>NC_136499.1:127191018-127791018 GCF_053919585.1 Euprymna scolopes | reverse complement strand
GTGTTTTCAACGTGATATGGCCGTAAGCGAAGACGTGCCATAATTTTAACTATTACAATTTCAATATTTATTTACCAAATCTGATAATGTAATGATATTTTGTTTTTTGTTTTTTTATCTAATATTTTACATTAAAATCGAACGCATTTTTATGAGTTTTTCCAAAAATTCAGGGGAAATGCTTACAGCACCTGGTATTCCCAAGCGGTCACCCATCTAAGTACTGACCAGGCTCTACGTTGCTTAACTTCGGGGATCGGACGAGAACCGGTGTTTTCAACGTGATATGGCCGTAAGCGAGGAAGTGCGATAATTTTAACTATTACAATTTCAATATTTATTTACCAAATCTGATAATTTAATGATACTTTATTTGTTTTTTTTTTATCTAATATTTTACATTAAAATCGAACGCATTTTTATGAGTTTTTCCAAAAATTCAGGGGAAATGCTTACAGCACCTGGTATTCCCAAGCGGTCACCCATCTAAGTACTGACCAGGCTCTACGTTGCTTAACTTCGGGGATCGGACGAGAACCGGTGTTTTCAACGTGATATGGCCGTAAGCGAGGAAGTTCGATAATTTTAACTATTACAATTTCAATATTTATTTACCAAATCTGATAATTTAATGATACTTTATTTGTTTTTTTTTATCTAATATTTTACATTAAAATCGAACGCATTTTTATGAGTTTTTCCAAAAATTCAGGGGAAATGCTTACAGCACCTGGTATTCCCAAGCGGTCACCCATCTAAGTACTGACCAGGCTCTACGTTGCTTAACTTCGGGGATCGGACGAGAACCGGTGTTTTCAACGTGGTATGGCCGTAAGCGAAGACGTGCCATAATTTTAACTATTACAATTTCAATATTTATTTACCAAATCTGATAATGTAATGATATTTTGTTTTTTGTTTTTTTATCTAATATTTTACATTAAAATCGAACGTATTTTTATGAGTTTTTCCAAAAATTCAGGGGAAATGCTTACAGCACCTGGTATTCCCAAGCGGTCACCCATCTAAGTACTGACCAGGCTCTACGTTGCTTAACTTCGGGGATCGGACGAGAACCGGTGTTTTCAACGTGATATGGCCGTAAGCGAAGACGTGCCATAATTTTAACTATTACAATTTCAATATTTATTTACCAAATCTGATAATGTAATGATATTTTGTTTTTTGTTTTTTTATCTAATATTTTACATTAAAATCGAACGCATTTTTATGAGTTTTTCCAAAAATTCAGGGGAAATGCTTACAGCACCTGGTATTCCCAAGCGGTCACCCATCTAAGTACTGACCAGGCTCTACGTTGCTTAACTTCGGGGATCGGACGAGAACCGGTGTTTTCAACGTGATATGGCCGTAAGCGAAGACGTGCCATATTTTAACTATTACAATTTTAATATTTATTTACCAAATCTGATAATTTAATGATACTTTATTTGTTTTTTTTACCTAATATTTTACATTAAAATCGAACGCATTTTTATGAGTTTTTCCAAAAATTCAGGGGAAATGCTTACAGCACCTGGTATTCCCAAGCGGTCACCCATCTAAGTACTGACCAGGCTCTACGTTGCTTAACTTCGGGGATCGGACGAGAACCGGTGTTTTCAACGTGATATGGCCGTAAGCGAAGACGTGCCATAATTTTAACTATTACAATTTCAATATTTATTTACCAAATCTGATAATGTAATGATATTTTGTTTTTTGTTTTTTTATCTAATATTTTACATTAAAATCGAACGCATTTTTATGAGTTTTTCCAAAAAGTCAGGGGAAATGCTTACAGCACCTGGTATTCCCAAGCGGTCACCCATCTAAGTACTGACCAGGCTCTACGTTGCTTAACTTCGGGGATCGGACGAGAACCGGTGTTTTCAACGTGATATGGCCGTATACGAAGACGTGCCATATTTTAACTATTACAATTTTAATATTTATTTACCAAATCTGATAATTTAATGATACTTTATTTGTTTTTTTTACCTAATATTTTACATTAAAATCGAACGCATTTTTATGAGTTTTTCCAAAAATTCAGGGGAAATGCTTACAGCACCTGGTATTCCCAAGCGGTCACCCATCTAAGTACTGACCAGGCTCTACGTTGCTTAACTTCGGGGATCGGACGAGAACCGGTGTTTTCAACGTGATATGGCCGTAAGCGAAGACGTGCCATAATTTTAACTATTACAATTTCAATATTTATTTACCAAATCTGATAATGTAATGATATTTTGTTTTTTGTTTTTTTATCTAATATTTTACATTAAAATCGAACGCATTTTTATGAGTTTTTCCAAAAATTCAGGGGAAATGCTTACAGCACCTGGTATTCCCAAGCGGTCACCCATCTAAGTACTGACCAGGCTCTACGTTGCTTAACTTCGGGGGATCGGACGAGAACCGGTGTTTTCAACGTGGTATGGCCGTAAGCGAAGACGTGCCATAATTTTAACTATTACAATTTCAATATTTATTTACCAAATCTGATAATGTAATGATATTTTGTTTTTTGTTTTTTTATCTAATATTTTACATTAAAATCGAACGTATTTTTATGAGTTTTTCCAAAAATTCAGGGGAAATGCTTACAGCACCTGGTATTCCCAAGCGGTCACCCATCTAAGTACTGACCAGGCTCTACGTTGCTTAACTTCGGGGATCGGACGAGAACCGGTGTTTTCAACGTGATATGGCCGTAAGCGAAGACGTGCCATAATTTTAACTATTACAATTTCAATATTTATTTACCAAATCTGATAATGTAATGATATTTTGTTTTTTGTTTTTTTATCTAATATTTTACATTAAAATCGAACGCATTTTTATGAGTTTTTCCAAAAATTCAGGGGAAATGCTTACAGCACCTGGTATTCCCAAGCGGTCACTCATCTAAGTACTGACCAGGCTCTACGTTGCTTAACTTCGGGGATCGGACGAGAACAAGTGTTTTCAACGTGATATGGCCGTAAGCGAAGACGTGCCATATTTTAACTATTACAATTTTAATATTTATTTACCAAATCTGATAATTTAATGATACTTTATTTGTTTTTTTTTACCTAATATTTTACATTAAAATCGAACGCATTTTTATGAGTTTTTCCAAAAATTCAGGGGAAATGCTTACAGCACCTGGTATTCCCAAGCGGTCACCCATCTAAGTACTGACCAGGCTCTACGTAGCTTAACATCGGGGATCGGACGAGAACCGGTGTTTTCAACGTGATATGGCCGTAAGCGAAGACGTGCCATAATTTTAACTATTACAATTTCAATATTTATTTACCAAATCTGATAATGTAATGATATTTTGTTTTTTGTTTTTTTATCTAATATTTTACATTAAAATCGAACGCATTTTTATGAGTTTTTCCAAAAATTCAGGGGAAATGCTTACAGCACCTGGTATTCCCAAGCGGTCACCCATCTAAGTACTGACCAGGCTCTACGTTGCTTAACTTCGGGGATCGGACGAGAACCGGTGTTTTCAACGTGATATGGCCGTAAGCGAGGAAGTGCGATAATTTTAACTATTACAATTTCAATATTTATTTACCAAATCTGATAATTTAATGATACTTTATTTGTTTTTTTTTATCTAATATTTTACATTAAAATCGAACGCATTTTTATGAGTTTTTCCAAAAATTCAGGGGAAATGCTTACAGCACCTGGTATTCCCAAGCGGTCACCCATCTAAGTACTGACCAGGCTCTACGTTGCTTAACTTCGGGGATCGGACGAGAACCGGTGTTTTCAACGTGGTATGGCCGTAAGCGAAGACGTGCCATAATTTTAACTATTACAATTTCAATATTTATTTACCAAATCTGATAATGTAATGATATTTTGTTTTTTGTTTTTTTATCTAATATTTTACATTAAAATCGAACGCATTTTTATGAGTTTTTCCAAAAATTCAGGGGAAATGCTTACAGCACCTGGTATTCCCAAGCGGTCACCCATCTAAGTACTGACCAGGCTCTACGTTGCTTAACTTCGGGGATCGGACGAGAACCGGTGTTTTCAACGTGGTATGGCCGTAAGCGAAGACGTGCCATAATTTTAACTATTACAATTTCAATATTTATTTACCAAATCTGATAATGTAATGATATTTTGTTTTTTGTTTTTTTATCTAATATTTTACATTAAAATCGAACGCATTTTTATGAGTTTTTCCAAAAATTCAGGGGAAATGCTTACAGCACCTGGTATTCCCAAGCGGTAACCCATCTAAGTACTGACCAGGCTCTACGTTGCTTAACTTCGGGGATCGGACGAGAACCGGTGTTTTCAACGTGATATGGCCGTAAGCGAAGACGTGCCATAATTTTAACTATTACAATTTCAATATTTATTTACCAAATCTGATAATGTAATGATATTTTGTTTTTTGTTTTTTTATCTAATATTTTACATTAAAATCGAACGCATTTTTATGAGTTTTTCCAAAAATTCAGGGGAAATGCTTACAGCACCTGGTATTCCCAAGCGGTCACCCATCTAAGTAGTGACCAGGCTCTACGTTGCTTAACTTCGGGGATCGGACGAGAACCGGTGTTTTCAACGGGATATGGCCGTAAGCGAAGACGTGCCATAATTTTAACTATTACAATTTCAATATTTATTTACCAAATCTGATAATGTAATGATATTTTGTTTTTTGTTTTTTTACCTAATATTTTACATTAAAATCGAACGCATTTTTATGAGTTTTTCCAAAAATTCAGGGGAAATGCTTACAGCACCTGGTATTCCCAAGCGGTCACCCATCTAAGTACTGACCAGGCTCTACGTTGCTTAACTTCGGGGATCGGACGAGAACCGGTGTTTTCAACGTGATATTGCCGTAAGCGAAGACGTGCCATAATTTTAACTATTACATTTTTAATATTTATTTACCAAATCTGATAATGTAATGATATTTTGTTTTTTGTTTTTTTTATCTAATATTTTACATTAAAATCGAACGCATTTTTATGAAAATTCAGGGGAAATGCTTACAGCACCTGGTATTCCCAAGCGGTCACCCATCTAAGTACTGACCAGGCTCTACGTTGCTTAACTTCGGGGATCGGACGAGAACCGGTGTTTTCAACGTGATATGGCAATAAGCCAAGAAGTGCGATAATTTTAACTATTACAATTCCAATATTTATTTACCAAATCTGATAATTTAATGATACTTTATTTGTTTTTTTTACCTAATATTTTACATTAAAATCGAACGCATTTTTATGAGTTTTTCCAAAAATTCAGGGGAAATGCTTACAGCACCTGGTATTCCCAAGCGGTCACCCATCTAAGTACTGACCAGGCTCTACGTTGCTTAACTTCGGGGATCGGACGAGAACCGGTGTTTTCAACGTGATATGGCCGTAAGCGAAGACGTGCCATAATTTTAACTATTACAATTTCAATATTTATTTACCAAATCTGATAATGTAATGATATTTTGTTTTTTGTTTTTTTATCTAATATTTTACATTAAAATCGAACGCATTTTTATGAGTTTTTCCAAAAATTCAGGGGAAATGCTTACAGCACCTGGTATTCCCAAGCGGTCACCCATCTAAGTACTGACCAGGCTCTACGTTGCTTAACTTCGGGGATCGGACGAGAACAGGTGTTTTCAACGTGATATGGCCGTAAGCGAGGAAGTGCGATAATTTTAACTATTACAATTTCAATATTTATTTACCAAATCTGATAATTTAATGATACTTTATTTGTTTTTTTTTTATCTAATATTTTACATTAAAATCGAACGCATTTTTATGAGTTTTTCCAAAAATTCAGGGGAAATGCTTACAGCACCTGGTATTCCCAAGCGGTCACCCATCTAAGTACTGACCAGGCTCTACGTTGCTTAACTTCGGGGATCGGACGAGAACCGGTGTTTTCAACGTGATATGGCCGTAAGCGAAGACGTGCCATAATTTTAACTATTACAATTCCAATATTTATTTTCCAAATCTGATAATGTAATGATATTTTGTTTTTTGTTTTTGTTATCTAATATTTTACATTAAAATCGAACGCATTTTTATGAGTTTTTCCAAAAATTCAGGGGAAATGCTTACAGCACCTGGTATTCCCAAGCGGTCACCCATCTAAGTACTGACCAGGCTCTACGTTGCTTAACTTCGGGGATCGGACGAGAACCGGTGTTTTCAACGTGGTATGGCCGTAAGCGAAGACGTGCCATAATTTTAACTATTACAATTTCAATATTTATTTACCAAATCTGATAATGTAATGATATTTTGTTTTTTGGTTTTTTTATCTAATATTTTACATTAAAATCGAACGTATTTTTATGAGTTTTTCCAAAAATTCAGGGGAAATGCTTACAGCACCTGGTATTCCCAAGCGGTCACCCATCTAAGTACTGACCAGGCTCTACGTTGCTTAACTTCGGGGATCGGACGAGAACCGGTGTTTTCAACGTGATATGGCCGTAAGCGAAGACGTGCCATAATTTTAACTATTACAATTTCAATATTTATTTACCAAATCTGATAATGTAATGATATTTTGTTTTTTGTTTTTTTATCTAATATTTTACATTAAAATCGAACGCATTTTTATGAGTTTTTCCAAAAATTCAGGGGAAATGCTTACAGCACCTGGTATTCCCAAGCGGTCACCCATCTAAGTACTGACCAGGCTCTACGTTGCTTACCTTCGGGGATCGGACGAGAACCGGTGTTTTCAACGTGATATGGCCGTAAGCGAAGACGTGCCATATTTTAACTATTACAATTTTAATATTTATTTACCAAATCTGATAATTTAATGATACTTTATTTGTTTTTTTTACCTAATATTTTACATTAAAATCGAACGCATTTTTATGAGTTTTTCCAAAAATTCAGGGGAAATGCTTACAGCACCTGGTATTCCCAAGCGGTCACCCATCTAAGTACTGACCAGGCTCTACGTTGCTTAACTTCGGGGATCGGACGAGAACCGGTGTTTTCAACGTGATATGGCCGTAAGCGAAGACGTGCCATAATTTTAACTATTACAATTTCAATATTTATTTACCAAATCTGATAATGTAATGATATTTTGTTTTTTGTTTTTTTATCTAATATTTTACATTAAAATCGAACGCATTTTTATGAGTTTTTCCAAAAATTCAGGGGAAATGCTTACAGCACCTGGTATTCCCAAGCGGTCACCCATCTAAGTACTGACCAGGCTCTACGTTGCTTAACTTCGGGGATCGGACGAGAACCGGTGTTTTCAACGTGATATGGCCGTAAGCGAGGAAGTGCGATAATTTTAACTATTACAATTTCAATATTTATTTACCAAATCTGATAATTTAATGATACTTTATTTGTTTTTTTTTAATCTAATATTTTACATTAAAATCGAACGCATTTTTATGAGTTTTTCCAAAAATTCAGGGGAAATGCTTACAGCACCTGGTATTCCCAAGCGGTCACCCATCTAAGTACTGACCAGGCTCTACGTTGCTTAACTTCGGGGATCGGACGAGAACCGGTGTTTTCAACGTGGTATGGCCGTAAGCGAAGACGTGCCATAATTTTAACTATTACAATTTCAATATTTATTTACCAAATCTGATAATGTAATGATATTTTGTTTTTTGTTTTTTTATCTAATATTTTACATTAAAATCGAACGCATTTTTATGAGTTTTTCCAAAAATTCAGGGGAAATGCTTACAGCACCTGGTATTCCCAAGCGGTCACCCATCTAAGTACTGACCAGGCTCTACGTTGCTTAACTTCGGGGATCGGACGAGAACTGGTGTTTTCAACGTGATATGGCCGTAAGCGAAGACGTGCCATAATTTTAACTATTACAATTTCAATATTTATTTACCAAATCTGATAATGTAATGATATTTTGTTTTTTGTTTTTTTATCTAATATTTTACATTAAAATCGAACGCATTTTTATGAGTTTTTCCAAAAAGTCAGGGGAAATGCTTACAGCACCTGGTATTCCCAAGCGGTCACCCATCTAAGTACTGACCAGGCTCTACGTTGCTTAACTTCGGGGATCGGACGAGAACCGGTGTTTTCAACGTGATATGGCCGTAAGCGAAGACGTGCCATAATTTTAACTATTACAATTTCAATATTTATTTACCAAATCTGATAATGTCATGATATTTTGTTTTTTGTTTTTGTTATCTAATATTTTACATTAAAATCGAACGCATTTTTATGAGTTTTTCCAAAAATTCAGGAGAAATGCTTACAGCACCTGGTATTCCCAAGCGGTCACCCATCTAAGTACTGACCAGGCTCTACGTTGCTTAACTTCGGGGATCGGACGAGAACCGGTGTTTTCAACGTGGTATGGCCGTAAGCGAAGACGTGCAATAATTTTAACTATTACAATTTCAATATTTATTTACCAAATCTGATAATGTAATGATATTTTGTTTTTTGTTTTTTTATCTAATATTTTACATTAAAATCGAACGTATTTTTATGAGTTTTTCCAAAAATTCAGGGGAAATGCTTACAGCACCTGGTATTCCCAAGCGGTCACCCATCTAAGTACTGACCAGGCTCTACGTTGCTTAACTTCGGGGATCGGACGAGAACCGGTGTTTTCAACGTGATATGGCCGTAAGCGAAGACGTGCCATAATTTTACCTATTACAATTTTAATATTTATTTACCAAATCTGATAATTTAATGATACTTTATTTGTTTTTTTTACCTAATATTTTACATTAAAATCGAACGCATTTTTATGAGTTTTTCCAAAAATTCAGGGGAAATGCTTACAGCACCTGGTATTCCCAAGCGGTCACCCATCTAAGTACTGACCAGGCTCTACGTTGCTTAACTTCGGGGATCGGACGAGAACCGGTGTTTTCAACGTGATATGGCCGTAAGCGAAGACGTGCCATAATTTTAACTATTACAATTTCAATATTTATTTACCAAATCTGATAATGTAATGATATTTTGTCTTTTGTTTTTTTATCTAATATTTTACATTAAAATCGAACGCATTTTTATGAGTTTTTCCAAAAATTCAGGGGAAATGCTTACAGCACCTGGTATTCCCAAGCGGTCACCCATCTAAGTACTGACCAGGCTCTACGTTGCTTAACTTCGGGGATCGGACGAGTACCGGTGTTTTCAACGTGATATGGCCGTAAGCGAAGACGTGCCATAATTTTAACTATTACAATTTTAATATTTATTTACCAAATCTGATAATTTAATGATACTATATTTGTTTTTTTTACCTAATATTTTACATTAAAATCGAACGCATTTTTATGAGTTTTTCCAAAAATTCAGGGGAAATGCTTACAGCACCTGGTATTCCCAAGCGGTCACCCATCTAAGTACTGACCAGGCTCTACGTTGCTTAATCTCGGGGATCGGACGAGAACCGGTGTTTTCAACGTGATATGGCCGTAAGCGAAGACGTGCCATAATTTTACCTATTACAATTTCAATATTTATTTACCAAATCTGATAATGTAATGATATTTTGTTTTTTGTTTTTTTTACCAAATATTTTACATTAAAATCGAACGCATTTTTATGAGTTTTTCCAAAAAGTCAGGGGAAATGCTTACAGCACCTGGTATTCCCAAGCGGTCACCCATCTAAGTACTGACCAGGCTCTACGTTGCTTAACTTCGGGGATCGGACGAGAACCGGTGTTTTCAACGTGATATGGCCGTAAGCGAAGACGTGCCATAATTTTAACTATTACATTTTCAATATTTATTTACCAAATCTGATAATGTAATGATATTTTGTTTTTTGTTTTTTTTATCTAATATTTTACATTAAAATCGAACGCATTTTTATGAGTTTTTCCAAAAATTCAGGGGAAATGCTTACAGCACCTGGTATTCCCAAGCGGTCACCCATCTAAGTACTGACCAGGCTCTACGTTGCTTACCTTCGGGGATCGGACGAGAACCGGTGTTTTCAACGTGATATGGCCGTAAGCGAAGACGTGCCATAATTTTAACTATTACAATTTCAATATTTATTTACCAAATCTTATAATGTAAGTATATTTTGTTTTTTGTTTTTTTATCTAATATTTTACATTAAAATCGAACGCATTTTTATGAGTTTTTCCAAAAATTCAGGGGAAATGCTTACAGCACCTGGTATTCCCAAGCGGACACCCATCTAAGTACTGACCAGGCTCTACGTTGCTTAACTTCGGGGATCGGACGAGAACCGGTGTTTTCAACGTGATATGGCCGTAAGCGAAGACGTGCCATAATTTTAACTATTACAATTTCAATATTTATTTACCAAATCTGATAATGTAATGATATTTTGTTTTTTGTTTTTTTATCTAATATTTTACATTAAAATCGAACGCATTTTTATGAGTTTTTCCAAAAATTCAGGGGAAATGCTTACAGCACCTGGTATTCCCAAGCGATCACCCATCTAAGTACTGACCAGGCTCTACGTTGCTTACCTTCGGGGATCGGACGAGAACCGGTGTTTTCAACGTGATATGGCCGTAAGCGAAGACGTGCCATAATTTTAACTATTACAATTTCAATATTTATTTACCAAATCTGATAATGTAATGATATTTTGTTTTTTGTTTTTTTATCTAATATTTTACATTAAAATCGAACGCATTTTTATGAGTTTTTCCAAAAATTCAGGGGAAATGCTTACAGCACCTGGTATTCCCAAGCGGTCACCCATCTAAGTACTGACCAGGCTCTACGTTGCTTAACTTCGGGGATCGGACGAGAACCGGTGTTTTCAACGTGATATGGCCGTAAACGAAGACGTGCCATAATTTTAACTATTACAATTTCAATATTTATTTACCAAATCTGATAATGTAATGATATTTTGTTTTTTGTTTTTTTATCTAATATTTTACATTAAAATCGAACGCATTTTTATGAGTTTTTCCAAAAATTCAGGGGAAATGCTTACAGCACCTGGTATTCCCAAGCGGTCACCCATCTAAGTACTGACCAGGCTCTACGTTGCTTAACTTCGGGGATCGGACGAGAACCGGTGTTTTCAACGTGATATGGCCGTAAGCGAAGACGTGCCATAATTTTACCTATTACAATTTCAATATTTATTTACCAAATCTGATAATGTAATGATATTTTGTTTTTTGTTTTTTTTCCCTAATATTTTACATTAAAATCGAACGCATTTTTATGAGTTTCTCCAAAAATTCAGGGGAAATGCTTACAGCACCTGGTATTCCCAAGCGGTCACCCATCTAAGTACTGACCAGGCTCTACGTTGCTTAACTTCGGGGATCGGACGAGAACCGGTGTTTTCAACGTGATATGGCCGTAAGCGAAGACGTGCCATAATTTTAACTATTACAATTTCAATATTTATTTACCAAATCTGATAATGTAATGATATTTTGTTTTTTGTTTTTTTATCTAATATTTTACATTAAAATCGAACGCATTTTTATGAGTTTTTCCAAAAATTCAGGGGAAATGCTTACAGCACCTGGTATTCCCAAGCGGTCACCCATATAAGTACTGACCAGGCTCTACGTTGCTTAACTTCGGGGATCGGACGAGAACCGGTGTTTTCAACGTGATACGGCCGTAAGCGAAGACGTGCCATAATTTTAACTATTACAATTTCAATATTTATTTACCAAATCTGATAATGTAATGATATTTTGTTTTTTGTTTTTTTATCTAATATTTTACATTAAAATCGAACGCATTTTTATGAGTTTTTCCAAAAATTCAGGGGAAATGCTTACAGCACCTGGTATTCCCAAGCGGTCACCCATCTATGTACTGACCAGGCTCTACGTTGCTTAACTTCGGGGATCGGACGAGAACCGGTGTTTTCAACGTGATATGGCCGTAAGCGAAGACGTGCCATAATTTTAACTATTACAATTTCAATATTTATTTTCCAAATCTGATAATGTAATGATATTTTGTTTTTTGGTTTTTTTATCTAATATTTTACATTAAAACCGGACGCATTTTTATGAGTTTTTCCAAAAATTCAGGGGAAATGCTTACAGCACCTGGTATTCCCAAGCGGTCACCCATCTAAGTACTGACCAGGCTCTACGTTGCTTGACTTCGGGGATCGGACGAGAACCGGTGTTTTCAACGTGATATGGCCGTAAGCGAAGACGTGCCATAATTTTAACTATAACAATTTCAATATTTATTTACCAAATCTGATAATGTAATGATATTTTGTTTTTTGTTTTTTTATCTAATATTTTACATTAAAATCGAACGCATTTTCATGAGTTTTTCCAAAAATTCAGGGGAAATGCTTACAGCACCTGGTATTCCCAAGCGGTCACCCATCTAAGTACTGACCAGGCTCTACGTTGCTTAACTTCGGGGATCGGACGAGAACCGGTGTTTTCAACGTGATATGGCCGTAAGCGAAGACGTGCCATAATTTTAACTATTACAATTTCAATATTTATTTACCAAATCTTATAATGTAAGTATATTTTGTTTTTTGTTTTTTTATCTAATATTTTACATTAAAATCGAACGCATTTTTATGAGTTTTTCCAAAAATTCAGGGGAAATGCTTACAGCACCTGGTATTCCCAAGCGGTCACCCATCTAAGTACTGACTCGGCTCTACGTTGCTTAACTTAAGGGATCGGACGAGAACCGGTGTTTTCAACGTGATATGGCCGTAAGCGAAGACGTGCCATAATTTTAACTATTACAATTTCAATATTTATTTTCCAAATCTGATAATGTAATGATATTTTGTTTTTTGTTTTTTTATCTAATATTTTACATTAAAATCGAACGCATTTTTATGAGTTTTTCCAAAAATTCAGGGGAAATGCTTACAGCACCTGGTATTCCCTAGCGGTCACCCATCTAAGTACTGACCAGGCTCTACGTTGCTTAACTTCGGGGATCGGACGAGAACCGGTGTTTTCAACGTGATATGGCCGTAAACGAAGACGTGCCATAATTTTAACTATTACAATTTCAATATTTATTTACCAAATCTGATAATGTAATGATATTTTGTTTTTTGTTTTTTTATCTAATATTTTACATTAAAATCGAACGCATTTTTATGAGTTTTTCCAAAAATTCAGGGGAAATGCTTACAGCACCTGGTATTCCCAAGCGGTCACCCATCTAAGTACTGACCAGGCTCTACGTTGCTTAACTTCGGGGATCGGACGAGAACCGGTGTTTTCAACGTGATATGGCCGTAAGCGAAGACGTGCCATAATTTTACCTATTACAATTTCAATATTTATTTACCAAATCTGATAATGTAATGATATTTTGTTTTTTGTTTTTTTACCTAATATTTTACATTAAAATCGAACGCATTTTTATGAGTTTTTCCAAAAATTCAGGGGAAATGCTTACAGAACCTGGTATTCCCAAGCGGTCACCCATCTATGTACTGACCAGGCTCTACGTTGCTTAACTTCGGGGATCGGACGAGAACCGGTGTTTTCAACGTGATATGGCCGTAAGCGAAGACGTGCCATAATTTTAACTATTACAATTTCAATATTTATTTTCCAAATCTGATAATGTAATGATATTTTGTTTTTTGTTTTTTTATCTAATATTTTACATTAAAACCGGACGCATTTTTATGAGTTTTTCCAAAAATTCAGGGGAAATGCTTACAGCACCTGGTATTCCCAAGCGGTCACCCATCTAAGTACTGACCAGGCTCTACGTTGCTTGACTTCGGGGATCGGACGAGAACCGGTGTTTTCAACGTGATATGGCCGTAAGCGAAGACGTGCCATAATTTTAACTATTACAATTTCAATATTTATTTACCAAATCTTATAATGTAAGTATATTTTGTTTTTTGTTTTTTTATCTAATATTTTACATTAAAATCGAACGCATTTTTATGAGTTTTTCCAAAAATTCAGGGGAAATGCTTACAGCACCTGGTATTCCCAAGCGGTCACCCATCTAAGTACTGACCAGGCTCTACGTTGCTTAACTTAAGGGATCGGACGAGAACCGGTGTTTTCAACGTGATATGGCCGTAAGCGAAGACGTGCCATAATTTTAACTATTACAATTTCAATATTTATTTTCCAAATCTGATAATGTAATGATATTTTGTTTTTTGTTTTTTTATCTAATATTTTACATTAAAATCGAACGCATTTTTATGAGTTTTTCCAAAAATTCAGGGGAAATGCTTACAGCACCTGGTATTCCCAAGCGGTCACCCATCTATGTACTGACCAGGCTCTACGTTGCTTAACTTCGGGGATCGGACGAGAACCGGTGTTTTCAACGTGATATGGCCGTAAGCGAAGACGTGCCATAATTTTAACTATTACAATTTCAATATTTATTTTCCAAATCTGATAATGTAATGATATTTTGTTTTTTGGTTTTTTTATCTAATATTTTACATTAAAACCGGACGCATTTTTATGAGTTTTTCCAAAAATTCAGGGGAAATGCTTACAGCACCTGGTATTCCCAAGCGGTCACCCATCTAAGTACTGACCAGGCTCTACGTTGCTTGACTTCGGGGATCGGACGAGAACCGGTGTTTTCAACGTGATATGGCCGTAAGCGAAGACGTGCCATAATTTTAACTATAACAATTTCAATATTTATTTACCAAATCTGATAATGTAATGATATTTTGTTTTTTGTTTTTTTATCTAATATTTTACATTAAAATCGAACGCATTTTTATGAGTTTTTCCAAAAATTCAGGGGAAATGCTTACAGCACCTGGTATTCCCAAGCGGTCACCCATCTAAGTACTGACCAGGCTCTACGTTGCTTAACTTCGGGGATCGGACGAGAACCGGTGTTTTCAACGTGATATGGCCGTAAGCGAAGACGTGCCATAATTTTAACTATTACAATTTCAATATTTATTTACCAAATCTTATAATGTAAGTATATTTTGTTTTTTGTTTTTTTATCTAATATTTTACATTAAAATCGAACGCATTTTTATGAGTTTTTCCAAAAATTCAGGGGAAATGCTTACAGCACCTGGTATTCCCAAGCGGTCACCCATCTAAGTACTGACCAGGCTCTACGTTGCTTAACTTCGGGGATCGGACGAGAACCGGTGTTTTCAACGTGATATGGCCGTAAGCGAAGACGTGCCATAATTTTACCTATTACAATTTCAATATTTATTTACCAAATCTGATAATGTAATGATATTTTGTTTTTTGTTTTTTTACCTAATATTTTACATTAAAATCGAACGCATTTTTATGAGTTTTTCCAAAAATTCAGGGGAAATGCTTACAGCACCTGGTATTCCCAAGCGGTCACCCATCTAAGTACTGACCAGGCTCTACGTTGCTTAACTTCGGGGATAAGACGAGAACCGGTGTTTTCAACGTGATATGGCCGTAAGCGAAGACGTGCCATAATTTTAACTATTACAATTTCAATATTTATTTACCAAATCGTATAATGTAAGTATATTTTGTTTTTTGTTTTTTTATCTAATATTTTACATTAAAATCGAACGCATTTTTATGAGTTTTTCCAAAAATTCAGGGGAAATGCTTACAGCACCTGGTATTCCCAAGCGGTCACCCATCTAAGTACTGACCAGGCTCTACGTTGCTTAACTTCGGGGATCGGACGAGAACCGGTGTTTTCAACGTGATATGGCCGTAAGCGAAGACGTGCCATAATTTTAACTATTACAATTTCAATATTTATTTACCAAATCTGATAATGTAATGATATTTTGTTTTTTGTTTTTTTACCTAATATTTTACATTAAAATCGAACGCATTTTTATGAGTTTTTCCAAAAATTCAGGGGAAATGCTTACAGCACCTGGTATTCCCAAGCGGTCACCCATCTATGTACTGACCAGGCTCTACGTTGCTTAACTTCGGGGATCGGACGAGAACCGGTGTTTTCAACGTGATATGGCCGTAAGCGAAGACGTGCCATAATTTTAACTATTACAATTTCAATATTTATTTTCCAAATCTGATAATGTAATGATATTTTGTTTTTTGGTTTTTTTATCTAATATTTTACATTAAAACCGGACGCATTTTTATGAGTTTTTCCAAAAATTCAGGGGAAATGCTTACAGCACCTGGTATTCCCAAGCGGTCACCCATCTAAGTACTGACCAGGCTCTACGTTGCTTGACTTCGGGGATCGGACGAGAACCGGTGTTTTCAACGTGATATGGCCGTAAGCGAAGACGTGCCATAATTTTAACTATTACAATTTCAATATTTATTTACCAAATCTTATAATGTAAGTATATTTTGTTTTTTGTTTTTTTATCTAATATTTTACATTAAAATCGAACGCATTTTTATGAATTTTTCCAAAAATTCAGGGGAAATGCTTACAGCACCTGGTATTCCCAAGCGGTCACCCATCTAAGTACTGACCAGGCTCTACGTTGCTTAACTTAAGGGATCGGACGAGAACCGGTGTTTTCAACGTGATATGGCTGTAAGCGAAGACGTGCCATAATTTTAACTATTACAATTTCAATATTTATTTTCCAAATCTGATAATGTAATGATATTTTGTTTTTTGTTTTTTTATCTAATATTTTACATTAAAATCGAACGCATTTTTATGAGTTTTTCCAAAAATTCAGGGGAAATGCTTACAGCACCTGGTATTCCCTAGCGGTCACCCATCTAAGTACTGACCAGGCTCTACGTTGCTTAACTTCGGGGATCGGACGAGAACCGGTGTTTTCAACGTGATATGGCCGTAAACGAAGACGTGCCATAATTTTAACTATTACAATTTCAATATTTATTTACCAAATCTGATAATGTAATGATATTTTGTTTTTTGTTTTTTTATCTAATATTTTACATTAAAATCGAACGCATTTTTATGAGTTTTTCCAAAAATTCAGGGGAAATGCTTACAGCACCTGGTATTCCCAAGCGGTAACCCCTCTAAGTATTGACCAGGCTCTACGTTGCTTAACTTCGGGGATCGGACGAGAACCGGTGTTTTCAACGTGATATGGCCGTAAGCGAAGACGTGCCATAATTTTACCTATTACAATTTCAATATTTATTTACCAAATCTGATAATGTAATGATATTTTGTTTTTTGTTTTTTTATCTAATATTTTACATTAAAATCGAACGCATTTTTATGAGTTTTTCCAAAAATTCAGGGGAAATGCTTACAGCACCTGGTATTCCCAAGCGGTCACCCATCTATGTACTGACCAGGCTCTACGTTGCTTAACTTCGGGGATCGGACGAGAACCGGTGTTTTCAACGTGATATGGCCGTAAGCGACGACGTGCCATAATTTTAACTATTACAATTTCAATATTTATTTTCCAAATCTGATAATGTAATGATATTTTGTTTTTTGGTTTTTTTTATCTAATATTTTACATTAAAACCGGACGCATTTTTATGAGTTTTTCCAAAAATTCAGGGGAAATGCTTACAGCACCTGGTATTCCCAAGCGGTCACCCATCTAAGTACTGACAAGGCTCTACGTTGCTTGACTTCGGGGATCGGACGAGAACCGGTGTTTTCAACGTTATATGGCCGTAAGCGAAGACGTGCCATAATTTTAACTATAACAATTTCAATGTTTATTTACCAAATCTGATAATGTAATGATATTTTGTTTTTTGTTTTTGTATCTAATATTTTACATTAAAATCGAACGCATTTTTATGAGTTTTTCCAAAAATTCAGGGGAAATGCTTACAGCACCTGGTATTCCCAAGCGGTCACCCATCTAAGTACTGACCAGGCTCTACGTTGCTTAACTTCGGGGATCGGACGAGAACCGGTGTTTTCAACGTGATATGGCCGTAAGCGAAGACGTGCCATAATTTTAACTATTACAATTTCAATATTTATTTACCAAATCTTATAATGTAAGTATATTTTGTTTTTTGTTTTTTTATCTAATATTTTACATTAAAATCGAACGCATTTTTATGAGTTTTTCCAAAAATTCAGGGGAAATGCTTACAGCACCTGGTATTCTCAAGCGGTCACCCATCTAAGTACTGACCAGGCTCTACGTTGCTTACCTTCGGGGATCGGACGAGAACCGGTGTTTTCAACGTGATATGGCCGTAAGCGAAGACGTGCCATAATTTTAACTATTACAATTTCAATATTTATTTACCAAATCTGATAATGTAATGATATTTTGTTTTTTGTTTTTTTATCTAATATTTTACATTAAAATCGAACGCATTTTTATGAGTTTTTCCAAAAATTCAGGGGAAATGCTTACAGCACCTGGTATTCCCAAGCGGTCACCCATCTAAGTACTGACCAGGCTCTACGTTGCTTAACTTCGGGGATCGGACGAGAACCGGTGTTTTCAACGTGATATGGCCGTAAGCGAAGACGTGCCATAATTTTAACTATTACAATTTCAATATTTATTTTCCAAATCTGATAATGTAATGATATTTTGTTTTTTGTTTTTTTATCTAATATTTTACATTAAAATCGAACGCATTTTTATGAGTTTTTCCAAAAATTCAGGGGAAATGCTTACAGCACCTGGTATTCCCAAGCGGTCACCCATCTAAGTACTGACCAGGCTCTACGTTGCTTAACTTCGGGGATCGGACGAGAACCGGTGTTTTCAACGTGATATGGCCGTAAACGAAGACGTGCCATAATTTTAACTATTACAATTTCAATATTTATTTACCAAATCTGATAATGTAATGATATTTTGTTTTTTGTTTTTTTATCTAATATTTTACATTAAAATCGAACGCATTTTTATGAGTTTTTCCAAAAATTCAGGGGAAATGCTTACAGCACCTGGTATTCCCAAGCGGTCACCCATCTAAGTACTGACCAGGCTCTACGTTGCTTAACTTCGGGGATCGGACGAGAACCGGTGTTTTCAACGTGATATGGCCGTAAGCGAAGACGTGCCATAATTTTACCTATTACAATTTCAATATTTATTTACCAAATCTGATAATGTAATGATATTTTGTTTTTTGTTTTTTTTACCTAATATTTTACATTAAAATCGAACGCATTTTTATGAGTTTCTCCAAAAATTCAGGGGAAATGCTTACAGCACCTGGTATTCCCAAGCGGTCACCCATCTAAGTACTGACCAGGCTCTACGTTGCTTAACTTCGGGGATCGGACGAGAACCGGTGTTTTCAACGTGATATGGCCGTAAGCGAAGACGTGCCATAATTTTAACTATTACAATTTCAATATTTATTTACCAAATCTGATAATGTAATGATATTTTGTTTTTTGTTTTTTTATCTAATATTTTACATTAAAATCGAACGCATTTTTATGAGTTTTTCCAAAAATTCAGGGGAAATGCTTACAGCACCTGGTATTCCCAAGCGGTCACCCATCTAAGTACTGACCAGGCTCCACGTTGCTTAACTTCGGGGATCGGACGAGAACCGGTGTTTTATACGTGATATGGCTGTAAACGACGACGTGCCATAATTTTAACTATTACAATTTCAATATTTATTTACCAAATCTGATAATGTAATGATATTTTGTTTTTTGTTTTTTTATCTAATATTTTACATTAAAATCGAACGCATTTTTATGAGTTTTTCCAAAAAGTCAGGGGAAATGCTTACAGCACCTGGTATTCCCAAGCGGTAACCCATATAAGTACTGACCAGGCTCTACGTTGCTTAACTTCGGGGATCGGACGAGAACCGGTGATTTCAACGCTAGACGGCCGTAAGCGAAGACGTGCCATAATTTTACCTATTACAATTTCAATATTTATTTACCAAATCTGATAATGTAATGATATTTTGTTTTTTGTTTTTTTATCTAATATTTTACATTAAAATCGAACGCATTTTTATGAGTTTTTCCAAAAATTCAGGGGAAATGCTTACAGCACCTGGTATTCCCAAGCGGTCACCCATCTAAGTACTGACCAGGCTCTACGTTGCTTAACTACGGGGATCGGACGAGAACCGGTGTTTTCAACGTGATATGGCCGTTAGCGAAGACGTGCCATAATTTTAACTATTACAATTTCAATATTTATTTACCAAATCTGATAATGTAATGATATTTTGTTTTTTGTTTTTTTATCTAATATTTTACATTAAAATCGAACGCATTTTTATGAGTTTTTCCAAAAATTCAGGGGAAATGCTTACAGCACCTGGTATTCCCAAGCGGTCACCCATCTAAGTACTGACCAGACTCTACGTTGCTTAACGTAAGGATCGGACGAGAACCGGTGTTTTCAACGTGATATGGCCGTAAGAAAAGACGTGCCATAATTTTACCTATTACAATTTCAATATTTATTTACCAAATCTGATAATGTAATGATATTTTGTTTTTTGTTTTTTTTACCTAATATTTTACATTAAAATCGAACGCATTTTTATGAGTTTTTCCAAAAAGTCAGGGGAAATGCTTACAGCACCTGGTATTCCCAAGCGGTCACCCATCTAAGTACTGACCAGGCTCTACGTTGCTTAACTTCGGGGATCGGACGAGAACCGGTGTTTTCAACGTGATATGGCCGTAAGCGAAGACGTGCCATAATTTTACCTATTACAATTTCAATATTTATTTACCAAATCTGATAATGTAATGATATTTTGTTTTTTGTTTTTTTTACCTAATATTTTACATTAAAATCGAACGCATTTTTATGAGTTTTTCCAAAAAGTCAGGGGAAATGCTTACAGCACCTGGTATTCCCAAGCGGTCACCCATCTAAGTACTGACCAGGCTCTACGTTGCTTAACTTCAGGGATCGGACGAGAACCGGTGTTTTCAACGTGATATGGCCGTAAGCGAAGACGTGCCATAATTTTAACTATTACAATTTCAATATTTATTTACCAAATCTGATAATGTAATGATATTTTGTTTTTTGTTTTTTTATCTAATATTTTACATTAAAATCGAACGCATTTTTATGAGTTTTTCCAAAAATTCAGGGGAAATGCTTACAGCACCTGGTATTCCCAAGCGGTCACCCATCTAAGTACTGACCAGGCTCTACGTTGCTTAACTTCGGGGATCGGACGAGAACCGGTTTTTTATACGTGATATGGCTGTAAGCGAAGACGTGCCATAATTTTAACTATTACAATTTCAATATTTATTTACCAAATCTGATAATGTAATGATATTTTGTTTTTTGTTTTTTTATCTAATATTAAATTAAAATCGAACGCATTTTTATGAGTTTTTCCAAAAAGTCAGGGGAAATGCTTACAGCACCTGGTATTCCCAAGCGGTCACCCATCTAAGTACTGACCAGGCTCTACGTTGCTTAACTTCGGGGATCGGACGAGTACCGGTGTTTTCAACGTGATATGGCCGTAAGCGAAGACGTGCCATAATTTTAACTATTACAATTTCAATATTTATTTACCAAATCTGATAATGTAATGATATTTTGTTTTTTGTTTTTTTATCTAATATTTTACATTAAAATCGAACGCATTTTTATGAGTTTTTCCAAAAATTCAGGGGAAATGCTTACAGCACCTGGTATTCCCAAGCGGTCACCCATCTAAGTACTGACCAGGCTCTACGTTGCTTAACTTCGGGGATCGGACGAGAACCGGTGTTTTCAACGTGATATGGCCGTAAGCGAAGACGTGCCATAATTTTAACTATTACAATTTCAATATTTATTTACCAAATCTTATAATGATATGATATTTTGTTTTTTGTTTTTTTATCTAATATTTTACATTAAAATCGAACGCATTTTTATGAGTTTTTCCAAAAATTCAGGGGAAATGCTTACAGCACCTGGTATTCCCAAGCGGTCACCCATCTAAGTACTGACCAGGCTCTACGTTGCTTAACTACGGGGATCGGGCGAGAACCGGTGTTTTCAACGTGATATGGCCGTAAGCGAAGACGTGGCATAATTTTAACTATTACAATTTCAATATTTATTTACCAAATCTGATAATGTAATGATATTTTGTTTTTTGTTTTTTTATCTAATATTTTACATTAAAATCGAACGCATTTTTATGAGTTTTTCCAAAAATTCAGGGGAAATGCTTACAGCACCTGGTATTCCCAAGCGGTCACCCATCTAAGTACTGACCAGGCTCTACGTTGCTTAACTTCGGGGATCGGACGAGAACCGGTGTTTTCAACGTGATATGGCCGTAAGCGAAGACGTGCCATAATTTTACCTATTACAATTTCAATATTTATTTACCAAATCTGATAATGTAATGATATTTTGTTTTTTGTTTTTTTTACCTAACATTTTACATTAAAATCGAACGCATTTTTATGAGTTTTTCCAAAAAGTCAGGGGAAATGCTTACAGCACCTGGTATTCCCAAGCGGTCACCCATCTAAGTACTGACCAGGCTCTACGTTGCTTAACTTCAGGGATCGGACGAGAACCGGTGTTTTCAACGTGATATGGCCGTAAGCGAAGACGTGCCATAATTTTAACTATTACAATTTCAATATTTATTTACCAAATCTGATAATGTAATGATATTTTGTTTTTTTATCTAATATTTTACATTAAAATCGAACGCATTTTTATGAGTTTTTCCAAAAATTCAGGGCAAATGCTTACAGCACCTGGTATTCCCAAGCGGTCACCCATCTAAGTACTGACCAGGCTCTACGTTGCTTAACTTCGGGGATCGGACGAGAACCGGTGTTTTCAACGTGATATGGCCGTAAGCGAAGACGTGCCATAATTTTAACAATTACAATTTCAATATTTATTTACCAAATCTGATAATGTAATGATATTTTGTTTTTTGTTTTTTATCTAATATTTTACATTAAAATCGAACGCATTTTTATGAGTTTTTCCAAAAAGTCAGGGGAAATGCTTACAGCACCTGGTATTCCCAAGCGGTCACCCATCTAAGTACTGACCAGGCTCTACGTTGCTTAACTTCGGGGATCGGACGAGAACCGGGGTTTTCAACGTGATATGGCCGTAAGCGAAGACGTGCCATAATTTTAACTATTACAATTTCAATATTTATTTACCAAATCTGATAATGTAATGATATTTTTTTTTTTGTTTTTTTTACCTAATATTTTACATTAAAATCGAACGCATTTTTATGAGTTTTTCCAAAAATTAAGGGGAAATGCTTACAGCACCTGGTATTCCCAAGCGGTCACCCATCTAAGTACTGACCAGGCTCTACGTTGCTTAACTTCAGGGATCGGACGAGAACCGGTGTTTTCAACGTGATATGGCCGTAAGCGAAGACGTGCCATAATTTTAACTATTACAATTTCAATATTTATTTACCAAATCTGATTATGTAATGATATTTTGTTTTTTGTTTTTTTATCTAATATTTTACATTAAAATCGAACGCATTTTTATGAGTTTTTCCAAAAATTCAGGGGAAATGCTTACAGCACCTGGTATTCCCAAGCGGTCACCCATCTAAGTACTGACCAGGCTCTACGTTGCTTAACTTCGGGGATCGGACGAGAACCGGTGTTTTCAACGTGATATGGCCGTAAGCGAAGACGTGCCATAATTTTACCTATTACAATTTCAATATTTATTTACCAAATCTGATAATGTAATGATATTTTGTTTTTTGTTTTTTATCTAATATTTTACATTAAAATCGAACGCATTTTTATGAGTTTTTCCAAAAAGTCAGGGGAAATGCTTACAGCACCTGGTATTCCCAAGCGGTCACCCATCTAAGTACTGACCAGGCTCTACGTTGCTTAACTTCGGGGATCGGACGAGAACCGGTGTTTTCAACGTGATATGGCCGTAAGCGAAGACGTGCCATAATTTTACCTATTACAATTTCAATATTTATTTACCAAATCTGATAATGTAATGATATTTTGTTTTTTGTTTTTTTTACCTAATATTTTACATTAAAATCGAACGCATTTTTATGAGTTTTTCCAAAAAGTCAGGGGAAATGCTTAAAGCACCTGGTATTCCCAAGCGGTCACCCATCTAAGTACTGACCAGGCTCTACGTTGCTTAACTTCAGGGATCGGACGAGAACCGGTGTTTTCAACGTGATATGGCCGTAAGCGAAGACGTGCCATAATTTTAACTATTACAATTTCAATATTTATTTACCAAATCTGATAATGTAATGATATTTTGTTTTTTGTTTTTTTATCTAATATTTTACATTAAAATCGAACGCATTTTTATGAGTTTTTCCAAAAATTCAGGGGAAATGCTTACAGCACCTGGTATTCCCAAGCGGTCACCCATCTAAGTACTGACCAGGCTCTACGTTGCTTAACTTCGGGGATCGGACGAGAACCGGTGTTTTCAACGTGATATGGCCGTAAGCGAAGACGTGCCATAATTTTAACTATTACAATTTCAATATTTATTTACCAAATCTTATAATGATATGATATTTTGTTTTTTGTTTTTTTATCTAATATTTTACATTAAAATCGAACGCATTTTTATGAGTTTTTCCAAAAATTCAGGGGAAATGCTTACAGCACCTGGTATTCCCAAGCGGTCACCCATCTAAGTACTGACCAGGCTCTACGTTGCTTAACTACGGGGATCGGGCGAGAACCGGTGTTTTCAACGTGATATGGCCGTAAGCGAAGACGTGGCATAATTTTAACTATTACAATTTCAATATTTATTTACCAAATCTGATAATGTAATGATATTTTGTTTTTTGTTTTTTTATCTAATATTTTACATTAAAATCGAACGCATTTTTATGAGTTTTTCCAAAAATTCAGGGGAAATGCTTACAGCACCTGGTATTCCCAAGCGGTCACCCATCTAAGTACTGACCAGGCTCTACGTTGCTTAACTTCGGGGATCGGACGAGAACCGGTGTTTTCAACGTGATATGGCCGTAAGCGAAGACGTGCCATAATTTTACCTATTACAATTTCAATATTTATTTACCAAATCTGATAATGTAATGATATTTTGTTTTTTGTTTTTTTTACCTAACATTTTACATTAAAATCGAACGCATTTTTATGAGTTTTTCCAAAAAGTCAGGGGAAATGCTTACAGCACCTGGTATTCCCAAGCGGTCACCCATCTAAGTACTGACCAGGCTCTACGTTGCTTAACTTCAGGGATCGGACGAGAACCGGTGTTTTCAACGTGATATGGCCGTAAGCGAAGACGTGCCATAATTTTAACTATTACAATTTCAATATTTATTTACCAAATCTGATAATGTAATGATATTTTGTTTTTTTATCTAATATTTTACATTAAAATCGAACGCATTTTTATGAGTTTTTCCAAAAATTCAGGGCAAATGCTTACAGCACCTGGTATTCCCAAGCGGTCACCCATCTAAGTACTGACCAGGCTCTACGTTGCTTAACTTCGGGGATCGGACGAGAACCGGTGTTTTCAACGTGATATGGCCGTAAGCGAAGACGTGCCATAATTTTAACAATTACAATTTCAATATTTATTTACCAAATCTGATAATGTAATGATATTTTGTTTTTTGTTTTTTATCTAATATTTTACATTAAAATCGAACGCATTTTTATGAGTTTTTCCAAAAAGTCAGGGGAAATGCTTACAGCACCTGGTATTCCCAAGCGGTCACCCATCTAAGTACTGACCAGGCTCTACGTTGCTTAACTTCGGGGATCGGACGAGAACCGGTGTTTTCAACGTGATATGGCCGTAAGCGAAGACGTGCCATAATTTTACCTATTACAATTTCAATATTTATTTACCAAATCTGATAATGTAATGATATTTTGTTTTTTGTTTTTTTTACCTAATATTTTACATTAAAATCGAACGCATTTTTATGAGTTTTTCCAAAAAGTCAGGGGAAATGCTTAAAGCACCTGGTAATCCCCAGCGGTCACCCATCTAAGTACTGACCAGGCTCTACGTTGCTTAACTTCAGGGATCGGACGAGAACCGGTGTTTTCAACGTGATATGGCCGTAAGCGAAGACGTGCCATAATTTTAACTATTACAATTTCAATATTTATTTACCAAATCTGATAATGTAATGATATTTTGTTTTTTGTTTTTTTATCTAATATTTTACATTAAAATCGAACGCATTTTTATGAGTTTTTCCAAAAATTCAGGGGAAATGCTTACAGCACCTGGTATTCCCAAGCGGTCACCCATCTAAGTACTGACCAGGCTCTACGTTGCTTAACTTCGGGGATCGGACGAGAACCGGTGTTTTCAACGTGATATGGCCGTAAGCGAAGACATACCATAATTTTAACTATTACAATTTCAATATTTATTTACCAAATCTTATAATGATATGATATTTTGTTTTTTGTTTTTTTATCTAATATTTTACATTAAAATCGAACGCATTTTTATGAGTTTTTCCAAAAATTCAGGGGAAATGCTTACAGCACCTGGTATTCCCAAGCGGTCACCCATCTAAGTACTGACCAGGCTCTACGTTGCTTAACTACGGGGATCGGGCGAGAACCGGTGTTTTCAACGTGATATGGCCGTAAGCGAAGACGTGGCATAATTTTAACTATTACAATTTCAATATTTATTTACCAAATCTGATAATGTAATGATATTTTGTTTTTTGTTTTTTTATCTAATATTTTACATTAAAATCGAACGCATTTTTATGAGTTTTTCCAAAAATTCAGGGGAAATGCTTACAGCACCTGGTATTCCCAAGCGGTCACCCATCTAAGTACTGACCAGGCTCTACGTTGCTTAACTTCGGGGATCGGACGAGAACCGGTGTTTTCAACGTGATATGGCCGTAAGCGAAGACGTGCCATAATTTTACCTATTACAATTTCAATATTTATTTACCAAATCTGATAATGTAATGATATTTTGTTTTTTGTTTTTTTTACCTAACATTTTACATTAAAATCGAACGCATTTTTATGAGTTTTTCCAAAAAGTCAGGGGAAATGCTTACAGCACCTGGTATTCCCAAGCGGTCACCCATCTAAGTACTGACCAGGCTCTACGTTGCTTAACTTCAGGGATCGGACGAGAACCGGTGTTTTCAACGTGATATGGCCGTAAGCGAAGACGTGCCATAATTTTAACTATTACAATTTCAATATTTATTTACCAAATCTGATAATGTAATGATATTTTGTTTTTTTATCTAATATTTTACATTAAAATCGAACGCATTTTTATTAGTTTTTCCAAAAATTCAGGGGAAATGCTTACAGCACCTGGTATTCCCAAGCGGTCACCCATCTAAGTACTGACCAGGCTCTACGTTGCTTAACTTCGGGGATCGGACGAGAACCGGTGTTTTCAACGTGATATGGCCGTAAGCGAAGACGTGCCATAATTTTACCTATTACAATTTCAATATTTATTTACCAAATCTGATAATGTAATGATATTTTGTTTTTTGTTTTTTATCTAATATTTTACATTAAAATCGAACGCATTTTTATGAGTTTTTCCAAAAAGTCAGGGGAAATGCTTACAGCACCTGGTATTCCCAAGCGGTCACCCATCTAAGTACTGACCAGGCTCTACGTTGCTTAACTTCGGGGATCGGACGAGAACCGGTGTTTTCAACGTGATATGGCCGTAAGCGAAGACGTGCCATAATTTTACCTATTACAATTTCAATATTTATTTACCAAATCTGATAATGTAATGATATTTTGTTTTTTGTTTTTTTTACCTAATATTTTACATTAAAATCGAACGCATTTTTATGAGTTTTTCCAAAAAGTCAGGGGAAATGCTTAAAGCACCTGGTATTCCCAAGCGGTCACCCATCTAAGTACTGACCAGGCTCTACGTTGCTTAACTTCAGGGATCGGACGAGAACCGGTGTTTTAAACGTGATATGGCCGTAAGCGAAGACGTGCCATAATTTTAACTATTACAATTTCAATATTTATTTACCAAATCTGATAATGTAATGATATTTTGTTTTTTGTTTTTTTATCTAATATTTTACATTAAAATCGAACGCATTTTTATGAGTTTTTCCAAAAATTCAGGGGAAATGCTTACAGCACCTGGTATTCCCAAGCGGTCACCCATCTAAGTACTGACCAGGCTCTACGTTGCTTAACTTCGGGGATCGGACGAGAACCGGTGTTTTATACGTGATATGGCTGTAAGCGAAGACGTGCCATAATTTTAACTATTACAATTTCAATATTTATTTACCAAATCTGATAATGTTATGATATTTTGTTTTTTGTTTTTTTATCTAATATTAAATTAAAATCGAACGCATTTTTATGAGTTTTTCCAAAAATTCAGGGGAAATGCTTACAGCACCTGGTATTCCCAAGCGGTCACCCATCTAAGTACTGACCAGGCTCTACGTTGCTTAACTTCGGGGATCGGACGAGAACCGGTGTTTTCAACGTGATATGGCCGTAAGCGAAGACATACCATAATTTTAACTATTACAATTTCAATATTTATTTACCAAATCTTATAATGATATGATATTTTGTTTTTTGTTTTTTTATCTAATATTTTACATTAAAATCGAACGCATTTTTATGAGTTTTTCCAAAAATTCAGGGGAAATGCTTACAGCACCTGGTATTCCCAAGCGGTCACCCATCTAAGTACTGACCAGGCTCTACGTTGCTTAACTACGGGGATCGGGCGAGAACCGGTGTTTTCAACGTGATATGGCCGTAAGCGAAGACGTGGCATAATTTTAACTATTACAATTTCAATATTTATTTACCAAATCTGATAATGTAATGATATTTTGTTTTTTGTTTTTTTATCTAATATTTTACATTAAAATCGAACGCATTTTTATGAGTTTTTCCAAAAATTCAGGGGAAATGCTTACAGCACCTGGTATTCCCAAGCGGTCACCCATCTAAGTACTGACCAGGCTCTACGTTGCTTAACTTCGGGGATCGGACGAGAACCGGTGTTTTCAACGTGATATGGCCGTAAGCGAAGACGTGCCATAATTTTACCTATTACAATTTCAATATTTATTTACCAAATCTGATAATGTAATGATATTTTGTTTTTTGTTTTTTTTACCTAACATTTTACATTAAAATCGAACGCATTTTTATGAGTTTTTCCAAAAAGTCAGGGGAAATGCTTACAGCACCTGGTATTCCCAAGCGGTCACCCATCTAAGTACTGACCAGGCTCTACGTTGCTTAACTTCAGGGATCGGACGAGAACCGGTGTTTTCAACGTGATATGGCCGTAAGCGAAGACGTGCCATAATTTTAACTATTACAATTTCAATATTTATTTACCAAATCTGATAATGTAATGATATTTTGTTTTTTTATCTAATATTTTACATTAAAATCGAACGCATTTTTATTAGTTTTTCCAAAAATTCAGGGGAAATGCTTACAGCACCTGGTATTCCCAAGCGGTCACCCATCTAAGTACTGACCAGGCTCTACGTTGCTTAACTTCGGGGATCGGACGAGAACCGGTGTTTTCAACGTGATATGGCCGTAAGCGAAGACGTGCCATAATTTTACCTATTACAATTTCAATATTTATTTACCAAATCTGATAATGTAATGATATTTTGTTTTTTGTTTTTTATCTAATATTTTACATTAAAATCGAACGCATTTTTATGAGTTTTTCCAAAAAGTCAGGGGAAATGCTTACAGCACCTGGTATTCCCAAGCGGTCACCCATCTAAGTACTGACCAGGCTCTACGTTGCTTAACTTCGGGGATCGGACGAGAACCGGTGTTTTCAACGTGATATGGCCGTAAGCGAAGACGTGCCATAATTTTACCTATTACAATTTCAATATTTATTTACCAAATCTGATAATGTAATGATATTTTGTTTTTTGTTTTTTTTACCTAATATTTTACATTAAAATCGAACGCATTTTTATGAGTTTTTCCAAAAAGTCAGGGGAAATGCTTAAAGCACCTGGTATTCCCAAGCGGTCACCCATCTAAGTACTGACCAGGCTCTACGTTGCTTAACTTCAGGGATCGGACGAGAACCGGTGTTTTAAACGTGATATGGCCGTAAGCGAAGACGTGCCATAATTTTAACTATTACAATTTCAATATTTATTTACCAAATCTGATAATGTAATGATATTTTGTTTTTTGTTTTTTTATCTAATATTTTACATTAAAATCGAACGCATTTTTATGAGTTTTTCCAAAAATTCAGGGGAAATGCTTACAGCACCTGGTATTCCCAAGCGGTCACCCATCTAAGTACTGACCAGGCTCTACGTTGCTTAACTTCGGGGATCGGACGAGAACCGGTGTTTTATACGTGATATGGCTGTAAGCGAAGACGTGCCATAATTTTAACTATTACAATTTCAATATTTATTTACCAAATCTGATAATGTTATGATATTTTGTTTTTTGTTTTTTTATCTAATATTAAATTAAAATCGAACGCATTTTTATGAGTTTTTCCAAAAAGTCAGGGGAAATGCTTACAGCACCTGGTATTCCCAAGCGGTCACCCATCTAAGTACTGACCAGGCTCTACGTTGCTTAACTTCGGGGATCGGACGAGAACCGGTGTTTTCAACGTGATATGGCCGTAAGCGAAGACGTGCCATAATTTTAACTATTACAATTTCAATATTTATTTACCAAATCTGATAATGTAATGATATTTTGTTTTTTGTTTTTTTATCTAATATTTTACATTAAAATCGAACGCATTTTTATGAGTTTTTCCAAAAATTCAGGGGAAATGCTTACAGCACCTGGTATTCCCAAGCGGTCACCCATCTAAGTACTGACCAGGCTCTACGTTGCTTAACTTCGGGGATCGGACGAGAACCGGTGTTTTCAACGTGATATGGCCGTAAGCGAAGACGTGCCATAATTTTAACTATTACAATTTCAATATTTATTTTCCAAATCTGATAATGTAATGATATTTTGTTTTTTGGTTTTTTTATCTAATATTTTACATGAAAACCGGACGCATTTTTATGAGTTTTTCCAAACATTCAGGGGAAATGCTTACAGCACCTGGTATTCCCAAGCGGTCACCCATCTAAGTACTGACCAGGCTCTACGTTGCTTAACTTCGGGGATCGGACGAGAACCGGTGTTTTCAACGTGATATGGCCGTAAGCGAAGACGTGCCATAATTTTAACTATTACAATTTCAATATTTATTTACCAAATCTTATAATGTAAGTATATTTTGTTTTTTGTTTTTTTATCTAATATTTTACATTAAAATCGAACGCATTTTTATGAGTTTTTCCAAAAATTCAGGGGAAATGCTTACAGCACCTGGTATTCCCAAGCGGTCACCCATCTAAGTACTGACCAGGCTCTACGTTGCTTAACTACGGGGATCGGACGAGAACCGGTGTTTTCAACGTGATATGGCCGTAAGCGAAGACGTGCCATAATTTTACCTATTACAATTTCAATATTTATTTACCAAATCTGATAATGTAATGATATTTTTTTTTTGTTTTTTTTACCTAATATTTTACATTAAAATCGAACGCATTTTTATGAGTTTTTCCAAAAATTCAGGGGAAATGCTTACAGCACCTGGTATTCCCAAGCGGTCACCCATCTAAGTACTGACCAGGCTCTACGTTGCTTAACTTCGGGGATCGGACGAGAACCGGTGTTTTCAACGTTATATGGCCGTAAGCGAAGACGTGCCATAATTTTAACAATTACAATTTCAATATTTATTTACCAAATCTGATAATGTAATGATATTTTGTTTTTTGTTTTTTATCTAATATTTTACATTAAAACCGAACGCATTTTTATGAGTTTTTCCAAAAAGTAAGGGGAAATGCTTACAGCACCTGGTATTCCCAAGCGGTCACCCAGCTAAGTACTGACCAGGCTCTACGTTGCTTAACTTCGGGGATCGGACGAGAACCGGTGTTTTCAACGTGATATGGCCGTAAGTGAAGATGTGCCATAATTTTAACTATTACAATTTCAATATTTATTTATCAAATCTGATAATGTAATGATATTTTGTTTTTTGTTTTTTTTACCTAATATTTTACATTAAAATCGAACGCATTTTTATGAGTTTTTCCAAAAATTCAGGGGCAATGCTTACAGCACCTGGTATTCCCAAGCGGTCACCCATCTAAGTACTGACCAGGCTCTACGTTGCTTAACTTCGGGGATCGGACGAGAACCGGTGTTTTCAACGTGATATGGCCGTAAGCGAAGACGTGCCATAATTTTAACTATTACAATTTCAATATTTATTTATCAAATCTGATAATGTAATGATATTTTGTTTTTTGTTTTTTTTACCTAATATTTTACATTAAAATCGAACGCATTTTTATGAGTTTTTCCAAAAATTCAGGGCAAATGCTTACAGCACCTGGTATTCCCAAGCGGTCACCCATCTAAGTACTGACCAGGCTCTACGTTGCTTAACTTCGGGGATCGGACGAGAACCGGTGTTTTCAACGTGATATGGCCGTAAGCGAAGACGTGCCATAATTTTAACAATTACAATTTCAATATTTATTTACCAAATCTGATAATGTAATGATATTTTGTTTTTTGTTTTTTATTTAATATTTTACATTAAAATCGAACGCATTTTTATGAGTTTTTCCAAACAGTCAGGGGAAATGCTTACAGCACCTGGTATTCCCAAGCGGTCACCCATCTAAGTACTGACCAGGCTCTACGTTGCTTAACTTCGGGGATCGGACGAGAACCGGTGTTTTCAACGTGATATGGCCGTAAGCGAAGACGTGCCATAATTTTAACTATTACAATTTCAATATTTATTTACCAAATCTGATAATGTAATGATATTTTGTTTTTTGTTTTTTTTACCTAATATTTTACATTAAAATCGAACGCATTTTTATGAGTTTTTCCAAAAATTAAGGGGAAATGCTTACAGCACCTGGTATTCCCAAGCGGTCACCCATCTAAGTACTGACCAGGCTCTACGTTGCTTAACTTCAGGGATCGGACGAGAACCGGTGTTTTCAACGTGATATGGCCGTAAGCGAAGACGTGCCATAATTTTAACTATTACAATTTCAATATTTATTTACCAAATCTGATAATGTAATGATATTTTGTTTTTTGTTTTTTTATCTAATATTTTACATTAAAACCGCACGCATTTTTATGAGTTTTTCCAAAAAGTCAGGGGAAATGCTTACAGCACCTGGTATTCCAAAGCGGTCACCCATCTAAGTACTGACTAGGCTCTACGTTGCTTAACTTCGGGGATCGGACGAGAACCGGTGTTTTCAACGTGATATGGCCGTAAGCGAAGACGTGCCATAATTTTAACTATTACAATTTCAATATTTATTTACCAAATCTGATAATGTAATGATATTTTGTTTTTTGTTTTTTTATCTAATATTTTACATTAAAATCTAACGCATTTTTATGAGTTTTTCCAAAAATTCAGGGGAAATGCTTACAGCACCTGGTATTCCCAAGCGGTCACCCATCTAAGTACTGACCAGGCTCTACGTTGCTTAACTTCGGGGGATCGGACGAGTACCGGTGTTTTCAACGTGATATGGTCGTAAGGGAAGACGTGCCATAATTTTAACTATTACAATTTTAATATTTATTTACCAAATCTGATAATTTAATGATACTATATTTGTTTTTTTTACCTAATATTTTACATTAAAATCGAACGCATTTTTATGAGTTTTTCCAAAAATTCAGGGGAAATGCTTACAGCACCTGGTATTCCCAAGCGGTCACCCATCTAAGTACTGACCAGGCTCTACGTTGCTTAACTTCGGGGATCGGACGAGAACCGGTGTTTTCAACGTGATATGGCCGTAAGCGAAGACGTGCCATAATTTTAACTATTACAATTTCAATATTTATTTACCAAATCTGATAATGTAATGATATTTTGTTTTTTGTTTTTTATCTAATATTTTACATTAAAATCGAACGCATTTTTATGAGTTTTTCCAAAAATTCAGGGGAAATGCTTACAGCACCTGGTATTCCCAAGCGGTCACCCATCTAAGTACTGACCAGGCTCTACGTTGCTTAACTTCGGGGATCGGACGAGAACCGGTGTTTTCAACGTGATATGGCCGTAAGCGAAGACGTGCCATAATTTTAACTATTACATTTTTAATATTTATTTACCAAATCTGATAATGTAATGATATTTTGTTTTTTGTTTTTTTTATCTAATATTTTACATTAAAATCGAACGCATTTTTATGAGTTTTTCCAAAAATTCAGGGGAAATGCTTACAGCACCTGGTATTCCCAAGCGGTCACCCATCTAAGTACTGACCAGGCTCTACGTTGCTTAACTTCGGGGATCGGACGAGAACCGGTGTTTTCAACGTGATATGGCCGTAAGCGAAGACGTGCCATAATTTTAACTATTACAATTTCAATATTTATTTACCAAATCTGATAATGTAAGTATATTTTGTTTTTTGTTTTTTTATCTAATATTTTACATTAAAATCGAACGCATTTTTATGAGTTTTTCCAAAAAGTCAGGGGAAATGCTTACAGCACCTGGTATTCCCAAGCGGTCACCCATCTAAGTACTGACCAGGCTCTACGTTGCTTAACTTCGGGGATCGGACGAGAACCGGTGTTTTCAACGTGATATGGCCGTAAGCGAAGACGTGCCATAATTTTACCTATTACAATTTCAATATTTATTTACCAAATCTGATAATGTAAGTATATTTTGTTTTTTGTTTTTTTTACCTAATATTTTACATTAAAATCGAACGCATTTTTATGAGTTTTTCCAAAAATGCAGGGGAAATGCTTACAGCACCTGGTATTCCCAAGCGGTCACCCATCTAAGTACTGACCAGGCTCTACGTTGCTTAACTTCGGGGATCGGACGAGAACCGGTGTTTTCAACGTTATATGGCCGTAAGCGAAGACGTGCCATAATTTTAACAATTACAATTTCAATATTTATTTACCAAATCTGATAATGTAATGATATTTTGTTTTTTGTTTTTTATCTAATATTTTACATTAAAACCGAACGCATTTTTATGAGTTTTTCCAAAAATTCAGGGGAAATGCTTACAGCACCTGGTATTCCCAAGCGGTCACCCATCTAAGTACTGACCAGGCTCTACGTTGCTTAACTTCGGGGATCGGACGAGAACCGGTGTTTTCAACGTGATATGGCCGTAAGCGAAGACGTGCCATAATTTTAACTATTACAATTTCAATATTTATTTACCAAATCTGATAATGTAATGATATTTTGTTTTTCGTTTTTGTATCTAATATTTTACATTAAAATCGAACGCATTTTTATGAGTTTTTCCAAAAATTCAGGGGAAATGCTTACAGCACCTGGTATTCCCAAGCGGTCACCCATCTAAGTACTGACCAGGCTCTACGTTGCTTAACTTCGGGGATCGGACGAGAACCGGTGTTTTCAACGTGATATGGCCGTAAGCGAAGACGTGCCATAATTTTAACTATTACAATTTCAATATTTATTTACCCAAATCTGATAATGTAATGATATTTTGTTTTTTTGTTTTTTTATCTAATATTTTACATTAAAATCGAACGCATTTTTATGAGTTTTTCCAAAAATTCAGGGGAAATGCTTATACCACTATCAGCCGGTCACTGAGGTGTGACCGACAGACGTGTTATAGTAAATGTCTTAAAGCGGTCTCATGAAGACATGAAGATGGGCCAGTCATTAGGGTCTGTGTAGTAAGAAGAAAATCATACCTGAGATGTTGGTTTTGGGTGTGGCTCCTTTCCTTTCTCAAGATGATCTCTTCACCCTGGTGGCATTCTGGTGGGAATCTTCATTTCTTTGTCCTCAGGGCCGCCTTTCGACTTAAGACATTTATGAAGGCATTCATGGCAGACACAAGAAAAATGACACGCGACACAATTGTAATATACAAAGGTATAACTAACTATTTTATTTTACATCAGAGATACAATATATATTACAAAAAAAAACAATTTACAATTAATTTTTACAATAGGCTTTTCAAAGCTAACTAACCTACCCTAACTAGTGTTGAGGGAGGGGGTGGCCCCCCCTCATTTACGGAGAGACTGTCTATGCGTCCTCACATCATGGTGGTCGTGCAGGAAAGAGACAGAAAGATAGCAAGGGGATTATGGGAAGGAATTTCTTTGTATCTCTACGCTCATGGACAAATTACCACCCGTCCATGCTGCAGAGTGTGTTAGAAACAGTGGCACAAGGAAATAGTGCCACATCCCTCCCTATGCTATCCGAAATTTATGAGTATTCATAAATTTCAGAAGTCCCTAATTTTCCGTGAATGGTGCGTCAACCGGCCGTCAGCAATCAATGTCCCCATGCTCTACGTTCCATCAGGAACTCAGTGAAGCAAGTTATCTTTTTCCACCAGGCTCCTGGTAGACTGGTATACTGCTTCAAATACCAGAGAGGGTAATCATCCTCGCCCTCCATCGAGGCAATGGCATCATGATTTCAGTAACTGGATTTACACTTTCTTAAGCAACCAGTATAATATTTTTTTAACAAAGCCGGATTTTACGTGAGTTCATCACGCCGACCTATACGTATTTGACTAAGCCGGATTGTACGTGAGTTTATCACGCCGACCTATACGTATTTCACTAAGCCGGATTCTACGTGAGTTTATCACGCCGACCTATACGTATTTCACTAAGCCGGATTGTACGTGAGTTTATCACGCCGACCTATACGTATTTGACTAAGCCGGATTCTACGTGAGTTTATCACGCCGACCTATACGTATTTCACTAAGCCGGATTGTACGTGAGTTTATCACGCCGACCTATACGTATTTCACTAAGCCGGATTCTACGTGAGTTTATCACGCCGACCTATACGTATTTCACTAAGCCGGATTCTACGTGAGTTTATCACGCCGACCTATACGTATTTCACTAAGCCGGATTCTACGTGAGTTTATCACGCCGACCTATACGTATTTCACTAAGCCGGATTCTACGTGAGTTTATCACGCCGACCTATACGTTTTTTAATTTAGTCTGCATAACATTATTTCCGTAACTGGATTTACGCTCCCTTCAGCAACCAGTATAATGTATTTTAACCAAGTCGGAGTTACGTGACCTCATCACGCCGTCCTATATGTATTCCAAGTTATTACTTCAGTTACTGGACTTACGCTCTCTTCAGCAACCAGTATAATGTATTTTAGATAAGTCGGGGTTACGTGACCTCATCACGCCGACCTATATGGATTTTAGTAAAACCTCGGTCTTCAGAGGATCTAATCCAATTAATTCTGTTAGAGCAAGGAGTCTGCCGCCGAGCGACCAATAAAAACCATCCACCACGGAATATTTATTAATAATATAAAGAATTAATTAAGAAGGGCACTCAGCCTTTATGAGTTAGAATACTCAATTAGGGGGAAAAAAATTTCCAAAAATAAACAATTCAGAAACCTGGTATACATTAAATCAATGAAATAGGGTGTTAACAATTTTTTTTCTTAAAAAGAAAACATTTTTAAAAAATCATTTCAGAGCACCTCGGTCACAATTAGAATTTGTTTACACAATGCAAACGCATTTCAGTTATTACATTCATAATTAACTTTTTCCCAAATTTCAGGGTACATTTAAAAAGTATATGTATTTTTTCAAAACTTGATTTACAAAAGATCATTAAAATTTAATTCCAAAATTTAAAAATTATTTCAAGTATTTTGGTTCATCGTTAAAATCAATTTATGTTAGTTAACTTCTTTCCAAAGTAATTCATTTATTATTATAAAAACCAATCTTCTCAAAAGGTCATAAACTTCGAATAGACCCATTTTTCGTAATACAATTCAAAAATTATTCCAAACATTTGGTTCATTATTAAAATTAATCTTCCGAAAAGATCATAGAAAATTCATTTTGAATCAATTTACCCTTCACAATGAGATTCAGAGACATCCCAAAACTTTTTCATTTCGTAATTATTATTTTTAAAATTCAGTGTACATTTAAAGTTATTTAATTGATTCTTAAAAATCATTTCTTCTTTTAGACCATTATCCAGGTCATTTCGAATTCAGAAACTTTTCATGTTAATTAACTTTATTTTCCAAGTAATTATTTTATCATTTAAAAGCAATTCTTTTCCTAAACTCACTCACAAGGATTATTTCGAACTAATAAACTCCCGCCACACCTGGGAGTCACATTAGTTAACGACCAGTTCTGTATAGTTAACAGCTCGAAAAAATTAAAGTTTCAATTAAAGAGAGATCTTTCTAGACTGAGGAAATCTTTTTTTTTCTTAATAATTAATTCAATTTTACGTATATACTCCTCAGTCAATATTTCAGGGACCCCTATCATACGGTCCAATTTCAAATAAACCTTCAATTAAAGAATTCGCTCGAATAATTCTTCCTTAAAAATAATCTAGAATTCAAGAAAATTTCTTTCGTTAGTCAAATAATATTTCCTTAGAAATTATTAAAAATTCAGAGAATATTCGAAATGTAATAGCATAATTTTTCTTTAAAAAAACTATGAACATTTCAGAGAACTCTTAAAAAATTAACGTAATCATGTAACAGTTGGCTTTTCCAAACACTCGAAGATTTCAAAAAATACTTTAAGTGCTGTTTGAATAATTGTCTCAGTTTTTATTTTTAATAAAAACCAATTGAAGACATCATTTAATGTAATTTAACGAAGCATAAATAATTTTGTTCTTTAAACTTGGTAGAAAAATTTAAAAAACTCCAAGTTAATTCGTTATTATATGCCCTCCTGCAATCAGCCATGGGGGTTTAGCTATACAATCATTAAAACACAAGAGTAGAGAAAGAGAATGAGGGGGAAAGAAGGGGATAGAGACAGAGCGATGCGATTGCACACCCTACCACCCTCATAACACTATTACGTAATCTCACAAAAAAACTCTTCGATTTTAAAAGTCACTCTCTCGTCCCCAAAAAAGCTTGCAGAGGGTGAAAGAATGGTAGACAACACGAGAGGTGGAGAAAGAGAGGAAGAGAAACAGAGGCAGGTCGCATTGTTCCACCACCCATCCCTCAACACCCTCACAAACACCATGACGAGGTCGTCTTCGCTTCTTTCCTATGTGCGGCCATTGTTTTAAACAAATAAGTGACAGGTAGACATTAAACATTTCTACGAGTTTAAAACAAATAACTAAATAGAAAAACAATCTTATTTTGAACAATTTTGTAAAAGGCATTCTCACACAAAACTTTCATATTATCTAACCCCAATTTTTTTTTACCAGTAACATTTTTTCTTTTTAAACAGACAAAACATCAATAAAAGAAACATTATCAATTAAAAAAAAATGTCCCCTTATGTTTCAGCTTTACTGTTACCTAACCTGAAAAATAAACACATCAACTGTTCATGGAATAAAATGTAATGTAAAAGTTCTATTTTTTCAAATCTGAATCTAACACTTGCAAAGTCAAAAGAATTTTTTAAAAAGTCCTATATTTTTATAAACCTGAAATAAAGATCAGATAAAAAATGTTAGGTATCCTTTATTTTCTTTCCTTTTTTTTTTAAATTTATTTTTCGAGCTTCGTGTTTGAAGGATTTTTTTCTTTTTTTTTTTCATGTAATAACAAGATGCATAGATATACACACATATCGATATATATCCGGAGAGAGACAGAAAGAGAGAAAGCGTGAGAGAGAAAGAGATATTGCATATTCTAGAGACACTTTTTTTTTTTCTCGTCTCTGTTTTTTTTTTTTTTGTGTGTGGGACACATTTCTTACTTTTTTTTCGAAGGGTTACTTTCAATACTCTTTTTTTTTAAATCGATCTTTTGTAAACTGTTTTTTTTTTGTAGGTGCAAGACAATTTTTTGTTCAGGTTCTGAATTTTCTTTTTTTTGAGTGCGTTTTTTTTTTTTTTGTGCGCGTGTGTACTGGTCTGCCATTTTTTTAAAATTTTGCCAGAAATAATAGTTTTTTCCGTTTTTAAAGACCGTGGACCATTTTTTTTATTCGATTCGTCTAGTGGTCGTTATTTTTGGTTGTGCCGTGGGTTTAAGAGTCGAAATTATTTCCATGCTGGGAAACAATATGTCTTGGTCATAGTGCATCATTTATACTGCGACACAGATGCGACGAGATCCGTCTGGTAATTAACCAGGGTCAATCCTGGTCACGGCACCATTTATACCACTATCAGCCGGTCACTGAGGTGTGACCGACAGACGTGTTATAGTAAATGTCTTAAAGCGGTCTCATGAAGACATGAAGATGGGCCAGTCATTAGGGTCTGTGTAGTAAGAAGAAAATCATACCTGAGATGTTGGTTTTGGGTGTGGCTCCTTTCCTTTCTCAAGATGATCTCTTCACCCTGGTGGCATTCTGGTGGGAATCTTCATTTCTTTGTCCTCAGGGCCGCCTTTCGACTTAAGACATTTATGAAGGCATTCATGGCAGACACAAGAAAAATGACACGCGACACAATTGTAATATACAAAGGTATAACTAACTATTTTATTTTACATCAGAGATACAATATATATTACAAAAAAAAACAATTTACAATTAATTTTTACAATAGGCTTTTCAAAGCTAACTAACCTACCCTAACTAGTGTTGAGGGAGGGGGTGGCCCCCCCTCATTTACGGAGAGACTGTCTATGCGTCCTCACATCATGGTGGTCGTGCAGGAAAGAGACAGAAAGATAGCAAGGGGATTATGGGAAGGAATTTCTTTGTATCTCTACGCTCATGGACAAATTACCACCCGTCCATGCTGCAGAGTGTGTTAGAAACAGTGGCACAAGGAAATAGTGCCACATGCTTACAGCACCTGGTATTCCCAAGCGGTCACCCATCTAAGTACTGACCAGGCTCTACGTTGCTTAACTTCGGGGATCGGACGAGAACCGGTGTTTTCAACGTGATAGTGCCGTAAGCGAAGACGTGCCATAATTTTAACTATTACAATTTCAATATTTATTTACCAAATCTGATAATGTAATGATATTTTGTTTTTTGTTTTTTATCTAATATTTTACATTAAAATCGAACGCATTTTTATGAGTTTTTCCAAAAAGTAAGGGGAAATGCTTACAGCACCTGGTATTCCCAAGTGGTCACCCAGCTAAGTACTGACCAGGCTCTACGTTGCTTAACTTCAGGGATCGGACGAGAACCGGTGTTTTCAACGTGATATGGCCGTAAGCGAAGACGTGCCATAATTTTAACTATTACAATTTCAATATTTATTTACCAAATCTGATAATGTAATGATATTTTTTTTTTTGTTTTTTTATCTAATATTTTACATTAAAACCGCACGCATTTTTATGAGTTTTTCCAAAAAGTCAGGGGAAATGCTTACAGCACCTGGTATTCCAAAGCGGTCACCCATCTAAGTACTGACAAGGCTCTACGTTGCTTAACTTCGGGGATCGGACGAGAACCGGTGTTTTCAACGTGATATGGCCGTAAGCGAAGACGTGCCATAATTTTAACTATTACAATTTCAATATTTATTTACCAAATCTGATAATGTAATGATATTTTGTTTTTTGTTTTTTTATCTAATATTTTACATTAAAATCTAACGCATTTTTATGAGTTTTTCCAAAAATTCAGGGGAAATGCTTACAGCACCTGGTATTCCCAAGCGGTCACCCATCTAAGTACTGACCAGGCTCTACGTTGCTTAACTTCGGGGGATCGGACGAGTACCGGTGTTTTCAACGTGATATGGTCGTAAGGGAAGACGTGCCATAATTTTAACTATTACAATTTTAATATTTATTTACCAAATCTGATAATTTAATGATACTATATTTGTTTTTTTTACCTAATATTTTACATTAAAATCGAACGCATTTTTATGAGTTTTTCCAAAAATTCAGGGGAAATGCTTACAGCACCTGGTATTCCCAAGCGGTCACCCATCTAAGTACTGACCAGGCTCTACGTTGCTTAACTTCGGGGATCGGACGAGAACCGGTGTTTTCAACGTGATATGGCCGTAAGCGAAGACGTGCCATAATTTTAACTATTACAATTTCAATATTTATTTACCAAATCTGATAATGTAATGATATTTTGTTTTTTGTTTTTTTATCTAATATTTTACATTAAAATCGAACGCATTTTTATGAGTTTTTCCAAAAATTCAGGGGAAATGCTTACAGCACCTGGTATTCCCAAGCGGTCACCCATCTAAGTACTGACCAGGCTCTACGTTGCTTAACTTCGGGGATCGGACGAGAACCGGTGTTTTCAACGTGATATGGCCGTAAGCGAAGACGTGCCATAATTTTAACTATTACATTTTTAATATTTATTTACCAAATCTGATAATGTAATGATATTTTGTTTTTTGTTTTTTTTATCTAATATTTTACATTAAAATCGAACGCATTTTTATGAGTTTTTCCAAAAATTCAGGGGAAATGCTTACAGCACCTGGTATTCCCAAGCGGTCACCCATCTAAGTACTGACCAGGCTCTACGTTGCTTAACTTCGGGGATCGGACGAGAACCGGTGTTTTCAACGTGATATGGCCGTAAGCGAAGACGTGCCATAATTTTAACTATTACAATTTCAATATTTATTTACCAAATCTTATAATGTAAGTATATTTTGTTTTTTGTTTTTTTATCTAATATTTTACATTAAAATCGAACGCATTTTTATGAGTTTTTCCAAAAATTCAGGGGAAATGCTTACAGCACCTGGTATTCCCAAGCGGTCACCCATCTAAGTACTGACCAGGCTCTACGTTGCTTAACTTCGGGGATCGGACGAGAACCGGTGTTTTCAACGTGATATGGCCGTAAGCGAAGACGTGCCATAATTTTACCTATTACAATTTCAATATTTATTTACCAAATCTGATAATGTAAGTATATTTTGTTTTTTGTTTTTTTTACCTAATATTTTACATTAAAATCGAACGCATTTTTATGAGTTTTTCCAAAAATTCAGGGGAAATGCTTACAGCACCTGGTATTCCCAAGCGGTCACCCATCTAAGTACTGACCAGGCTCTACGTTGCTTAACTTCGGGGATCGGACGAGAACCGGTGTTTTCAACGTGATATGGCCGTAAGCGAAGACGTGCCATAATTTTAACAATTACAATTTCAATATTTATTTACCAAATCTGATAATGTAATGATATTTTGTTTTTTGTTTTTTATCTAATATTTTACATTAAAACCGAACGCATTTTTATGAGTTTTTCCAAAAATTCAGGGGAAATGCTTACAGCACCTGGTATTCCCAAGCGGTCACCCATCTAAGTACTGACCAGGCTCTACGTTGCTTAACTTCGGGGATCGGACGAGAACCGGTGTTTTCAACGTGATATGGCCGTAAGCGAAGACGTGCCATAATTTTAACTATTACAATTTCAATATTTATTTACCAAATCTGATAATGTAATGATATTTTGTTTTTCGTTTTTGTATCTAATATTTTACATTAAAATCGAACGCATTTTTATGAGTTTTTCCAAAAATTCAGGGGAAATGCTTACAGCACCTGGTATTCCCAAGCGGTCACCCATCTAAGTACTGACCAGGCTCTACGTTGCTTAACTTCGGGGATCGGACGAGAACCGGTGTATTCAACGTGATATGGCCGTAAGCGAAGACGTGCCATAATTTTAACTATTACAATTTCAATATTTATTTACCCAAATCTGATAATGTAATGATATTTTGTTTTTTTGTTTTTTTATCTAATATTTTACATTAAAATCGAACGCATTTTTATGAGTTTTTCCAAAAATTCAGGGGAAATGCTTACAGCACCTGGTATTCCCAAGCGGTCACCCATCTAAGTACTGACCAGGCTCTACGTTGCTTAACTTCGGGGATCGGACGAGAACCGGTGTTTTCAACGTGATAGTGCCGTAAGCGAAGACGTGCCATAATTTTAACTATTACAATTTCAATATTTATTTACCAAATCTGATAATGTAATGATATTTTGTTTTTTGTTTTTTATCTAATATTTTACATTAAAATCGAACGCATTTTTATGAGTTTTTCCAAAAAGTAAGGGGAAATGCTTACAGCACCTGGTATTCCCAAGCGGTCACCCAGCTAAGTACTGACCAGGCTCTTCGTTGCTTAACTTCGGGGATCGGACGAGAACCGGTGTTTTCAACGTGATATGGCCGTAAGTGAAGACGTGCCATAATTTTAACTATTACAATTTCAATATTTATTTATCAAATCTGATAATGTAATGATATTTTGTTTTTTGTTTTTTTTACCTAATATTTTACATTAAAATCGAACGCATTTTTATGAGTTTTTCCAAAAATTCAGGGGCAATGCTTACAGCACCTGGTATTCCCAAGCGGTCACCCATCTAAGTACTGACTAGGCTCTACGTTGCTTAACTTCGGGGATCGGACGAGAACCGGTGTTTTCAACGTGATATGGCCGTAAGCGAAGACGTGCCATAATTTTAACTATTACAATTTCAATATTTATTTACCAAATCTGATAATGTAATGATATTTTGTTTTTTGTTTTTTTATCTAATATTTTACATTAAAATCGAACGCATTTTTATGAGTTTTTCCAAAAATTCAGGGGAAATGCTTACAGCACCTGGTATTCCCAAGCGGTCACCCAGCTAAGTACTGACCAGGCTCTACGTTGCTTAACTTCGGGGATCGGACGAGAACCGGTGTTTTCAACGTGATATGGCTCTAAGTGAAGACGTGCCATAATTTTAACTATTACAATTTCAATATTTATTTATCAAATCTGATAATGTAATGATATTTTGTTTTTTGTTTTTTTAACCTAATATTTTACATTAAAATCGAACGCATTTTTATGAGTTTTTCCAAAAATTCAGGGCAAATGCTTACAGCACCTGGTATTCCCAAGCGGTCACCCATCTAAGTACTGACCAGGCTCTACGTTGCTTAACTTCGGGGATCGGACGAGAACCGGTGTTTTCAACGTGATATGGCCGTAAGCGAAGACGTGCCATAATTTTAACAATTACAATTTCAATATTTATTTACCAAATCTGATAATGTAATGATATTTTGTTTTTTGTTTTTTATCTAATATTTTACATTAAAATCGACCGCATTTTTATGAGTTTTTCCAAAAAGTCAGGGGAAATGCTTACAGCACCTGGTATTCCCAAGCGGTCACCCATCTAAGTACTGACCAGGCTCTACGTTGCTTAACTTCGGGGATCGGACGAGAACCGGTGTTTTCAACGTGATATGGCCGTAAGCGAAGACGTGCCATAATTTTAACTATTACAATTTCAATATTTATTTACCAAATCTGATAATGTAATGATATTTTGTTTTTTGTTTTTTTTACCTAATATTTTACATTAAAATCGAACGCATTTTTATGAGTTTTTCCAAATATTAAGGGGAAATGCTTACAGCACCTGGTATTCCCAAGCGGTCACCCATCTAAGTACTGACCAGGCTCTACGTTGCTTAACTTCAGGGATCGGACGAGAACCGGTGTTTTCAACGTGATATGGCCGTAAGCGAAGACGTGCCATAATTTTAACTATTACAATTTCAATATTTATTTACCAAATCTGATAATGTAATGATATTTTGTTTTTTGTTTTTTTATCTAATATTTTACATTAAAACCGCACGCATTTTTATGAGTTTTTCCAAAAAGTCAGGTGAAATGCTTACAGCACCTGGTATTCCAAAGCGGTCACCCATCTAAGTACTGACTAGGCTCTACGTTGCTTAACTTCGGGGATCGGACGAGAACCGGTGTTTTCAACGTGATATGGCCGTAAGCGAAGACGTGCCATAATTTTAACTATTACAATTTCAATATTTATTTACCAAATCTGATAATGTAATGATATTTTGTTTTTTGTTTTTTTATCTAATATTTTACATTAAAATCTAACGCATTTTTATGAGTTTTTCCAAAAATTCAGGGGAAATGCTTACAGCACCTGGTATTCCCAAGCGGTCACCCATCTAAGTACTGACCAGGCTCTACGTTGCTTAACTTCGGGGATCGGACGAGAACCGGTGTTTTCAACGTGATATGGCCGTAAGCGAAGACGTGCCATAATTTTAACTATTACAATTTCAATATTTATTTACCAAATCTGATAATGTAATGATATTTTGTTTTTTGTTTTTTTATCTAATATTTTACATTAAAATCGAACGCATTTTTATGAGTTTTTCCAAAAATTCAGGGGAAATGCTTACAGCACCTGGTATTCCCAAGCGGTCACCCATCTAAGTACTGACCAGGCTCTACGTTGCTTAACTTCGGGGATCGGACGAGAACCGGTGTTTTCAACGTGATATGGCCGTAAGCGAAGACGTGCCATAATTTTAACTATTACATTTTTAATATTTATTTACCAAATCTGATAATGTAATGATATTTTGTTTTTTGTTTTTTTTATCTAATATTTTACATTAAAATCGAACGCATTTTTATGAGTTTTTCCAAAAATTCAGGGGAAATGCTTACAGCACCTGGTATTCCCAAGCGGTCACCCATCTAAGTACTGACCAGGCTCTACGTTGCTTAACTTCGGGGATCGGACGAGAACCGGTGTTTTCAACGTGATATGGCCGTAAGCGAAGACGTGCCATAATTTTAACTATTACAATTTCAATATTTATTTACCAAATCTTATAATGTAAGTATATTTTGTTTTTTGTTTTTTTATCTAATATTTTACATTAAAATCGAACGCATTTTTATGAGTTTTTCCAAAAATTCAGGGGAAATGCTTACAGCACCTGGTATTCCCAAGCGGTCACCCATCTAAGTACTGACCAGGCTCTACGTTGCTTAACTTCGGGGATCGGACGAGAACCGGTGTTTTCAACGTGATATGGCCGTAAGCGAAGACGTGCCATAATTTTACCTATTACAATTTCAATATTTATTTACCAAATCTGATAATGTAAGTATATTTTGTTTTTTGTTTTTTTTACCTAATATTTTACATTAAAATCGAACGCATTTTTATGAGTTTTTCCAAAAAGTTAGGGGAAATGCTTACAGCACCTGGTATTCCCAAGCGGTCACCCATCTAAGTACTGACCAGGCTCTACGTTGCTTAACTTCGGGGATCGGACGAGAACCGGTGTTTTCAACGTGATATGGCCTAGAGCGAAGACGTGCCATAATTTTAACTATTACAATTTCAATATTTATTTACCAAATCTGATAATGTAATGATATTTTGTTTTTTGTTTTTTTTATCTAATATTTTACATTAAAATCGAACGCATTTTTATGAGTTTTTCCAAAAATTCAGGGGAAATGCTTACAGCACCTGGTATTCCCAAGCGGTCACCCATCTAAGTACTGACCAGGCTCTACGTTGCTTAACTTCAGGGATCGGACGAGAACCGGTGTTTTCAACGTGATATGGCCGTAAGCGAAGACGTGCCATAATTTTAACTATTACAATTTCAATATTTATTTACCAAATCTGATAATGTAATGATATTTTGTTTTTTGTTTTTTTATCTAATATTTTACATTAAAACCGCACGCATTTTTATGAGTTTTTCCAAAAAGTCAGGTGAAATGCTTACAGCACCTGGTATTCCAAAGCGGTCACCCATCTAAGTACTGACTAGGCTCTACGTTGCTTAACTTCGGGGATCGGACGAGAACCGGTGTTTTCAACGTGATATGGCCGTAAGCGAAGACGTGCCATAATTTTAACTATTACAATTTCAATATTTATTTACCAAATCTGATAATGTAATGATATTTTGTTTTTTGTTTTTTTATCTAATATTTTACATTAAAATCTAACGCATTTTTATGAGTTTTTCCAAAAATTCAGGGGAAATGCTTACAGCACCTGGTATTCCCAAGCGGTCACCCATCTAAGTACTGACCAGGCTCTACGTTGCTTAACTTCGGGGATCGGACGAGAACCGGTGTTTTCAACGTGATATGGCCGTAAGCGAAGACGTGCCATAATTTTAACTATTACAATTTCAATATTTATTTACCAAATCTGATAATGTAATGATATTTTGTTTTTTGTTTTTTTATCTAATATTTTACATTAAAATCGAACGCATTTTTATGAGTTTTTCCAAAAATTCAGGGGAAATGCTTACAGCACCTGGTATTCCCAAGCGGTCACCCATCTAAGTACTGACCAGGCTCTACGTTGCTTAACTTCGGGGATCGGACGAGAACCGGTGTTTTCAACGTGATATGGCCGTAAGCGAAGACGTGCCATAATTTTAACTATTACATTTTTAATATTTATTTACCAAATCTGATAATGTAATGATATTTTGTTTTTTGTTTTTTTTATCTAATATTTTACATTAAAATCGAACGCATTTTTATGAGTTTTTCCAAAAATTCAGGGGAAATGCTTACAGCACCTGGTATTCCCAAGCGGTCACCCATCTAAGTACTGACCAGGCTCTACGTTGCTTAACTTCGGGGATCGGACGAGAACCGGTGTTTTCAACGTGATATGGCCGTAAGCGAAGACGTGCCATAATTTTAACTATTACAATTTCAATATTTATTTACCAAATCTTATAATGTAAGTATATTTTGTTTTTTGTTTTTTTATCTAATATTTTACATTAAAATCGAACGCATTTTTATGAGTTTTTCCAAAAATTCAGGGGAAATGCTTACAGCACCTGGTATTCCCAAGCGGTCACCCATCTAAGTACTGACCAGGCTCTACGTTGCTTAACTGCGGGATCGGACGAGAACCGGTGTTTTCAACGTGATATGGCCGTAAGCGAAGACGTGCCATAATTTTACCTATTACAATTTCAATATTTATTTACCAAATCTGATAATGTAAGTATATTTTGTTTTTTGTTTGTTTTACCTAATATTTTACATTAAAATCGAACGCATTTTTATGAGTTTTTCCAAAAAGTTAGGGGAAATGCTTACAGCACCTGGTATTCCCAAGCGGTCACCCATCTAAGTACTGACCAGGCTCTACGTTGCTTAACTTCGGGGATCGGACGAGAACCGGTGTTTTCAACGTGATATGGCCTAGAGCGAAGACGTGCCATAATTTTAACTATTACAATTTCAATATTTATTTACCAAATCTGATAATGTAATGATATTTTGTTTTTTGTTTTTTTTATCTAATATTTTACATTAAAATCGAACGCATTTTTATGAGTTTTTCCAAAAATTCAGGGGAAATGCTTACAGCACCTGGTATTCCCAAGCGGTCACCCATCTAAGTACTGACCAGGCTCTACGTTGCTTAACTTCGGGGATCGGACGAGAACCGGTGTTTTCAACGTGATATGGCCGTAAGCGAAGACGTGCCATAATTTTAACAATTACAATTTCAATATTTATTTACCAAATCTGATAATGTAATGATATTTTGTTTTTTGTTTTTTATCTAATATTTTACATTAAAATCGAACGCATTTTTATGAGTTTTTCCAAAAAGTCAGGGGAAATGCTTACAGCACCTGGTATTCCCAAGCGGTCACCCATCTAAGTACTGACCAGGCTCTACGTTGCTTAACTTCGGGGATCGGACGAGAACCGGTGTTTTCAACGTGATATGGCCGTAAGCGAAGATGTGCCATAATTTTAACAATTACAATTTCAATATTTATTTACCAAATCTGATAATGTAATGATATTTTGTTTTTTGTTTTTTATCTAATATTTTACATTAAAATCGATCGCATTTTTATGAGTTTTTCCAAAAAGTCAGGGGAAATGCTTACAGCACCTGGTATTCCCAAGCGGTCACCCATCTAAGTACTGACCAGGCTCTACGTTGCTTAACTTCGGGGATCGGACGAGAACCGGTGTTTTCAACGTGATATGGCCGTAAGCGAAGACGTGCCATAATTTTAACTATTACAATTTCAATATTTATTTACCAAATCTGATAATGTAATGATATTTTGTTTTTTGTTTTTTTATCTAATATTTTACATTAAAACCGAACGCATTTTTATGAGTTTTTCCAAAAATTCAGGGGAAATGCTTACAGCACCTGGTATTCCCAAGCGGTCACCCATCTAAGTACTGACCAGGCTCTACGTTGCTTAACTTCGGGGATCGGACGAGAACCGGTGTTTTCAACGTGATATGGCCGTAAGCGAAGACGTGCCATAATTTTAACTATTACAATTTCAATATTTATTTACCAAATCTGATAATGTAATGATATTTTGTTTTTTGTTTTTTTATCTAATATTTTACATTAAAATCGAACGCATTTTTATGAGTTTTTCCAAAAATTCAGGGGAAATGCTTACAGCACCTGGTATTCCCAAGCGGTCACCCATCTAAGTACTGACCAGGCTCTACATTGCTTAACTTCGGGGATCGGACGAGAACCGGTGTTTTCAACGTGATATGGCCGTAAGCGAAGACGTGCCATAATTTTAACTATTACAATTTCAATATTTATTTACCCAAATCTGATAATGTAATGATATTTTGTTTTTTGTTTTTTTATCTAATATTTTACATTAAAATCGAACGCATTTTTATGAGTTTTTCCAAAAATTCAGGGGAAATGCTTACAGCACCTGGTATTCCCAAGCGGTCACCCATCTAAGTACTGACCAGGCTCTACGTTGCTTAACTTCGGGGATCGGACGAGAACCGGTGTTTTCAACGTGATATGGCCGTAAGCGAAGACGTGCCATAATTTTAACTATTACAATTTCAATATTTATTTACCAAATCTGATAATGTAATGATATTTTGTGTTTTGTTTTTTTATCTAATATTTTACATTAAAATCGAACGCATTTTTATGAGTTTTTCCAAAAAGTCAGGGGAAATGCTTACAGCACCTGGTATTCCCAAGCGGTCACCCATCTAAGTTCTGACCAGGCTCTACGTTGCTTAACTTCGGGGATCGGACGAGAACCGGTGTTTTCAACGTGATATGGCCGTAAGCGAAGACGTGCCATAATTTTAACTATTACAATTTCAATATTTATTTATCAAATCTGATAATGTAATGATATTTTGTTTTTTGTTTTTTATCTAATATTTTACATTAAAATCGAACGCATTTTTATGAGTTTTTCCAAAAATTCAGGGGAAATGCTTACAGCACCTGGTATTCCCAAGCGGTCACCCATCTAAGTACTGACCAGGCTCTACGTTGCTTAACTTCAGGGATCGGACGAGAACCGGTGTTTTCAACGTGATATGGCCGTAAGCGAAGACGTGCCATAATTTTAACTATTACAATTTCAATATTTATTTACCAAATCTGATAATGTAATGATATTTTGTTTTTTGTTTTTTTATCTAATATTTTACATTAAAATCGAACGCATTTTTATGAGTTTTTCCAAAAATTCAGAGGAAATGCTTACAGCACCTGGTATTCCCAAGCGGTCACCCATCTAAGTACTGACCAGGCTCTACGTTGCTTAACTTCGGGGATCGGACGAGAACCGGTGTTTTCAACGTGATATGGCCGTAAGCGAAGACGTGCCATAATTTTAACAATTACAATTTCAATATTTATTTACCAAATCTGATAATGTAATGATATTTTGTTTTTTGTTTTTTATCTAATATTTTACATTAAAATCGAACGCATTTTTATGAGTTTTTCCAAAAATTCAGGGGAAATGCTTACAGCACCTGGTATTCCCAAGCGGTCACCCATCTAAGTACTGACCAGGCTCTACGTTGCTTATCGTCGGGGATCGGACGAGAACCGGTGTTTTCAACGTAATATGGCCGTAAGCGAAGACGTGCCATAATTTTAACTATTACAATTTCAATATTTATTTACCAAATCTGATAATGTAATGATATTTTGTTTTTTGTTGTTTTATCTAATATTTTACATTAAAATCGAACGCATTTTTATGAGTTTTTCCAAAAAGTCAGGGGAAATGCTTACAGCACCTGGTATTCCCAAGCGGTCACCCATCTAAGTACTGACCAGGCTCTACGTTGCTTAACTTCGGGGATCGGACGAGAACCGGTGTTTTCAACGTGATATGGCCGTAAGCGAAGACGTGCCATAATTTTCACTATTACAATTTCAATATTTATTTATCAAATCTGATAATGTAATGATATTTTGTTTTTTGTTTTTTTTACCTAATATTTTACATTAAAATCGAACGCATTTTTATGAGTTTTTCCAAAAATTCAGGGGCAATGCTTACAGCCCCTGGTATTCCCAAGCGGTCACCCATCTAAGTACTGACCAGGCTCTACGTTGCTTGACTTCGGGGATCGGACGAGAACCGGTGTTTTCAACGTGATATGGCCGTAAGCGAAGACGTGCCATAATTTTAACTATTACAATTTCAATATTTATTTACCAAATCTGATAATGTAATGATATTTTGTGTTTTGTTTTTTTATCTAATATTTTACATTAAAATCGAACGCATTTTTATGAGTTTTTCCAAAAATTCAGGGGAAATGCTTACAGCACCTGGTATTCCCAAGCGGTCACCCATCTAAGTACTGACCAGGCTCTACGTTGCTTGACTTCGGTGATCGGACGAGAACCGGTGTTTTCAACGTGATATGGCCGTAAACGAAGACGTGCCATAATTTTAACTATTACAATTTCAATATTTATTTACCAAATCTGATAATGTAATGATATTTTGTTTTTTGTTTTTTTATCTAATATTTTACATTAAAATCGAACGCATTTTTATGAGTTTTTCCAAAAAGCCAGGGGAAATGCTTACAGCACCTGGTATTCCCAAGCGGTCACCCATCTAAGTACTGACCAGGCTCTACGTTGCTTGACTTCGGGGATCGGACGAGAACCGGTGTTTTCAACGTGATATGGCCGCAAACGAAGACGTGCCATAATTTTAACTATTACAATTTCAATATTTATTTACCAAATCTGATAATGTAATGATATTTTGTTTTTTGTTTTTTTATCTAATATTTTACATTAAAATCGAACGCATTTTTATGAGTTTTTCCAAAAAGCCAGGGGAAATGCTTACAGCACCTAGTATTCCGAAGCGGTCACCCATCTAAGTACTGACCAGGCTCTACGTTGCTTAACTTCGGGGATCGGACGAGAACCGGTGTTTTCAACGTGATATGGCCGTAAGCGAAGACGTGCCATAATTTTCACTATTACAATTTCAATATTTATTTATCAAATCTGATAATGTAATGATATTTTGTTTTTTGTTTTTTTTACCTAATATTTTACATTAAAATCGAACGCATTTTTATGAGTTTTTCCAAAAATTCAGGGGCAATGCTTACAGCCCCTGGTATTCCCAAGCGGTCACCCATCTAAGTACTGACCAGGCTCTACGTTGCTTGACTTCGGGGATCGGACGAGAACCGGTGTTTTCAACGTGATATGGCCGTAAGCGAAGACGTGCCATAATTTTAACTATTACAATTTCAATATTTATTTACCAAATCTGATAATGTAATGATATTTTGTGTTTTGTTTTTTTATCTAATATTTTACATTAAAATCGAACGCATTTTTATGAGTTTTTCCAAAAATTCAGGGGAAATGCTTACAGCACCTGGTATTCCCAAGCGGTCACCCATCTAAGTACTGACCAGGCTCTACGTTGCTTGACTTCGGGGATCGGACGAGAACCGGTGTTTTCAACGTGATATGGCCGTAAACGAAGACGTGCCATAATTTTAACTATTACAATTTCAATATTTATTTACCAAATCTGATAATGTAATGATATTTTGTTTTTTGTTTTTTTATCTAATATTTTACATTAAAATCGAACGCATTTTTATGAGTTTTTCCAAAAAGCCAGGGGAAATGCTTACAGCACCTGGTATTCCCAAGCGGTCACCCATCTAAGTACTGACCAGGCTCTACGTTGCTTGACTTCGGGGATCGGACGAGAACCGGTGTTTTCAACGTGATATGGCCGCAAACGAAGACGTGCCATAATTTTAACTATTACAATTTCAATATTTATTTACCAAATCTGATAATGTAATGATATTTTGTTTTTTGTTTTTTTATCTAATATTTTACATTAAAATCGAACGCATTTTTATGAGTTTTTCCAAAAAGCCAGGGGAAATGCTTACAGCACCTAGTATTCCGAAGCGGTCACCCATCTAAGTACTGACCAGGCTCTACGTTGCTTAACTTCGGGGATCGGACGAGAACCGGTGTTTTCAACGTGATATGGCCGTAAGCGAAGACGTGCCATAATTTTAACTATTACAATTTCGATATTTATTTACCAAATCTGATAATGTAATGATATTTTGTTTTTTGTTTTTTTATCTAATATTTTACATTAAAATCGAACGCATTTTTATGAGTTTTTCCAAAAATTCAGGGGAAATGCTTACAGCACCTGGTATTCCCAAGCGGTCACCCATCTAAGTACTGACCAGGCTCTACGTTGCTTAACTTCGGGGATCGGACGAGAACCGGTGTTTTCAACGTGATATGGCTTTAAGCGAAGACGTGCCATAATTTTAACTATTACAATTTCAATATTTATTTACCAAATCTGATAATGTAATGATATTTTGTTTTTTGTTTTTTTATCTAATATTTTACATTAAAATCGAACGCATTTTTATGACTTTTTCCAAAAATTCAGGGGAAATGCTTACAGCACCTGGTATTCCCAAGCGGTCACCCATCTAAGTACTGACCAGGCTCTACGTTGCTTAACTTCGGGGATCGGACGAAAACCGGTGTTTTCAACGTGATATGGCCGTAAGCGAAGACGTGCCATAATTTTAACTATTACATTTTTAATATTTATTTACCAAATCTGATAATGTAATGATATTTTGTTTTTTGTTTTTTTTATCTAATATTTTACATTAAAATCGAACGCATTTTTATGAGTTTTTCCAAAAATTCAGGGGAAATGCTTACAGCACCTGGTATTCCCAAGCGGTCACCCATCTAAGTACTGACCAGGCTCTACGTTGCTTAACTTCGGGGATCGGACGAGAACCGGTGTTTTCAACGTGATATGGCCGTAAGCGAAGACGTGCCATAATTTTAACTATTACAATTTCAATATTTATTTACCAAATCTTATAATGTAATGATATTTTGTTTTTTGTTTTTTTATCTAATATTTTACATTAAAATCGAACGCATTTTTATGAGTTTTTCCAAAAATTCAGGGGAAATGCTTACAGCACCTGGTATTCCCAAGCGGTAACCCATCTAAGTACTGACCAGGCTCTACGTTGCTTACTTTCGGGGATCGGACGAGAACCGGTGTTTTCAACGTGATATGGCCGTAAGCGAAGACGTGCCATAATTTTACCTATTACAATTTCAATATTTATTTTCCAAATCTGATAATGTAATGATATTTTGTTTTTTGTTTTTTTTTACCTAATATTTTACATTAAAATCGAACGCATTTTTATGAGTTTTTCCAAAAAGTCAGGGGAAATGCTTACAGCACCTGGTATTCCCAAGCGGTCACCCATCTAAGTACTGACCAGGCTCTACGTTGCTTAACTTCGGGGATCGGACGAGAACCGGTGTTTTCAACGTGATATGGCCGTAAGCGAAGACGTGCCATAATTTTAACTATTACAATTTCGATATTTATTTACCAAATCTGATAATGTAATGATATTTTGTTTTTTGTTTTTTTATCTAATATTTTACATTAAAATCGAACGCATTTTTATGAGTTTTTCCAAAAATTCAGGGGAAATGCTTACAGCACCTGGTATTCCCAAGCGGTCACCCATCTAAGTACTGACCAGGCTCTACGTTGCTTAACTTCGGGGATCGGACGAGAACCGGTGTTTTCAACGTGATATGGCCGTAAGCGAAGACGTGCCATAATTTTAACTATTACAATTTCAATATTTATTTTCCAAATCTGATAATGTAATGATATTTTGTTTTTTGGTTTTTTTATCTAATATTTTACATTAAAACCGAACGCATTTTTATGAGTTTTTCCAAAAATTCAGGGGAAATGCTTACAGCACCTGGTATTCCCAAGCGGTCACCCATCTAAGTACTGACCAGGCTCTACGTTGCTTAACTTCGGGGATCGGACGAGAACCGGTGTTTTCAACGTGATATGGCCGTAAGCGAAGACATGCCATAATTTTAACTATTACAATTTCAATATTTATTTACCAAATCTGATAATGTAATGATATTTTGTTTTTTGTTTTTTTATCTAATATTTTACATTAAAATCGAACGCATTTTTATGAGTTTTTCCAAAAATTCAGGGGAAATGCTTACAGCACCTGGTATTCCCAAGCGGTCACCCATCTAAGTACTGACCAGGCTCTACGTTGCTTAACTTCGGGGATCGGACGAGAACCGGTGTTTTCAACGTGATATGGCCGTAAGCGAAGACGTGCCATAATTTTAACTATTACAATTTCAATATTTATTTACCAAATCTTATAATGTAAGTATATTTTGTTTTTTGTTTTTTTATCTAATATTTTACATTAAAATCGAACGCATTTTTATGAGTTTTTCCAAAAATTCAGGGGAAATGCTTACAGCACCTGGTATTCCCAAGCGGTCACCCATCTAAGTACTGACCAGGCTCTACGTTGCTTAACTTCGGGGATCGGACGAGAACCGGTGTTTTCAACGTGATATGGCCGTAAGCGAAGACGTGCCATAATTTTACCTATTACAATTTCAATATTTATTTTCCAAATCTGATAATGTAATGATATTTTGTTTTTTGTTTTTTTTACCTAATATTTTACATTAAAATCGAACGCATTTTTATGAGTTTTTCCAAAAAGTCAGGGGAAATGCTTACAGCACCTGGTATTCCCAAGCGGTCACCCATCTAAGTACTGACCAGGCTCTACGTTGCTTAACTTCGGGGATCGGACGAGAACCGGTGTTTTCAACGTGATATGGCCGTAAGCGAAGACATGCCATAATTTTAACTATTACAATTTCAATATTTATTTACCAAATCTGATAATGTAATGATATTTTGTTTTTTGTTTTTTTATCTAATATTTTACATTAAAATCGAACGCATTTTTATGAGTTTTTCCAAAAATTCAGGGGAAATGCTTACAGCACCTGGTATTCCCAAGCGGTCACCCATCTAAGTACTGACCAGGCTCTACGTTGCTTAACTTCGGGGATCGGACGAGAACCGGTGTTTTCAACGTGATATGGCCGTAAGCGAAGACGTGCCATAATTTTAACTATTACAATTTCAATATTTATTTACCAAATCTGATAATGTAATGATATTTTGTTTTTTGTTTTTTTATCTAATATTTTACATTAAAATCGAACGCATTTTTATGAGTTTTTCCAAAAATTCAGGGGAAATGCTTACAGCACCTGGTATTCCCAAGCGGTCACCCATCTAAGTACTGACCAGGCTCTACGTTGCTTAACTTCGGGGATCGGACGAGAACCGGTGTTTTCAACGTGATATGGCCGTAAGCGAAGACGTGCCATGATTTTAACTATTACATTTTTAATATTTATTTACCAAATCTGATAATGTAATGATATTTTGTTTTTTGTTTTTTTTATCTAATATTTTACATTAAAATCGAACGCATTTTTATGAGTTTTTCCAAAAATTCAGGGGAAATGCTTACAGCAACTGGTATTCCCAAGCGGTCACCCATCTAAGTACTGACCAGGCTCTACGTTGCTTAACTTCGGGGATCGGACGAGAACCGGTGTTTTCAACGTGATATGGCCGTAAGCGAAGACGTGCCATAATTTTAACTATTACAATTTCAATATTTATTTACCAAATCTTATAATGTAAGTATATTTTGTTTTTTGTTTTTTTATCTAATATTTTACATTAAAATCGAACGCATTTTTATGAGTTTTTCCAAAAATTCAGGGGAAATGCTTACAGCACCTGGTATTCCCAAGCGGTCACCCATCTAAGTACTGACCAGGCTCTACGTTGCTTAACTTCGGGGATCGGACGAGAACCGGTGTTTTCAACGTGATATGGCCGTAAGCGAAGACGTGCCATAATTTTACCTATTACAATTTCAATATTTATTTTCCAAATCTGATAATGTAATGATATTTTGTTTTTTGTTTTTTTTACCTAATATTTTACATTAAAATCTAACGCATTTTTATGAGTTTTTCCAAAAATTCAGGGGAAATGCTTACAGCACCTGGTATTCCCAAGCGGTCACCCATCTAAGTACTGACCAGGCTCTACGTTGCTTAACTTCGGGGATCGGACGAGAACCGGTGTTTTCAACGTGATATGGCCGTAAGCGAAGACGTGCCATAATTTTAACTATTACAATTTCAATATTTATTTACCAAATCTGATAATGTAATGATATTTTGTTTTTTGTTTTTTTATCTAATATTTTACATTAAAATCGAACGCATTTTTATGAGTTTTTCCAAAAATTCAGGGGAAATGCTTACAGCACCTGGTATTCCCAAGCGGTCACCCATCTAAGTACTGACCAGGCTCTACGTTGCTTAACTTCGGGGATCGGACGAGAACCGGTGTTTTCAACGTGATATGGCCTAGAGCGAAGACGTGCCATAATTTTAACAATTACAATTTCAATATTTATTTACCAAATCTGATAATGTAATGATATTTTGTTTTTTGTTTTTTATCTAATATTTTACATTAAAATCGAACGCATTTTTATGAGTTTTTCCAAAAAGTCAGGGGAAATGCTTACATCACCTGGTATTCCCAAGCGGTCACCCATCTAAGTACTGACAAGGCTCTACGTTGCTTAACTTCGGGGATCGGACGAGAACCGGTGTTTTCAACGTGATATGGCCGTAAGCGAAGACGTGCCATAATTTTAACTATTACAATTTCAATATTTATTTACCAAATCTGATAATGTAATGATATTTTGTTTTTTGTTTTTTTTACCTAATATTTTACATTAAAATCGAACGCATTTTTATGAGTTTTTCCAAAAATTCAGGGGAAATGCTTACAGCACCTGGTATTCCCAAGCGGTCACCCATCTAAGTACTGACAAGCCTCTACGTTGCTTAACTTCAGGGATCGGACGAGAACCGGTGTTTTCAACGTGATATGGCCGTAAGCGAAGACGTGCCATAATTTTAACTATTACAATTTCAATATTTATTTACCAAATCTGATAATGTAATGATATTTTGTTTTTTGTTTTTTTATCTAATATTTTACATTAAAATCGAACGCATTTTTATGAGTTTTTCCAAAAATTCAGGGGAAATGCTTACAGCACCTGGTATTCCCAAGCGGTCACCCATCTAAGTACTGACCAGGCTCTACGTTGCTTAACTTCGGGGATCGGACGAGAACCGGTGTTTTCAACGTGATATGGCCGTAAGCGAAGATGTGCCATAATTTTAACAATTACAATTTCAATATTTATTTACCAAATCTGATAATGTAATGATATTTTGTTTTTTGTTTTTTATCTAATATTTTACATTAAAATCGAACGCATTTTTATGAGTTTTTCCAAAAAGTCAGGGGAAATGCTTACAGCACCTGGTATTCCCAAGCGGTCACCCATCTAAGTACTGACCAGGCTCTACGTTGCTTAACTTCGGGGATCGGACGAGAACCGGTGTTTTCAACGTGATATGGCCGTAAGCGAAGACGTGCCATAATTTTAACTATTACAATTTCAATATTTATTTACCAAATCTGATAATGTAATGATATTTTGTTTTTTGTTTTTTTATCTAATATTTTACATTAAAACCGAACGCATTTTTATGAGTTTTTCCAAAAATTCAGGGGAAATGCTTACAGCACCTGGTATTCCCAAGCGGTCACCCATCTAAGTACTGACCAGGCTCTACGTTGCTTAACTTCGGGGATCGGACGAGAACCGGTGTTTTCAACGTGATATGGCCGTAAGCGAAGACGTGCCATAATTTTAACTATTACAATTTCAATATTTATTTACCAAATCTGATAATGTAATGATATTTTGTTTTTTGTTTTTTTATATAATATTTTACATTAAAATCGAACGCATTTTTATGAGTTTTTCCAAAAATTCAGGGGAAATGCTTACAGCACCTGGTATTCCCAAGCGGTCACCCATCTAAGTACTGACCAGGCTCTACGTTGCTTAACTTCGGGGAACGGACGAGAACCGGTGTTTTCAACGTGATATGGCCGTAAGCGAAGACGTGCCATAATTTTAACTATTACAATTTCAATATTTATTTACCAAATCTGATAATGTAATGATATTTTGTGTTTTGTTTTTTTATCTAATATTTTACATTAAAATCGAACGCATTTTTATGAGTTTTTCCAAAAAGTCAGGGGAAATGCTTACAGCACCTGGTATTCCCAAGCGGTCACCCATCTAAGTTCTGACCAGGCTCTACGTTGCTTAACTTCGGGGATCGGACGAGAACCGGTGTTTTCAACGTGATATGGCCGTAAGCGAAGACGTGCCATAATTTTAACTATTACAATTTCAATATTTATTTATCAAATCTGATAATGTAATGATATTTTGTTTTTTGTTTTTTTTACCTAATATTTTACATTAAAATCGAACGCATTTTTATGAGTTTTTCCAAAAATTCAGGGCAAATGCTTACAGCACCTGGTATTCCCAAGCGGTCACCCATCTAAGTACTGACCAGGCTCTACGTTGCTTAACTTAAGGGATCGGACGAGAACCGGTGTTTTCAACGTGATATGGCCGTAAGCGAAGACGTGCCATAATTTTAACTATTACAATTTCAATATTTATTTACCAAATCTGATAATGTAATGATATTTTGTTTTTTGTTTTTTTATCTAATATTTTACATTAAAATCGAACGCATTTTTATGAGTTTTTCCAAAAATTCAGAGGAAATGCTTACAGCACCTGGTATTCCCAAGCGGTCACCCATCTAAGTACTGACCAGGCTCTACGTTGCTTAACTTCGGGGATCGGACGAGAACCGGTGTTTTCAACGTGATATGGCCGTAAGCGAAGACGTGCCATAATTTTAACAATTACAATTTCAATATTTATTTACCAAATCTGATAATTTAATGACACTTTATTTGTTTTTTTTTATCTAATATTTTACATTAAAATCGAACGCATTTTTATGAGTTTTTCCAAAAATTCAGGGGAAATGCTTACAGCACCTGGTATTCCCAAGCGGTCACCCATCTAAGTACTGACCAGGCTCTACGTTGCTTAACGTCGGGGATCGGACGAGAACCGGTGTTTTCAACGTGATATGGCCGTAAGCGAAGACGTGCCATAATTTTAACTATTACAATTTCAATATTTATTTACCAAATCTGATAATGTAATGATATTTTGTTTTTTGTTTTTTTATCTAATATTTTACATTAAAATCGAACGCATTTTTATGAGTTTTTCCAAAAAGTCAGGGGAAATGCTTACAGCACCTGGTATTCCCAAGCGGTCACCCATCTAAGTACTGACCAGGCTCTACGTTGCTTAACTTCGGGGATCGGACGAGAACCGGTGTTTTCAACGTGATATGGCCGTAAGCGAAGACGTGCCATAATTTTAACTATTACAATTTCAATATTTATTTATCAAATCTGATAATGTAATGATATTTTGTTTTTTGTTTTTTTTACCTAATATTTTACATTAAAATCGAACGCATTTTTATGAGTTTTTCCAAAAATTCAGGGGCAATGCTTACAGCACCTGGTATTCCCAAGCGGTCACCCATCTAAGTACTGACCAGGCTCTACGTTGCTTGACTTCGGGGATCGGACGAGAACCGGTGTTTTCAACGTGATATGGCCGTAAGCGAAGACGTGCCATAATTTTAACTATTACAATTTCAATATTTATTTACCAAATCTGATAATGTAATGATATTTTGTTTTTTGTTTTTTTATCTAATATTTTACATTAAAATCGAACGCATTTTTATGAGTTTTTCCAAAAATTCAGAGGAAATGCTTACAGCACCTGGTATTCCCAAGCGGTCACCCATCTAAGTACTGACCAGGCTCTACGTTGCTTAACGTCGGGGATCGGACGAGAACCGGTGTTTTCAACGTGATATGGCCGTAAGCGAAGACGTGCCATAATTTTAACAATTACAATTTCAATATTTATTTACCAAATCTGATAATGTAATGATATTTTGTTTTTTGTTTTTTATCTAATATTTTACATTAAAATCGAACGCATTTTTATGAGTTTTTCCAAAAATTCAGGGGAAATGCTTACAGCACCTGGTATTCCCAAGCGGTCACCCATCTAAGTACTGACCAGGCTCTACGTTGCTTAACGTCGGGGATCGGACGAGAACCGGTGTTTTCAACGTGATATGGCCGTAAGCGAAGACGTACCATAATTTTAACTATTACAATTTCAATATTTATTTACCAAATCTGATAATGTAATGATATTTTGTTTTTTGTTTTTTTATCTAATATTTTACATTAAAATCGAACGCATTTTTATGAGTTTTTCCAAAAAGTCAGGGGAAATGCTTACAGCACCTGGTATTCCCAAGCGGTCACCCATCTAAGTACTGACCAGGCTCTACGTTGCTTAACTTCGGGGATCGGACGAGAACCGGTGTTTTCAACGTGATATGGCCGTAAGCGAAGACGTGCCATAATTTTCACTATTACAATTTCAATATTTATTTATCAAATCTGATAATGTAATGATATTTTGTTTTTTGTTTTTTTTACCTAATATTTGACATTAAAATCGAACGCATTTTTATGAGTTTTTCCAAAAATTCAGGGGCAATGCTTACAGCACCTGGTATTCCCAAGCGGTCACCCATCTAAGTACTGACCAGGCTCTACGTTGCTTGACTTCGGGGATCGGACGAGAACCGGTGTTTTCAACGTGATATGGCCGTAAGCGAAGACGTGCCATAATTTTAACTATTACAATTTCAATATTTATTTACCAAATCTGATAATGTAATGATATTTTGTTTTTTGTTTTTTTATCTAATATTTTACATTAAAATCGAACGCATTTTTATGAGTTTTTCCAAAAAGTCAGGGGAAATGCTTACAGCACCTGGTATTCCCAAGCGGTCACCCATCTAAGTACTGACCAGGCTCTACGTTGCTTGACTTCGGGGATCGGACGAGAACCGGTGTTTTCAACGTGATATGGCCGTAAACGAAGACGTGCCATAATTTTAACTATTACAATTTCAATATTTATTTACCAAATCTGATAATGTAATGATATTTTGTTTTTTGTTTTTTTATCTAATATTTTACATTAAAATCGAACGCATTTTTATGAGTTTTTCCAAAAAGCCAGGGGAAATGCTTACAGCACCTGGTATTCCCAAGCGGTCACCCATCTAAGTACTGACCAGGCTCTACGTTGCTTGACTTCGGGGATCGGACGAGAACCGGTGTTTTCAACGTGATATGGCCGTAAACGAAGACGTGCCATAATTTTAACTATTACAATTTCAATATTTATTTACCAAATCTGATAATGTAATGATATTTTGTTTTTGTTTTTTTATCTAATATTTTACATTAAAATCGAACGCATTTTTATGAGTTTTTCCAAAAATTCAGGGGAAATGCTTACAGCACCTGGTATTCCGAAGCGGTCACCCATCTAAGTACTGACCAGGCTCTACGTTGCTTAACTTCGGGGATCGGACGAGAACCGGTGTTTTCAACGTGATATGGCCGTAAGCGAAGACGTGCCATAATTTTAACTATTACAATTTCGATATTTATTTACCAAATCTGATAATGTAATGATATTTTGTTTTTTGTTTTTTTATCTAATATTTTACATTAAAATCGAACGAATTTTTATGAGTTTTTCCAAAAATTCAGGGGAAATGCTTACAGCACCTGGTATTCCCAAGCGGTCACCCATCTAAGTACTGACCAGGCTCTACGTTGCTTAACTTCGGGGATCGGACGAGAACCGGTGTTTTCAACGTTATATGGCCGTAAGCGAAGACGTGCCATAATTTTAACTATTACAATTTCAATATTTATTTTCCAAATCTGATAATGTAATGATATTTTGTTTTTTGGTTTTTTTATCTAATATTTTACATTAAAACCGAACGCATTTTTATGAGTTTTTCCAAACATTCAGAGGAAATGCTTACAGCACCTGGTATTCCTAAGCGGTCACCCATCTAAGTACTGACCAGGCTCTACGTTGCTTAACTTCGGGGATCGGACGAGAACCGGTGTTTTCAACGTGATATGGCCGTAAGCGAAGACGTGCCATAATTTTAACTATTACAATTTCAATATTTATTTACCAAATCTAATAATGTAATGATATTTTGTTTTTTGTTTTTTTATCTAATATTTTACATTAAAATCGAACGCATTTTTATGAGTTTTTCCAAAAATTCAGGGGAAATGCTTACAGCACCTGGTATTCCCAAGCGGTCATCCATCTAAGTACTGACCAGGCTCTACGTTGCTTGACTTCGGGGATCGGACGAGAACCGGTGTTTTCAACGTGATATGGCCGTAAACGAAGACGTGCCATAATTTTAACTATTACAATTTCAATATTTATTTACCAAATCTGATAATGTAATGATATTTTGTTTTTTGTTTTTTTATCTAATATTTTACATTAAAATCGAACGCATTTTTATGAGTTTTTCCAAAAAGCCAGGGGAAATGCTTACAGCACCTGGTATTCCCAAGCGGTCACCCATCTAAGTACTGACCAGGCTCTACGTTGCTTAACTTCGGGGATCGGACGAGAACCGGTGTTTTCAACGTGATATGGCCGTAAGCGAAGACGTGCCATAATTTTAACTATTACAATTTCGATATTTATTTACCAAATCTGATAATGTAATGATATTTTTTTTTTTGTTTTTTTATCTAATATTTTACATTAAAATCGAACGCATTTTTATGAGTTTTTCCAAAAATTCAGGGGAAATGCTTACAGCACCTGGTATTCCCAAGCGGTCACCCATCTAAGTACTGACCAGGCTCTACGTTGCTTAACTTCGGGGATCGGACGAGAACCGGTGTTTTCAACGTGATATGGCCGTAAGCGAAGACGTGCCATAATTTTAACTATTACAATTTCAATATTTATTTTCCAAATCTGATAATGTAATGATATTTTGTTTTTTGGTTTTTTTATCTAATATTTTACATTAAAATCGAACGCCTTTTTATGAGTTTTTCCAAAAATTCAGGGGAAATGCTTACAGCACCTGGTATTCCCAAGCGGTCACCCATCTAAGTACTGACCAGGCTCTACGTTGCTTAACTTCGGGGATCGGACGAGAACCGGTGTTTTCAACGTGATATGGCCGTAAGCGAAGACGTGCCATAATTTTAACTATTACAATTTCAATATTTATTTACCAAATCTGATAATGTAATGATATTGTGTTTTTTGTTTTTTTATCTAATATTTTACATTAAAATCGAACGCATTTTTATGAGTTTTTCCAAAAAGTCAGGGGAAATGCTTACAGCACCTGGTATTCCCAAGCGGTCACCCATCTAAGTACTGACCAGGCTCTACGTTGCTTAACTTCGGGGATCGGACGAGAACCGGTGTTTTCAACGTGATATGGCCGTAAGCGAAGACGTGCCATAATTTTAACTATTACAATTTCAATATTTATTTATCAAATCTGATAATGTAATGATATTTTGTTTTTTGGTTTTTTTACCTAATATTTTACATTAAAATCGAACGCATTTTTATGAGTTTTTCCAAAAATTCAGGGGCAATGCTTACAGCACCTGGTATTCCCAAGCGGTCACCCATCTAAGTACTGACCAGGCTCTACGTTGCTTGACTTCGGGGATCGGACGAGAACCGGTGTTTTAAACGTGATATGGCCGTAAGCGAAGACGTGCCATAATTTTAACTATTACAATTTCAATATTTATTTACCAAATCTGATAATGTAATGATATTTTGTTTTTTGTTTTTTTATCTAATATTTTACATTAAAATCGAACGCATTTTTATGAGTTTTTCCAAAAATTCAGGGGAAATGCTTACAGCACCTGGTATTCCCAAGCGGTCACCCATCTAAGTACTGACCAGGCTCTACGTTGCTTGACTTCGGGGATCGGACGAGAACCGGTGTTTTCAACGTGATATGGCCGTAAACGAAGACGTGCCATAATTTTACCTATTACAATTTCAATATTTATTTACCAAATCTGATAATGTAATGATATTTTGTTTTTTGTTTTTTTATCTAATATTTTACATTAAAATCGAACGCATTTTTATGAGTTTTTCCAAAAAGCCAGGGGAAATGCTTACAGCACCTGGTATTCCCAAGCGGTCACCCATCTAAGTACTGACCAGGCTCTACGTTGCTTAACTTCGGGGATCGGACGAGAACCGGTGTTTTCAACGTGATATGGCCGTAAGCGAAGACGTGCCATAATTTTAACTATTACAATTTCGATATTTATTTACCAAATCTGATAATGTAATGATATTTTGTTTTTTGTTTTTTTATCTAATATTTTACATTAAAATCGAACGCATTTTTATGAGTTTTTCCAAAAATTCAGGGGAAATGCTTACAGCACCTGGTATTCCCAAGCGGTCACCCATCTAAGTACTGACCAGCCTCTACGTTGCTTAACTTCGGGGATCGGACGAGAACCGGTGTTTTCAACGTGATATGGCCGTAAGCGAAGACGTGCCATAATTTTAACTATTACAATTTCAATATTTATTTACCAAATCTGATAATGTAATGATATTTTGTTTTTTGTTTTTTTATCTAATATTTTACATTAAAATCGAACGCATTTTTATGAGTTTTTCCAAAAAGCCAGGGGAAATGCTTACAGCACCTGGTATTCCCAAGCGGTCACCCATCTAAGTACTGACCAGGCTCTACGTTGCTTGACTTCGGGGATCGGACGAGAACCGGTGTTTTCAACGTGATATGGCCGTAAACGAAGACGTGCCATAATTTTAACTATTACAATTTCAATATTTATTTACCAAATCTGATAATGTAATGATATTTTGTTTTTGTTTTTTTATCTAATATTTTACATTAAAATCGAACGCATTTTTATGAGTTTTTCCAAAAAGCCAGGGGAAATGCTTACAGCACCTGGTATTCCGAAGCGGTCACCCATCTAAGTACTGACCAGGCTCTACGTTGCTTAACTTCGGGGATCGGACGAGAACCGGTGTTTTCAACGTGATATGGCCGTAAGCGAAGACGTGCCATAATTTTAACTATTACAATTTCGATATTTATTTACCAAATCTGATAATGTAATGATATTTTGTTTTTTGTTTTTTTATCTAATATTTTACATTAAAATCGAACGAATTTTTATGAGTTTTTCCAAAAATTCAGGGGAAATGCTTACAGCACCTGGTATTCCCAAGCGGTCACCCATCTAAGTACTGACCAGGCTCTACGTTGCTTAACTTCGGGGATCGGACGAGAACCGGTGTTTTCAACGTTATATGGCCGTAAGCGAAGACGTGCCATAATTTTAACTATTACAATTTCAATATTTATTTTCCAAATCTGATAATGTAATGATATTTTGTTTTTTGGTTTTTTTATCTAATATTTTACATTAAAACCGAACGCATTTTTATGAGTTTTTCCAAACATTCAGAGGAAATGCTTACAGCACCTGGTATTCCTAAGCGGTCACCCATCTAAGTACTGACCAGGCTCTACGTTGCTTAACTTCGGGGATCGGACGAGAACCGGTGTTTTCAACGTGATATGGCCGTAAGCGAAGACGTGCCATAATTTTAACTATTACAATTTCAATATTTATTTACCAAATCTAATAATGTAATGATATTTTGTTTTTTGTTTTTTCATCTAATATTTTACATTAAAATCGAACGCATTTTTATGAGTTTTTCCAAAAAGTCAGGGGAAATGCTTACAGCACCTGGTATTCCCAAGCGGTCACCCATCTAAGTACTGACCAGGATCTACGTTGCTTGACTTCGGGGATCGGACGAGAACCGGTGTTTTCAACGTGATATGGCCGTAAACGAAGACGTGCCATAATTTTAACTATTACAATTTCAATATTTATTTACCAAATCTGATAATGTAATGATATTTTGTTTTTTGTTTTTTTATCTAATATTTTACATTAAAATCGAACGCATTTTTATGAGTTTTTCCAAAAATTCAGGGGAAATGCTTACAGCACCTGGTATTCCCAAGCGGTCACCCATCTAAGTACTGACCAGGCTCTACGTTGCTTAACTTCATGGATCGGACGAGAACCGGTGTTTTCAACGTGATATGGCCGTAAGCGAAGACGTGCCATAATTTTAACTATTACAATTTCAATATTTATTTTCCAAATCTGATAATGTAATGATATTTTGTTTTTTGGTTTTTTTATCTAATATTTTACATTAAAACCGAACGCATTTTTATGAGTTTTTCCAAAAATTCAGGGGAAATGCTTACAGCACCTGGTATTCCCAAGCGGTCACCCATCTAAGTACTGACCAGGCTCTACGTTGCTTAACTTCGGGGATCGGACGAGAACCGGTGTTTTCAACGTGATATGGCCGTAAGCGAAGACGTGCCATAATTTTAACAATTACAATTTCAATATTTATTTACCAAATCTGATAATGTAATGATATTTTGTTGTTTGTTTTTTTATCTAATATTTTACATTAAAATCGAACGCCTTTTTATGAGTTTTTCCAAAAATTCAGGGGAAATGCTTACAGCACCTGGTATTCCCAAGCGGTCACCCATCTAAGTACTGACCAGGCTCTACGTTGCTTAACTTCGGGGATCGGACGAGAACCGGTGTTTTCAACGTGATATGGCCGTAAGCGAAGACGTGCCATAATTTTAACTATTACAATTTCAATATTTATTTACCAAATCTGATAATGTAATGATATTTTGTTTTTTGTTTTTTTATCTAATATTTTACATTAAAATCGAACGCATTTTTATGAGTTTTTCCAAAAAGTCAGGGGAAATGCTTACAGCACCTGGTATTCCCAAGCGGTCACCCATCTAAGTACTGACCAGGCTCTACGTTGCTTAACTTCGGGGATCGGACGAGAACCGGTGTTTTCAACGTGATATGGCCGTAAGCGAAGACGTGCCATAATTTTAACTATTACAATTTCAATATTTATTTATCAAATCTGATAATGTAATGATATTTTGTTTTTTGGTTTTTTTACCTAATATTTTACATTAAAATCGAACGCATTTTTATGAGTTTTTCCAAAAATTCAGGGGCAATGCTTACAGCACCTGGTATTCCCAAGCGGTCACCCATCTAAGTACTGACCAGGCTCTACGTTGCTTGACTTCGGGGATCGGACGAGAACCGGTGTTTTCAACGTGATATGGCCGTAAGCGAAGACGTGCCATAATTTTAACTATTACAATTTCAATATTTATTTACCAAATCTGATAATGTAATGATATTTTGTTTTTTGTTTTTTTATCTAATATTTTACATTAAAATCGAACGCATTTTTATGAGTTTTTCCAAAAATTCAGGGGAAATGCTTACAGCACCTGGTATTCCCAAGCGGTCACCCATCTAAGTACTGACCAGGCTCTACGTTGCTTGACTTCGGGGATCGGACGAGAACCGGTGTTTTCAACGTGATATGGCCGTAAACGAAGACGTGCCATAATTTTAACTATTACAATTTCAATATTTATTTACCAAATCTGATAATGTAATGATATTTTGTTTTTTGTTTTTTTATCTAATATTTTACATTAAAATCGAACGCATTTTTATGAGTTTTTCCAAAAAGCCAGGGGAAATGCTTACAGCACCTGGTATTCCCAAGCGGTCACCCATCTAAGTACTGACCAGGCTCTACGTTGCTTAACTTCGGGGATCGGACGAGAACCGGTGTTTTCAACGTGATATGGCCGTAAGCGAAGACGTGCCATAATTTTAACTATTACAATTTCGATATTTATTTACCAAATCTGATAATGTAATGATATTTTGTTTTTTGTTTTTTTATCTAATATTTTACATTAAAATCGAACGCATTTTTATGAGTTTTTCCAAAAATTCAGGGGAAATGCTTACAGCACCTGGTATTCCCAAGCGGTCACCCATCTAAGTACTGACCAGGCTCTACGTTGCTTAACTTCGGGGATCGGACGAGAACCGGTGTTTTCAACGTGATATGGCCGTAAGCGAAGACGTGCCATAATTTTAACTATTACAATTTCAATATTTATTTTCCAAATCTGATAATGTAATGATATTTTGTTTTTTGGTTTTTTTATCTAATATTTTACATTAAAACCGAACGCATTTTTATGAGTTTTTCCAAAAATTCAGGGGAAATGCTTACAGCACCTGGTATTCCCAAGCGGTCACCCATCTAAGTACTGACCAGGCTCTACGTTGCTTAACTTCGGGGATCGGACGAGAACCGGTGTTTTCAACGTGATATGGCCGTAAGCGAAGACGTGCCATAATTTTAACTATTACAATTTCAATATTTATTTACCAAATCTGATAATGTAATGATATTTTGTTTTTTTATCTAATATTTTACATTAAAATCGAACGCATTTTTATGAGTTTTTCCAAAAATTCAGGGGAAATGCTTACAGCACCTGGTATTCCCAAGCGGTCACCCATCTAAGTGCTGACCAGGCTCTACGTTGCTTAACTTCGGGGATCGGACGAGAACCGGTGTTTTCAACGTGATATGGCCGTAAGCGAAGACGTGCCATAATTTTAACTATTACAATTTCAATATTTATTTACCAAATCTGATAATGTAATGATATTTTGTTTTTTGTTTTTTTATCTAATATTTTACATTAAAATCGAACGCATTTTTATGAGTTTTTCCAAAAATTCAGAGGAAATGCTTACAGCACCTGGTATTCCCAAGCGGTCACCCATCTAAGTACTGACCAGGCTCTACGTTGCTTAACTTCGGGGATCGGACGAGAACCGGTGTTTTCAACGTGATATGGCCGTAAGCGAAGACGTGCCATAATTTTAACAATTACAATTTCAATATTTATTTACCAAATCTGATAATGTAATGATATTTTGTTTTTTGTTTTTTATCTAATATTTTACATTAAAATCGAACGCATTTTTATGAGTTTTTCCAAAAATTCAGGGGAAATGCTTACAGCACCTGGTATTCCCAAGCGGTCACCCATCTAAGTACTGACCAGGCTCTACGTTGCTTAACGTCGGGGATCGGACGAGAACCGGTGTTTTCAACGTGATATGGCCGTAAGCGAAGACGTGCCATAATTTTAACTATTACAATTTCAATATTTATTTACCAAATCTGATAATGTAATGATATTTTGTTTTTTGTTTTTTTATCTAATATTTTACATTAAAATCGAACGCATTTTTATGAGTTTTTCCAAAAAGCCAGGGGAAATGCTTACAGCACCTGGTATTCCCAAGCGGTCACCCATCTAAGTACTGACCAGGCTCTACGTTGCTTAACTTCGGGGATCGGACGAGAACCGGTGTTTTCAACGTGATATGGCCGTAAGCGAAGACGTGCCATAATTTTCACTATTACAATTTCAATATTTATTTATCAAATCTGATAATGTAATGATATTTTGTTTTTTGGTTTTTTTACCTAATATTTTACATTAAAATCGAACGCATTTTTATGAGTTTTTCCAACAATTCAGGGGCAATGCTTACAGCACCTGGTATTCCCAAGCGGTCACCCATCTAAGTACTGACCAGGCTCTACGTTGCTTGACTTCGGGGATCGGACGAGAACCGGTGTTTTCAACGTGATATGGCCGTAAGCGAAGACGTGCCATAATTTTAACTATTACAATTTCAATATTTATTTACCAAATCTGATAATGTAATGATATTTTGTTTTTTGTTTTTTTATCTAATATTTTACATTAAAATCGAACGCATTTTTATGAGTTTTTCCAAAAATTCAGAGGAAATGCTTACAGCACCTGGTATTCCCAAGCGGTCACCCATCTAAGTACTGACCAGGCTCTACGTTGCTTAACTTCGGGGATCGGACGAGAACCGGTGTTTTCAACGTGATATGGCCGTAAGCGAAGACGTGCCATAATTTTAACAATTACAATTTCAATATTTATTTACCAAATCTGATAATGTAATGATATTTTGTTTTTTGTTTTTTATCTAATATTTTACATTAAAATCGAACGCATTTTTATGAGTTTTTCCAAAAATTCAGGGGAAATGCTTACAGCACCTGGTATTCCCAAGCGGTCACCCATCTAAGTACTGACCAGGCTCTACGTTGCTTAACGTCGGGGATCGGACGAGAACCGGTGTTTTCAACGTGATATGGCCGTAAGCGAAGACGTGCCATAATTTTAACTATTACAATTTCAATATTTATTTACCAAATCTGATAATGTAATGATATTTTGTTTTTTGTTTTTTTATCTAATATTTTACATTAAAATCGAACGCATTTTTATGAGTTTTTCCAAAAAGTCAGGGGAAATGCTTACAGCACCTGGTATTCCCAAGCGGTCACCCATCTAAGTACTGACCAGGCTCTACGTTGCTTAACTTCGGGGATCGGACGAGAACCGGTGTTTTCAACGTGATATGGCCGTAAGCGAAGACGTGCCATAATTTTCACTATTACAATTTCAATATTTATTTATCAAATCTGATAATGTAATGATATTTTGTTTTTTGTTTTTTTTACCTAATATTTTACATTAAAATCGAACGCATTTTTATGAGTTTTTCCAAAAATTCAGGGGCAATGCTTACAGCACCTGGTATTCCAAAGCGGTCACCCATCTAAGTACTGACCAGGCTCTACGTTGCTTGACTTCGGGGATCGGACGAGAACCGGTGTTTTCAACGTGATATGGCCGTAAGCGAAGACGTGCCATAATTTTAACTATTACAATTTCAATATTTATTTACCAAATCTGATAATGTAATGATATTTTGTTTTTTGTTTTTTTATCTAATATTTTACATTAAAATCGAACGCATTTTTATGAGTTTTTCCAAAAATTCAGGGGAAATGCTTACAGCACCTGGTATTCCCAAGCGGTCACCCATCTAAGTACTGACCAGGCTCTACGTTGCTTGACTTCGGGGATCGGACGAGAACCGGTGTTTTCAACGTGATATGGCCGTAAACGAAGACGTGCCATAATTTTAACTATTACAATTTCAATATTTATTTACCAAATCTGATAATGTAATGATATTTTGTTTTTTGTTTTTTTATCTAATATTTTACATTAAAATCGAACGCATTTTTATGAGTTTTTCCAAAAAGCCAGGGGAAATGCTTACAGCACCTGGTATTCCCAAGCGGTCACCCATCTAAGTACTGACCAGGCTCTACGTTGCTTGACTCCGGGGATCGGACGAGAACCGGTGTTTTCAACGTGATATGGCCGTAAACGAAGACGTGCCATAATTTTAACTATTACAATTTCAATATTTATTTACCAAATCTGATAATGTAATGATATTTTGTTTTTGTTTTTTTATCTAATATTTTACATTAAAATCGAACGCATTTTTATGAGTTTTTCCAAAAAGCCAGGGGAAATGCTTACAGCACCTGGTATTCCCAAGCGGTCACCCATCTAAGTACTGACCAGGCTCTACGTTGCTTAACTTCGGGGATCGGACGAGAACCGGTGTTTTCAACGTGATATGGCCGTAAGCGAAGACGTGCCATAATTTTAACTATTACAATTTCGATATTTATTTACCAAATCTGATAATGTAATGATATTTTTTTTTTTTTTTTTTATCTAATATTTTACATTAAAATCGAACGCATTTTTATGAGTTTTTCCAAAAATTCAGGGGAAATGCTTACAGCACCTGGTATTCCCAAGCGGTCACCCATCTAAGTACTGACCAGGCTCTACGTTGCTTAACTTCGGGGATCGGACGAGAACCGGTGTTTTCAACGTGATATGGCCGTAAGCGAAGACGTGCCATAATTTTAACTATTACAATTTCAATATTTATTTTCCAAATCTGATAATGTAATGATATTTTGTTTTTTGGTTTTTTTATCTAATATTTTACATTAAAACCGAACGCATTTTTATGAGTTTTTCCAAAAATTCAGAGGAAATGCTTACAGCACCTGGTATTCCTAAGCGGTCACCCATCTAAGTACTGACCAGGCTCTACGTTGCTTAACTTCGGGGATCGGACGAGAACCGGTGTTTTCAACGTGATATGGCCGTAAGCGAAGACGTGCCATAATTTTAACTATTACAATTTCAATATTTATTTACCAAATCTAATAATGTAATGATATTTTGTTTTTTGTTTTTTTATCTAATATTTTACATTAAAATCGAACGCATTTTTATGAGTTTTTCCAAAAATTCAGGGGAAATGCTTACAGCACCTGGTATTCCCAAGCGGTCACCCATCTAAGTACTGACCAGGCTCTACGTTGCTTGACTTCGGGGATCGGACGAGAACCGGTGTTTTCAACGTGATATGGCCGTAAACGAAGACGTGCCATAATTTTAACTATTACAATTTCAATATTTATTTACCAAATCTGATAATGTAATGATATTTTGTTTTTTGTTTTTTTATCTAATATTTTACATTAAAATCGAACGCATTTTTATGAGTTTTTCCAAAAAGCCAGGGGAAATGCTTACAGCACCTGGTATTCCCAAGCGGTCACCCATCTAAGTACTGACCAGGCTCTACGTTGCTTAACTTCGGGGATCGGACGAGAACCGGTGTTTTCAACGTGATATGGCCGTAAGCGAAGACGTGCCATAATTTTAACTATTACATTTTCGATATTTATTTACCAAATCTGATAATGTAATGATATTTTGTTTTTTGTTTTTTTATCTAATATTTTACATTAAAATCGAACGCATTTTTATGAGTTTTTCCAAAAATTCAGGGGAAATGCTTACAGCACCTGGTATTCCCAAGCGGTCACCCATCTAAGTACTGACCAGGCTCTACGTTGCTTAACTTCGGGGATCGGACGAGAACCGGTGTTTTCAACGTGATATGGCCGTAAGCGAAGACGTGCCATAATTTTAACTATTACAATTTCAATATTTATTTTCCAAATCTGATAATGTAATGATATTTTGTTTTTTGGTTTTTTTATCTAATATTTTACATTAAAACCGAACGCATTTTTATGAGTTTTTCCAAAAATTCAGGGGAAATGCTTACAGCACCTGGTATTCCCAAGCGGTCACCCATCTAAGTACTGACCAGGCTCTACGTTGCTTAACTTCGGGGATCGGACGAGAACCGGTGTTTTCAACGTGATATGGCCGTAAGCGAAGACGTGCCATAATTTTAACTATTACAATTTCAATATTTATTTACCAAATCTGATAATGTAATGATATTTTGTTGTTTGTTTTTTTATCTAATATTTTACATTAAAATCGAACGCCTTTTTATGAGTTTTTCCAAAAATTCAGGGGAAATGCTTACAGCACCTGGTATTCCCAAGCGGTCACCCATCTAAGTACTGACCAGGCTCTACGTTGCTTAACTTCGGGGATCGGACGAGAACCGGTGTTTTCAACGTGATATGGCCGTAAGCGAAGACGTGCCATAATTTTAACTATTACAATTTCAATATTTATTTACCAAATCTGATAATGTAATGATATTTTGTTTTTTGTTTTTTTATCTAATATTTTACATTAAAATCGAACGCATTTTTATGAGTTTTTCCAAAAAGTCAGGGGAAATGCTTACAGCACCTGGTATTCCCAAGCGGTCACCCATCTAAGTACTGACCAGGCTCTACGTTGCTTAACTTCGGGGATCGGACGAGAACCGGTGTTTTCAACGTGATATGGCCGTAAGTGAAGACGTGCCATAATTTTAACTATTACAATTTCAATATTTATTTATCAAATCTGATAATGTAATGATATTTTGTTTTTTGGTTTTTTTACCTAATATTTTACATTAAAATCGAACGCATTTTTATGAGTTTTTCCAAAAATTCAGGGGCAATGCTTACAGCACCTGGTATTCCCAAGCGGTCACCCATCTAAGTACTGACCAGGCTCTACGTTGCTTGACTTCGGGGATCGGACGAGAACCGGTGTTTTCAACGTGATATGGCCGTAAGCGAAGACGTGCCATAATTTTAACTATTACAATTTCAATATTTATTTACCAAATCTGATAATGTAATGATATTTTGTTTTTTGTTTTTTTATCTAATATTTTACATTAAAATCGAACGCATTTTTATGAGTTTTTCCAAAAATTCAGGGGAAATGCTTACAGCACCTGGTATTCCCAAGCGGTCACCAATCTAAGTACTGACCAGGCTCTACGTTGCTTGACTTCGGGGATCGGACGAGAACCGGTGTTTTCAACGTGATATGGCCGTAAACGAAGACGTGCCATAATTTTAACTATTACAATTTCAATATTTATTTACCAAATCTGATAATGTAATGATATTTTGTTTTTTGTTTTTTTATCTAATATTTTACATTAAAATCGAACGCATTTTTATGAGTTTTTCCAAAAAGCCAGGGGAAATGCTTACAGCACCTGGTATTCCCAAGCGGTCACCCATCTAAGTACTGACCAGGCTCTACGTTGCTTAACTTCGGGGATCGGACGAGAACCGGTGTTTTCAACGTGATATGGCCGTAAGCGAAGACGTGCCATAATTTTAACTATTACAATTTCGATATTTATTTACCAAATCTGATAATGTAATGATATTTTGTTTTTTGTTTTTTTATCTAATATTTTACATTAAAATCGAACGCATTTTTATGAGTTTTTCCAAAAATTCAGGGGAAATGCTTACAGCACCTGGTATTCCCAAGCGGTCACCCATCTAAGTACTGACCAGGCTCTACGTTGCTTAACTTCGGGGATCGGACGAGAACCGGTGTTTTCAACGTGATATGGCCGTAAGCGAAGACGTGCCATAATTTTAACTATTACAATTTCAATATTTATTTTCCAAATCTGATAATGTAATGATATTTTGTTTTTTGGTTTTTTTATCTAATATTTTACATTAAAACCGACCGCATTTTTATGAGTTTTTCCAAAAATTCAGGGGAAATGCTTACAGCACCTGGTATTCCCAAGCGGTCACCCATCTAAGTACTGACCCGGCTCTACGTTGCTTAACTTCGGGGATCGGACGAGAACCGGTGTTTTCAACGTGATATGGCCGTAAGCGAAGACGTGCCATAATTTTAACTATTACAATTTCAATATTTATTTACCAAATCTGATAATGTAATGATATTTTGTTTTTTTATCTAATATTTTACATTAAAATCGAACGCATTTTTATGAGTTTTTCCAAAAATTCAGGGGAAATGCTTACAGCACCTGGTATTCCCAAGCGGTCACCCATCTAAGTGCTGACCAGGCTCTACGTTGCTTAACTTCGGGGATCGGACGAGAACCGGTGTTTTCAACGTGATATGGCCGTAAGCGAAGACGTGCCATAATTTTAACTATTACAATTTCGATATTTATTTACCAAATCTGATAATGCAATGATATTTTGTTTTTTGTTTTTTTTACCTAATATTTTACATTAAAATCGAACGCATTTTTATGAGTTTTTCCAAAAATTCAGGGGAAATGCTTACAGCACCTGGTATTCCCAAGCGGTCACCCATCTAAATACTGACCAGGCTCTACGTTGCTTAACTTCAGGGATCGGACGAGAACCGGTGTTTTCAACGTGATATGGCCGTAAGCGAAGACGTGCCATAATTTTAACTATTACAATTTCAATATTTATTTACCAAATCTGATAATGTAATGATATTTTGTTTTTTGTTTTTTTATCTAATATTTTACATTAAAATCGAACGCATTTTTATGAGTTTTTCCAAAAAGTCAGGGGAAATGCTTACAGCACCTGGTATTCCCAAGCGGTCACCCATCTAAGTACTGACCAGGCTCTACGTTGCTTAACTTCGGGGATCGGACGAGAACCGGTGTTTTCAACGTGATATGGCCGTAAGCGAAGACGTGCCATAATTTTCACTATTACAATTTCAATATTTATTTATCAAATCTGATAATGTAATGATATTTTGTTTTTTGTTTTTTTTACCTAATATTTTACATTAAAATCGAACGCATTTTTATGAGTTTTTCCAACAATTCAGGGGCAATGCTTACAGCACCTGGTATTCCCAAGCGGTCACCCATCTAAGTACTGACCAGGCTCTACGTTGCTTGACTTCGGGGATCGGACGAGAACCGGTGTTTTCAACGTGATATGGCCGTAAGCGAAGACGTGCCATAATTTTAACTATTACAATTTCAATATTTATTTACCAAATCTGATAATGTAATGATATTTTGTTTTTTGTTTTTGTATCTAATATTTTACATTAAAACCGAACGCATTTTTATGAGTTTTTCCAAAAATTCAGGGGAAATGCTTACAGCACCTGGTATTCCCAAGCGGTCACCCATCTAAGTACTGACCAGGCTCTACGTTGCTTAACTTCGGGGATCGGACGAGAACCGGTGTTTTCAACGTGATATGGCCGTAAGCGAAGACGTGCCATAATTTTAACTATTACAATTTCAATATTTATTTACCAAATCTGATAATGTAATGATATTTTGTTGTTTGTTTTTTTATCTAATATTTTACATTAAAATCGAACGCCTTTTTATGAGTTTTTCCAAAAATTCAGGGGAAATGCTTACAGCACCTGGTATTCCCAAGCGGTCACCCATCTAAGTACTGACCAGGCTCTACGTTGCTTAACTTCGGGGATCGGACGAGAACCGGTGTTTTCAACGTGATATGGCCGTAAGCGAAGACGTGCCATAATTTTAACTATTACAATTTCAATATTTATTTACCAAATCTGATAATGTAATGATATTTTGTTTTTTGTTTTTTTATCTAATATTTTACATTAAAATCGAACGCATTTTTATGAGTTTTTCCAAAAAGTCAGGGGAAATGCTTACAGCACCTGGTATTCCCAAGCGGTCACCCATCTAAGTACTGACCAGGCTCTACGTTGCTTAACTTCGGGGATCGGACGAGAACCGGTGTTTTCAACGTGATATGGCCGTAAGCGAAGACGTGCCATAATTTTACCTATTACAATTTCAATATTTATTTATCAAATCTGATAATGTAATGATATTTTGTTTTTTGGTTTTTTTACCTAATATTTTACATTAAAATCGAACGCATTTTTATGAGTTTTTCCAAAAATTCAGGGGCAATGCTTACAGCACCTGGTATTCCCAAGCGGTCACCCATCTAAGTACTGACCAGGCTCTACGTTGCTTGACTTCGGGGATCGGACGAGAACCGGTGTTTTCAACGTGATATGGCCGTAAGCGAAGACGTGCCATAATTTTAACTATTACAATTTCAATATTTATTTACCAAATCTGATAATGTAATGATATTTTGTTTTTTGTTTTTTTATCTAATATTTTACATTAAAATCGAACGCATTTTTATGAGTTTTTCCAAAAATTCAGGGGAAATGCTTACAGCACCTGGTATTCCCAAGCGGTCACCCATCTAAGTACTGACCAGGCTCTACGTTGCTTGACTTCGGGGATCGGACGAGAACCGGTGTTTTCAACGTGATATGGCCGTAAACGAAGACGTGCCATAATTTTAACTATTACAATTTCAATATTTATTTACCAAATCTGATAATGTAATGATATTTTTTTTTTGTTTTTTTATCTAATATTTTACATTAAAATCGAACGCATTTTTATGAGTTTTTCCAAAAAGCCAGGGGAAATGCTTACAGCACCTGGTATTCCCAAGCGGTCACCCATCTAAGTACTGACCAGGCTCTACGTTGCTTAACTTCGGGGATCGGACGAGAACCGGTGTTTTCAACGTGATATGGCCGTAAGCGAAGACGTGCCATAATTTTAACTATTACAATTTCGATATTTATTTACCAAATCTGATAATGTAATGATATTTTGTTTTTTGTTTTTTTATCTAATATTTTACATTAAAATCGAACGCATTTTTATGAGTTTTTCCAAAAATTCAGGGGAAATGCTTACAGCACCTGGTATTCCCAAGCGGTAACCCATCTAAGTACTGACCAGGCTCTACGTTGCTTAACTTCGGGGATCGGACGAGAACCGGTGTTTTCAACGTGATATGGCCGTAAGCGAAGACGTGCCATAATTTTAACTATTACAATTTCAATATTAATTTTCCAAATCTGATAATGTAATGATATTTTGTTTTTTTTATCTAATATTTTACATTAAAACCGAACGCATTTTTATGAGTTTTTCCAAAAATTCAGGGGAAATGCTTACAGCACCTGGTATTCCCAAGCGGTCACCCATCTAAGTACTGACCAGGCTCTACGTTGCTTAACTTCGGGGATCGGACGAGAACCGGTGTTTTCAACGTGATATGGCCGTAAGCGAAGACGTGCCATAATTTTAACTATTACAATTTCAATATTTATTTACCAAATCTGATAATGTAATGATATTTTGTTTTTTTATCTAATATTTTACATTAAAATCGAACGCATTTTTATGAGTTTTTCCAAAAATTCAGGGGAAATGCTTACAGCACCTGGTATTCCCAAGCGGTCACCCATCTAAGTACTGACCAGGCTCTACGTTGCTTAACTTCGGGGATCGGACGAGAACCGGTGTTTTCAACGTGATATGGCCGTAAGCGAAGACGTGCCATAATTTTAACTATTACAATTTCGATATTTATTTACCAAATCTGATAATGCAATGATATTTTGTTTTTTGTTTTTTTTACCTAATATTTTACATTAAAATCGAACGCATTTTTATGAGTCTTTCCAAAAATTCAGGGGCAATGCTTACAGCACCTGGTATTCCCAAGCGGTCACCCATCTAAGTACTGACCAGGCTCTACGTTGCTTAACTTCAGGGATCGGACGAGAACCGGTGTTTTCAACGTGATATGGCCGTAAGCGAAGACGTGCCATAATTTTAACTATTACAATTTCAATATTTATTTACCAAATCTGATAATGTAATGATATTTTGTTTTTTGTTTTTTTATCTAATATTTTACATTAAAATCGAACGCATTTTTATGAGTTTTTCCAAAAATTCAGGGGAAATGCTTACAGCACCTGGTATTCCCAAGCGGTCACCCATCTAAGTACTGACCAGGCTCTACGTTGCTTAACTTCGGGGATCGGACGAGAACGGGTGTTTTCAACGTTATATGGCCGTAAGCGAAGACGTGCCATAATTTTAACAATTACAATTTCAATATTTATTTACCAAATCTGATAATGTAATGATATTTTGTTTTTTGTTTTTTATCTAATATTTTACATTAAAACCGAACGCATTTTTATGAGTTTTTCCAAAAATTCAGGGGAAATGCTTACAGCACCTGGTATTCCCAAGCGGTCACCCATCTAAGTACTGACCAGGCTCTACGTTGCTTAACTTCGGGGATCGGACGAGAACCGGTGTTTTCAACGTGATATGGCCGTAAGCGAAGACGTGCCATAATTTTAACTATTACAATTTCAATATTTATTTACCAAATCTGATAATGTAATGATATTTTGTTTTTTGTTTTTGTATCTAATATTTTACATTAAAGTCGAACGCATTTTTATGAGTTTTTCAAAAATTTCAGGGAAAATGCTTACAGCACCTGGTATTCCCAAGCGGTCACCCATCTAAGTACTGACCAGGCTCTACGTTGCTTAACTTCGGGGATCGGACGAGAACCGGTGTTTTCAACGTGATATGGCCGTAAGCGAAGACGTGCCATAATTTTAACTATTACAATTTCAATATTTATTTACCCAAATCTGATAATGTAATGATATTTTGTTTTTTTGCTTTTTATCTAATATTTTACATTAAAATCGAACGCATTTTTATGAGTTTTCCAAAAATTCAGGGGAAATGCTTACAGCACCTGGTATTCCCAAGCGGTCACCCATCTAAGTACTGACCAGGCTCTACGTTGCTTAACTTCGGGGATCGGACGAGAACCGGTGTTTTCAACGTGATATGGCCGTAAGCGAAGACGTGCCATAATTTTAACTATTACAATTTCAATATTTATTTACCAAATCTGATAATGTAATGATATTTTGTTTTTTGTTTTTTTATCTAATATTTTACATTAAAATCGAACGCATTTTTATGAGTTTTTCCAAAAAGTAAGGGGAAATGCTTACAGCACCTGGTATTCCCAAGCGGTCACCCAGCTAAGTACTGACCAGGCTCTACGTTGCTTAACTTCGGGGATCGGACGAGAACCGGTGTTTTCAACGTGATATGGCCGTAAGTGAAGACGTGCCATAATTTTAACTATTACAATTTCAATATTTATTTATCAAATCTGATAATGTAATGATATTTTGTTTTTTGTTTTTTTATCTAATATTTTACATTAAAATCGAACGCATTTTTATGAGTTTTTCCAAAAAGTAAGGGGAAATGCTTACAGCACCTGGTATTCCCAAGCGGTCACCCATCTAAGTACTGACCAGGCTCTACGTTGCTTAACTTCGGGGATCGGACGAGAACCGGTGTTTTACAACGTGATATGGCCGTAAGCGAAGACGTGCCATAATTTTAACTATTACAATTTCAATATTTATTTACCAAATCTGATAATGTAATGAAATTTTGTTTTTTGTTTTTTTATCTAATATTTTACATTAAAATCGAACGCATTTTTATGAGTTTTTCCAAAAAGTAAGGGGAAATGCTTACAGCACCTGGTATTCCCAAGCGGTAACCCAGCTAAGTACTGACCAGGCTCTACGTTGCTTAACTTCGGGGGATCGGACGAGAACCGGTGTTTTCAACGTGATATGGCCGTAAGTGAAGACGTGCCATAATTTTAACTATTACAATTTCAATATTTATTTATCAAATCTGATAATGTAATGATATTTTGTTTTTTGTTTTTTTATCTAATATTTTACATTAAAATCGAACGCATTTTTATGAGTTTTTCCAAAAAGTCAGGGGAAATGCTTACAGCACCTAGTATTCCCAAGCGGTCACCCATCTAAGTACTGACCAGGCTCTACGTTGCTTAACTTCGGGGATCGGACGAGAACCGGTGTTTTCAACGTGATATGGCCGTAAGCGAAGACGTGCCATAATTTTAACTATTACAATTTCAATATTTATTTATCAAATCTGATAATGTAATGATATTTTGTTTTTTGTTTTTTTTACCTAATATTTTACATTAAAATCGAACGCATTTTTATGAGTTTTTCACAAAATTCAGGGGAAATGCTTACAGCACCTGGTATTCCCAAGCGGTCACCCATCTAAGTACTGACCAGGCTCTACGTTGCTTGACTTCGGAGATCGGACGAGAACCGGTGTTTTCAACGTGATATGGCCGTAAGCGACGACGTGCCATAATTTTAACTATTACAATTTCAATATTTATTTTCCAAATCTGATAATGTAATGATATTTTGTTTTTTGGTTTTTTTATCTAATATTTTACATTAAAATCGAACGCATTTTTATGAGTTTTTCCAAAAATTCAGGGGAAATGCTTACAGTACCTGGTATTCCCAAGCGGTCACCCATCTAAGTACTGACCAGGCTCTACGTTGCTTGACTTCGGAGATCGGACGAGAACCGGTGTTTTCAACGTGATATGGCCGTAAGCGACGACGTGCCATAATTTTAACTATTACAATTTCAATATTTATTTTCCAAATCTGATAATGTAATGATATTTTGTTTTTTGTTTTTTTTATCTAATATTTTACATTAAAATCGAACGCATTTTTATGAGTTTTTCCAAAAATTCAGGGGAAATGCTTACAGCACCTGGTGTTCCCAAGCGGTCACCCATCTAAGTACTGAGCAGGCTCTACGTTGCTTAACTTCGGGGATCGGACGAGAACCGGTGTTTTCAACGTGATATGGCCGTAAGCGAAGACGTGCCATAATTTTAACTATTACAATTTCAATATTTATTTACCAAATCTGATAATGTAATGATATTTTGTTTTTTGTTTTTTTACCTAATATTTTACATTAAAATCGAACGCATTTTTATGAGTTTCTCCAAAAATTCAGGGGAAATGCTTACAGCACCTGGTATTCCCAAGCGGTCACCCATCTAAGTACTGACCAGGCTCTACGTTGCTTAACTTCGGGGGATCGGACGAGAACCGGTGTTTTCAACGTGATATGGCCGTAAGCGAAGACGTGCCATAATTTTAACTATTACAATTTCAATATTTATTTTCCAAAACTGATAATGTAATGATATTTTGTTTTTTGTTTTTTTATCTAATATTTTACATTAAAATCGAACGCATTTTTATGAGTTTTTCCAAAAATTCAGGGGAAATGCTTACAGCACCTGGTATTCCCAAGCGGTCACCCATCTAAGTACTGACCAGGCTCTACGTTGCTTAACTTCGGGGATCGGACGAGAACCGGTGTTTTCAACGTGATATGGCCGTAAGCGAAGACGTGCCATAATTTTAACTATTACAATTTCAATATTTATTTACCAAATCTGATAATGTAATGATATTTTGTTTTTTGTTTTTTTTATCTAATATTTTACATTAAAATCGAACGCATTTTTATGAGTTTTTCCAAAAAGTCATGGGAAATGCTTACAGCACCTGGTATTCCTAAGCGGTCACCCATCTAAGTACTGACCAGGCTCTACGTTGCTTAACTTCGGGGATCGGACGAGAACCGGTGTTTTCAACGTGATATGGCCGTAAGCGAAGACGTGCCATAATTTTAACTATTACAATTTCAATATTTATTTACCAAATCTGATAATGTAATGATATTTTGTTTTTTGTTTTTTTTACCTAATATTTTACATTAAAATCGAAAGCATTTTTATGAGTTTCTCAAAAAATTCAGGGGAAATGCTTACAGCACCTGGTATTCCCAAGCGGTCACCCATCTAAGTACTGACCAGGCTCTACGTTGCTTAACTTCGGGGATCGGACGAGAACCGGTGTTTTCAACGTGATATGGCCGTAAGCGAAGACGTGCCATAATTTTAACTATTACAATTTCAATATTTATTTACCAAATCTGATAATGTAATGATATTTTGTTTTTTGTTTTTTTATCTAATATTTTACATTAAAATCGAACGCATTTTTATGAGTTTTTCCAAAAAGTCAGGGGAAATGCTTACAGCACCTGGTATTCCCAAGCGGTCACCCATCTAAGTACTGACCAGGCTCTACGTTGCTTAACTTCGGGGATCGGACGAGAACCGGTGTTTTCAACGTGATATGGCCGTAAGCGAAGACGTGCCATAATTTTAACTATTACAATTTTAATATTTATTTACCAAATCTGATAATTTATTGATACTTTATTTTTTTTTTTTACCTAATATTTTACATTAAAATCGAACGCATTTTTATGAGTTTTTCCAAAAATTCAGGGGAAATGCTTACAGCACCTGGTATTCCCAAGCGGTCACCCATCTAAGTACTGACCAGGCTCTACGTTGCTTAACTTCGGGGATCGGACGAGAACCGGTGTTTTCAACGTGATATGGCCGTAAGCGAAGACGTGCCATAATTTTACCTATTACAATTTCAATATTTATTTACCAAATCTGATAATGTAATGATATTTTGTTTTTTGTTTTTTTTACCTAATATTTTACATTAAAATCGAACGCATTTTTATGAGTTTTTCCAAAAATCTAGGGGAAATTCTTACAGCACCTGGTATTCCCAAGCGGTCACCCATCTAAGTACTGACCAGGCTCTACGTTGCTTAACTTCGGGGATCGGACGAGAACCGGTGTTTTCAACGTGATATGGCCGTAAGCGAAGACGTGCCATAATTTTAACTATTACAATTTCAATATTTATTTACCAAATCTGATAATGCCATGATATTTTGTTTTTTGTTTTTTTATCTAATATATAACATTAAAATCGAACGCATTTTTATGAGTTTTTCCAAAAATTCAGGGGAAATGCTTACAGCACCTGGTATTCCCGAGCGGTCACCCATCTAAGTACTGACCAGGCTCTACGTTGCTTAACTTCGGGGATCGGACGAGAACCGGTGTTTTCAACGTGATATGGCCGTAAGCGAAGACGTGCCATAATTTTAACTATTACAATTTCAATATTTATTTTCCAAAACTGATAATGTAATGATATTTTGTTTTTTGGTTTTTTTATCTAATATTTTACATTAAAATCGAACGCATTTTTATGAGTTTTTCCAAAAATTCAGGGGAAATGCTTACAGCACCTGGTATTCCCAAGCGGTCACCCATCTAAGTACTGACCAGGCTCTACGTTGCTTAACTTCGGGGATCGGACGAGAACCGGTGTTTTCAACGTGATATGGCCGTAAGCGAAGACGTGCCATAATTTTACCTATTACAATTTCAATATTTATTTACCAAATCTTATAATGTAATGATATTTTGTTTTTTGTTTTTTTTACCTAATATTTTACATTAAAATCGAACGCATTTTTATGAGTTTCTCCAAAAATTCAGGGGAAATGCTTACAGCACCTGGTATTCCCAAGCGGTCACCCATCTAAGTACTGACCAGGCTCTACGTTGCTTAACTTCGGGGATCGGACGAGAACCGGTGTTTTTAACGTGATATGGCCGTAAGCGAAGACGTGCCATAAGTTTAACTATTACAATTTCAATATTTATTTACCAAATCTGATAATGTAATGATATTTTTTTTTTGTTTTTTTTATCTAATATTTTACATTAAAATCGAACGCATTTTTATGAGTTTTTCCAAAAATTCAGGGGAAATGCTTACAGCACCTGGTATTCCCAAGCGGTCACCCATCTAAGTACTGACCAGGCTCTACGTTGCTTAACTTCGGGGATCGGACGAGAACCGGTGTTTTCAACGTGATATGGCCGTAAGCGAAGACGTGCCATAATTTTAACTATTACAATTTCAATATTTATTTACCAAATCTGATAATGTAATGATATTTTGTTTTTTGTTTTTTTATCTAATATTTTACATTAAAATCGAACGCATTTTTATGAGTTTTTCCAAAAAGTCAGGGGAAATGCTTACAGCACCTGGTATTCCCAAGCGGTCACCCATCTAAGTACTGACCAGGCTCTACGTTGCTTAACTTCGGGGATCGGACGAGAACCGGTGTTTTCAACGTGATATGGCCGTAAGCGAAGACGTGCCATAATTTTAACTATTACAATTTCAATATTTATTTACCAAATCTGATAATGTAATGATATTTTGTTTTTTGTTTTTTTTATCTAATATTTTACATTAAAATCGAACGCATTTTTATGAGTTTTTCCATAAAGTCAGGGGAAATGCTTACAGCACCTGGTATTCCCAAGCGGTCACCATCTAAGTACTGACCAGGCTCTACGTTGCTTAACTTCGGGGATCGGACGAGAACCGGTGTTTTCAACGTGATATGGCCGTAAGCGAAGACGTGCCATAATTTTAACTATTACAATTTCAATATTTATTTACCAAATCTGATAATGTAATGATATTTTGTTTTTTGTTTTTTTATCTAATATTTTACATTAAAATCGAACGCATTTTTATGAGTTTTTCCAAAAAGTCAGGGGAAATGCTTACAGCACCTGGTATTCCCAAGCGGTCACCCATCTAAGTACTGACCAGGCTCTACGTTGCTTAATTCTGGGGATCGGACGAGAACCGGTGTTTTCAACGTGATATGGCCGTAAGCGAAGACGTGCCATAATTTTAACTATTACAATTTCAATATTTATTTACCAAATCTGATAATGTAATGATATTTTGTTTTTTGTTTTTTTATCTAATATTTTACATTAAAATCGAACGCATTTTTATGAGTTTTTCCAAAAAGTCAGGGGAAATGCTTACAGCACCTGGTATTCCCAAGCGGTCACCCATCTAAGTACTGACCAGGCTCTACGTTGCTTAACTTCGGGGATCGGACGAGAACCGGTGTTTTCAACGTGATATGGCCGTAAGCGAAGACGTGCCATAATTTTACCTATTACAATTTCAATATTTATTTACCAAATCTGATAATGTAATGATATTTTATTTTTTGTTTTTTTTTACCTAATATTTTACATTAAAATCGAACGCATTTTTATGAGTTTCTCCAAAAATTCAGGGGAAATGCTTACAGCACCTGGTATTCCCAAGCGGTCACCCATCTAAGTACTGACCAGGCTCTACGTTGCTTAACTTCGGGGATCGGACGAGAACCGGTGTTTTCAACGTGATATGGCCGTAAGCGAAGACGTGCCATAAGTTTAACTATTACAATTTCAATATTTATTTACCAAATCTGATAATGTAATGATATTTTGTTTTTTGTTTTTTTTATCTAATATTTTACATTAAAATCGAACGCATTTTTATGAGTTTTTCCAAAAATTCAGGGGAAATGCTTACAGCACCTGGTATTCCCAAGCGGTCACCCATCTAAGTACTGACCAGGCTCTACGTTGCTTAACTTCGGGGATCGGACGAGAACCGGTGTTTTCAACGTGATATGGCCGTAAGCGAAGACGTGCCATAATTTTAACTATTACAATTTCAATATTTATTTACCAAATCTGATAATGTAATGATATTTTGTTTTTTGTTTTTTTATCTAATATTTTACATTAAAATCGAACGCATTTTTATGAGTTTTTCCAAAAATTCAGGGGAAATGCTTACAGCACCTGGTATTCCCAAGCGGTCACCCATCTAAGTACTGACCAGGCTCTACGTTGCTTAATTCTGGGGATCGGACGAGAACCGGTGTTTTCAACGTGATATGGCCGTAAGCGAAGACGTGCCATAATTTTAACTATTACAATTTCAATATTTATTTACCAAATCTGATAATGTAATGATATTTTGTTTTTTGTTTTTTTATCTAATATTTTACATTAAAATCGAACGCATTTTTATGAGTTTTTCCAAAAAGTCAGGGGAAATGCTTACAGCACCTGGTATTCCCAAGCGGTCACCCATCTAAGTACTGACCAGGCTCTACGTTGCTTAACTTCGGGGATCGGACGAGAACCGGTGTTTTCAACGTGATATGGCCGTAAGCGAAGACGTGCCATAATTTTAACTATTACAATTTCAATATTTATTTACCAAATCTGATAATGTAATGATATTTTGTTTTTTGTTTTTTTTATCTAATATTTTACATTAAAATCGAACGCATTTTTATGAGTTTTTCCAAAAAGTCAGGGGAAATGCTTACAGCACCTGGTATTCCTAAGCGGTCACCCATCTAAGTACTGACCAGGCTCTACGTTGCTTAACTTCGGGGATCGGACGAGAACCGGTGTTTTCAACGTGATATGGCCGTAAGCGAAGACGTGCCATAATTTTAACTATTACAATTTCAATATTTATTTACCAAATCTGATAATGTAATGATATTTTGTTTTTTGTTTTTTTTACCTAATATTTTACATTAAAATCGAAAGCATTTTTATGAGTTTCTCAAAAAATTCAGGGGAAATGCTTACAGCACCTGGTATTCCCAAGCGGTCACCCATCTAAGTACTGACCAGGCTCTACGTTGCTTAACTTCGGGGATCGGACGAGAACCGGTGTTTTCAACGTGATATGGCCGTAAGCGAAGACGTGCCATAATTTTAACTATTACAATTTCAATATTTATTTACCAAATCTGATAATGTAATGATATTTTGTTTTTTGTTTTTTTATCTAATATTTTACATTAAAATCGAACGCATTTTTATGAGTTTTTCCAAAAAGTCAGGGGAAATGCTTACAGCACCTGGTATTCCCAAGCGGTCACCCATCTAAGTACTGACCAGGCTCTACGTTGCTTAACTTCGGGGATCGGACGAGAACCGGTGTTTTCAACGTGATATGGCCGTAAGCGAAGACGTGCCATAATTTTAACTATTACAATTTTAATATTTATTTACCAAATCTGATAATTTATTGATACTTTATTTTTTTTTTTTACCTAATATTTTACATTAAAATCGAACGCATTTTTATGAGTTTTTCCAAAAATTCAGGGGAAATGCTTACAGCACCTGGTATTCCCAAGCGGTCACCCATCTAAGTACTGACCAGGCTCTACGTTGCTTAACTTCGGGGATCGGACGAGAACCGGTGTTTTCAACGTGATATGGCCGTAAGCGAAGACGTGCCATAATTTTAACTATTACAATTTCAATATTTATTTACCAAATCTGATAATGTAATGATATTTTGTTTTTTGTTTTTTTTACCTAATATTTTACATTAAAATCGAACGCATTTTTATGAGTTTTTCCAAAAATCTAGGGGAAATTCTTACAGCACCTGGTATTCCCAAGCGGTCACCCATCTAAGTACTGACCAGGCTCTACGTTGCTTAACTTCGGGGATCGGACGAGAACCGGTGTTTTCAACGTGATATGGCCGTAAGCGAAGACCTGCCATAACTTTAACTATTACAATTTCAATATTTATTTACCAAATCTTATAATGTAATGATATTTTGTTTTTTGTTTTTTTATCTAATATTTTACATTAAAATCGAACGCATTTTTATGAGTTTTTCCAAAAAGTCAGGGGAAATGCTTACAGCACCTGGTATTCCCAAGCGGTCACCCATCTAAGTACTGACCAGGCTCTACGTTGCTTAACTTCGGGGATCGGACGAGAACCGGTGTTTTCAACGTGATATGGCCGTAAGCGAAGACGTGCCATAATTTTAACTATTACAATTTCAATATTTATTTTCCAAATCTGATAATGTAATGATATTTTGTTTTTTGTTTTTTTATCTAATATTTTACATTAAAATCGAACGCATTTTTATGAGTTTTTCCAAAAATTCAGGGGAAATGCTTACAGCACCTGGTATTCCCAAGCGGTCACCCATCTAAGTACTGACCAGGCTCTACGTTGCTTAACTTCGGGGATCGGACGAGAACCGGTGTTTTCAACGTGATATGGCCGTAAGACAAGACGTGCCATAATTTTAACTATTACAATTTCAATATTTATTTACCAAATCTGATAATGTAATGATATTTTGTTTTTTGTTTTTTTATCTAATATTTTACATTAAAATCGAACGCATTTTTATGAGTTTTTCCAAAAAGTCAGGGGAAATGCTTACAGCACCTGGTATTCCCAAGCGGTCACCCATCTAAGTACTGACCAGGCTCTACGTTGCTTAACTTCGGGGATCGGACGAGAACCGGTGTTTTCAAGATGATATGGCCGTAAGCGAAGACGTGCCATAATTTTAACTATTACAATTTCAATATTTATTTACCAAATCTGATAATGTAATGATATTTTGTTTTTTGTTTTTTTATCTAATATTTTACATTAAAATCTAACGCATTTTTATGAGTTTTTCCAAAAATTCAGGGGAAATGCTTACAGCACCTGGTATTCCCAAGCGGTCACCCATCTAAGTACTGACCAGGCTCTACGTTGCTTAACTTCGGGGATCGGACGAGAACCGGTGTTTTCAACGTGATATGGCCGTAAGCGAAGACGTGCCATAATTTTAACTATTACAATTTCAATATTTATTTACCAAATCTGATAATGTAATGATATTTTGTTTTTTGTTTTTTTATCTAATATTTTACATTAAAATCGAACGCATTTTTATGAGTTTTTCCAAAAAGTCAGGGGAAATGCTTACAGCACCTGGTATTCCCAAGCGGTCACCCATCTAAGTACTGACCAGGCTCTACGTTGCTTAACTTCGGGGATCGGACGAGAACCGGTGTTTTCAAGATGATATGGCCGTAAGCGAAGACGTGCCATAATTTTAACTATTACAATTTCAATATTTATTTACCAAATCTGATAATGTAATGATATTTTGTTTTTTGTTTTTTTATCTAATATTTTACATTAAAATCTAACGCATTTTTATGAGTTTTTCCAAAAATTCAGGGGAAATGCTTACAGCACCTGGTATTCCCAAGCGGTCACCCATCTAAGTACTGACCAGGCTCTACGTTGCTTAACTTCGGGGATCGGACGAGAACCGGTGTTTTCAACGTGATATGGCCGTAAGCGAAGACGTGCCATAATTTTAACTATTACAATTTCAATATTTATTTACCAAATCTGATAATGTAATGATATTTTGTTTTTTTATCTAATATTTTACATTAAAATCGAACGCATTTTTATGAGTTTTTCCAAAAAGTGAGGGGAAATGCTTACAGAACCTGGTATTCCCAAGCGGTCACCCATCTAAGTACTGACCAGGCTCTACGTTGCTTAACTTCGGGGATCGGACGAGAACCGGTGTTTTCAACGTGATATGGCCGTAAGCGAAGACGTGCCATAATTTTAACTATTACAATTTCAATATTTATTTACCAAATCTGATAATGTAATGATATTTTGTTTTTTGTTTTTTTACCTAATATTTTACATTAAACTCGAACGCAGTTTTATGAGTTTTTCCAAAAATTCAGGGGAAATGCTTACAGCACCTGGTATTCCCAAGCGGTCACCCATCTAAGTACTGACCAGGCTCTACGTTGCTTAACTTCGGGGATCGGACGAGAACCGGTGTTTTCAACGTGATATGGCCGTAAGCGAAGACATCCATAATTTTAACTATTACAATTTCAATATTTATTTACCAAATCTGATAATGTAATGATATTTTGTTTTTTGTTTTTTTATCTAATATTTTACATTAAAATCGAACGCATTTTTATGAGTTTTTCCAAAAATTCAGGGGAAATGCTTACAGCACCTGGTATTCCCAAGCGGTCACCCATCTAAGTACTGACCAGGCTCTACGTTGCTTAACTTCGGGGATCGGACGAGAACCGGTGTTTTCAACGTGATATGGCCGTAAGCGAAGACGTGCCATAATTTTAACTATTACAATTTCAATATTTATTTACCAAATCTGATAATGTAATGATATTTTGTTTTTTTATCTAATATTTTACATTAAAATCGAACGCATTTTTATGAGTTTTTCCAAAAAGTGAGGGGAAATGCTTACAGAACCTGGTATTCCCAAGCGGTCACCCATTTAAGTACTGACCAGGCTCTACGTTGCTTAACTTCGGGGATCGGACGAGAACCGGTGTTTTAAACGTAATATGGCCGTAAGCGAAGACGTGCCATAATTTTAACTATTACAATTTCAATATTTATTTACCAAATCTGATAATGTAATGATATTTTGTTTTTTGTTTTTTTATCTAATATTTTACATTAAAATCGAACGCATTTTTATGAGTTTTTCCAAAAATTCAGGGGAAATGCTTACAGCACCTGGTATTCCCAAGCGGTCACCCATCTAAGTACTGACCAGGCTCTACGTTGCTTAACTTCGGGGATCGGACGAGAACCGGTGTTTTCAACGTGATATGGCCGTAAGACAAGACGTGCCATAATTTTAACTATTACATTTTTAATATTTATTTACCAAATCTGATAATGTAATGATATTTTGTTTTTTGTTTTTTTATCTAATATTTTACATTAAAATCGAACGCATTTTTATGAGTTTTTCCAAAAATTCAGGGCAAATGCTTACAGCACCTGGTATTCCCAAGCGGTCACCCATCTAAGTACTGACCAGGCTCTACGTTGCTTAACTTCGGGGATCGGACGAGAACCGGTGTTTTCAACGTGATATGGCCGTAAGCGAAGACGTGCCATAATTTTAACTATTACAATTTCAATATTTATTTACCAAATCTTATAATGTAATGATATTTTGTTTTTTGTTTTTTTATCTAATATTTTACATTAAAATCGAACGCATTTTTATGAGTTTTTCCAAAAATTCAGGGGAAATGCTTACAGCACCTGGTATTCCCAAGGGGTCACCCATCTAAGTACTGACCAGGCTCTACGTTGCTTAACTTCGGGGATCGGACGAGAACCGGTGTTTTTAACCTAATATGGCCGTAAGCGAAGACATCCATAATTTTAACTATTACAATTTCAATATTTATTTACCAAATCTGATAATGTAATGATATTTTGTTTTTTGTTTTTTTATCTAATATTTTACATTAAAATCGAACGCATTTTTATGAGTTTTTCCAAAAATTCAGGGGAAATGCTTACAGCACCTGGTATTCCCAAGCGGTCACCCATCTAAGTACTGACCAGGCTCTACGTTGCTTAACTTCGGGGATCGGACGAGAACCGGTGTTTTCAACGTGATATGGCCGTAAGCGAAGACGTGCCATAATTTTACCTATTACAATTTCAATATTTATTTACCAAATCTGATAATGTAATGATATTTTGTTTTTTGTTTTTTTTACCTAATATTTTACATTAAAATCGAACGCATTTTTATGAGTTTTTCCAAAAATCTAGGGGAAATTCTTACAGCACCTGGTATTCCCAAGCGGTCACCCATCTAAGTACTGACCAGGCTCTACGTTGCTTAACTTCGGGGATCGGACGAGAACCGGTGTTTTCAACGTGATATGGCCGTAAGCGAAGACGTGCCATAATTTTAACTATTACAATTTCAATATTTATTTACCAAATCTGATAATGCCATGATATTTTGTTTTTTGTTTTTTTATCTAATATATAACATTAAAATCGAACGCATTTTTATGAGTTTTTCCAAAAATTCAGGGGAAATGCTTACAGCACCTGGTATTCCCGAGCGGTCACCCATCTAAGTACTGACCAGGCTCTACGTTGCTTAACTTCGGGGATCGGACGAGAACCGGTGTTTTCAACGTGATATGGCCGTAAGCGAAGACGTGCCATAATTTTAACTATTACAATTTCAATATTTATTTTCCAAAACTGATAATGTAATGATATTTTGTTTTTTGGTTTTTTTATCTAATATTTTACATTAAAATCGAACGCATTTTTATGAGTTTTTCCAAAAATTCAGGGGAAATGCTTACAGCACCTGGTATTCCCAAGCGGTCACCCATCTAAGTACTGACCAGGCTCTACGTTGCTTAACTTCGGGGATCGGACGAGAACCGGTGTTTTCAACGTGATATGGCCGTAAGCGAAGACGTGCCATAATTTTACCTATTACAATTTCAATATTTATTTACCAAATCTTATAATGTAATGATATTTTGTTTTTTGTTTTTTTTACCTAATATTTTACATTAAAATCGAACGCATTTTTATGAGTTTCTCCAAAAATTCAGGGGAAATGCTTACAGCACCTGGTATTCCCAAGCGGTCACCCATCTAAGTACTGACCAGGCTCTACGTTGCTTAACTTCGGGGATCGGACGAGAACCGGTGTTTTTAACGTGATATGGCCGTAAGCGAAGACGTGCCATAAGTTTAACTATTACAATTTCAATATTTATTTACCAAATCTGATAATGTAATGATATTTTTTTTTTGTTTTTTTTATCTAATATTTTACATTAAAATCGAACGCATTTTTATGAGTTTTTCCAAAAATTCAGGGGAAATGCTTACAGCACCTGGTATTCCCAAGCGGTCACCCATCTAAGTACTGACCAGGCTCTACGTTGCTTAACTTCGGGGATCGGACGAGAACCGGTGTTTTCAACGTGATATGGCCGTAAGCGAAGACGTGCCATAATTTTAACTATTACAATTTCAATATTTATTTACCAAATCTGATAATGTAATGATATTTTGTTTTTTGTTTTTTTATCTAATATTTTACATTAAAATCGAACGCATTTTTATGAGTTTTTCCAAAAAGTCAGGGGAAATGCTTACAGCACCTGGTATTCCCAAGCGGTCACCCATCTAAGTACTGACCAGGCTCTACGTTGCTTAACTTCGGGGATCGGACGAGAACCGGTGTTTTCAACGTGATATGGCCGTAAGCGAAGACGTGCCATAATTTTAACTATTACAATTTCAATATTTATTTACCAAATCTGATAATGTAATGATATTTTGTTTTTTGTTTTTTTTATCTAATATTTTACATTAAAATCGAACGCATTTTTATGAGTTTTTCCATAAAGTCAGGGGAAATGCTTACAGCACCTGGTATTCCCAAGCGGTCACCATCTAAGTACTGACCAGGCTCTACGTTGCTTAACTTCGGGGATCGGACGAGAACCGGTGTTTTCAACGTGATATGGCCGTAAGCGAAGACGTGCCATAATTTTAACTATTACAATTTCAATATTTATTTACCAAATCTGATAATGTAATGATATTTTGTTTTTTGTTTTTTTATCTAATATTTTACATTAAAATCGAACGCATTTTTATGAGTTTTTCCAAAAAGTCAGGGGAAATGCTTACAGCACCTGGTATTCCCAAGCGGTCACCCATCTAAGTACTGACCAGGCTCTACGTTGCTTAATTCTGGGGATCGGACGAGAACCGGTGTTTTCAACGTGATATGGCCGTAAGCGAAGACGTGCCATAATTTTAACTATTACAATTTCAATATTTATTTACCAAATCTGATAATGTAATGATATTTTGTTTTTTGTTTTTTTATCTAATATTTTACATTAAAATCGAACGCATTTTTATGAGTTTTTCCAAAAAGTCAGGGGAAATGCTTACAGCACCTGGTATTCCCAAGCGGTCACCCATCTAAGTACTGACCAGGCTCTACGTTGCTTAACTTCGGGGATCGGACGAGAACCGGTGTTTTCAACGTGATATGGCCGTAAGCGAAGACGTGCCATAATTTTACCTATTACAATTTCAATATTTATTTACCAAATCTGATAATGTAATGATATTTTATTTTTTGTTTTTTTTTACCTAATATTTTACATTAAAATCGAACGCATTTTTATGAGTTTCTCCAAAAATTCAGGGGAAATGCTTACAGCACCTGGTATTCCCAAGCGGTCACCCATCTAAGTACTGACCAGGCTCTACGTTGCTTAACTTCGGGGATCGGACGAGAACCGGTGTTTTCAACGTGATATGGCCGTAAGCGAAGACGTGCCATAAGTTTAACTATTACAATTTCAATATTTATTTACCAAATCTGATAATGTAATGATATTTTGTTTTTTGTTTTTTTTATCTAATATTTTACATTAAAATCGAACGCATTTTTATGAGTTTTTCCAAAAATTCAGGGGAAATGCTTACAGCACCTGGTATTCCCAAGCGGTCACCCATCTAAGTACTGACCAGGCTCTACGTTGCTTAACTTCGGGGATCGGACGAGAACCGGTGTTTTCAACGTGATATGGCCGTAAGCGAAGACGTGCCATAATTTTAACTATTACAATTTCAATATTTATTTACCAAATCTGATAATGTAATGATATTTTGTTTTTTGTTTTTTTATCTAATATTTTACATTAAAATCGAACGCATTTTTATGAGTTTTTCCAAAAATTCAGGGGAAATGCTTACAGCACCTGGTATTCCCAAGCGGTCACCCATCTAAGTACTGACCAGGCTCTACGTTGCTTAATTCTGGGGATCGGACGAGAACCGGTGTTTTCAACGTGATATGGCCGTAAGCGAAGACGTGCCATAATTTTAACTATTACAATTTCAATATTTATTTACCAAATCTGATAATGTAATGATATTTTGTTTTTTGTTTTTTTATCTAATATTTTACATTAAAATCGAACGCATTTTTATGAGTTTTTCCAAACAGTCAGGGGAAATGCTTACAGCACCTGGTATTCCCAAGCGGTCACCCATCTAAGTACTGACCAGGCTCTACGTTGCTTAACTTCGGGGATCGGACGAGAACCGGTGTTTTCAACGTGATATGGCCGTAAGCGAAGACGTGCCATAATTTTAACTATTACAATTTCAATATTTATTTACCAAATCTGATAATGTAATGATATTTTGTTTTTTGTTTTTTTTATCTAATATTTTACATTAAAATCGAACGCATTTTTATGAGTTTTTCCAAAAAGTCAGGGGAAATGCTTACAGCACCTGGTATTCCTAAGCGGTCACCCATCTAAGTACTGACCAGGCTCTACGTTGCTTAACTTCGGGGATCGGACGAGAACCGGTGTTTTCAACGTGATATGGCCGTAAGCGAAGACGTGCCATAATTTTAACTATTACAATTTCAATATTTATTTACCAAATCTGATAATGTAATGATATTTTGTTTTTTGTTTTTTTTACCTAATATTTTACATTAAAATCGAAAGCATTTTTATGAGTTTCTCAAAAAATTCAGGGGAAATGCTTACAGCACCTGGTATTCCCAAGCGGTCACCCATCTAAGTACTGACCAGGCTCTACGTTGCTTAACTTCGGGGATCGGACGAGAACCGGTGTTTTCAACGTGATATGGCCGTAAGCGAAGACGTGCCATAATTTTAACTATTACAATTTCAATATTTATTTACCAAATCTGATAATGTAATGATATTTTGTTTTTTGTTTTTTTATCTAATATTTTACATTAAAATCGAACGCATTTTTATGAGTTTTTCCAAAAAGTCAGGGGAAATGCTTACAGCACCTGGTATTCCCAAGCGGTCACCCATCTAAGTACTGACCAGGCTCTACGTTGCTTAACTTCGGGGATCGGACGAGAACCGGTGTTTTCAACGTGATATGGCCGTAAGCGAAGACGTGCCATAATTTTAACTATTACAATTTTAATATTTATTTACCAAATCTGATAATTTATTGATACTTTATTTTTTTTTTTTACCTAATATTTTACATTAAAATCGAACGCATTTTTATGAGTTTTTCCAAAAATTCAGGGGAAATGCTTACAGCACCTGGTATTCCCAAGCGGTCACCCATCTAAGTACTGACCAGGCTCTACGTTGCTTAACTTCGGGGATCGGACGAGAACCGGTGTTTTCAACGTGATATGGCCGTAAGCGAAGACGTGCCATAATTTTAACTATTACAATTTCAATATTTATTTACCAAATCTGATAATGTAATGATATTTTGTTTTTTGTTTTTTTTACCTAATATTTTACATTAAAATCGAACGCATTTTTATGAGTTTTTCCAAAAATCTAGGGGAAATTCTTACAGCACCTGGTATTCCCAAGCGGTCACCCATCTAAGTACTGACCAGGCTCTACGTTGCTTAACTTCGGGGATCGGACGAGAACCGGTGTTTTCAACGTGATATGGCCGTAAGCGAAGACCTGCCATAACTTTAACTATTACAATTTCAATATTTATTTACCAAATCTTATAATGTAATGATATTTTGTTTTTTGTTTTTTTATCTAATATTTTACATTAAAATCGAACGCATTTTTATGAGTTTTTCCAAAAAGTCAGGGGAAATGCTTACAGCACCTGGTATTCCCAAGCGGTCACCCATCTAAGTACTGACCAGGCTCTACGTTGCTTAACTTCGGGGATCGGACGAGAACCGGTGTTTTCAACGTGATATGGCCGTAAGCGAAGACGTGCCATAATTTTAACTATTACAATTTCAATATTTATTTTCCAAATCTGATAATGTAATGATATTTTGTTTTTTGTTTTTTTATCTAATATTTTACATTAAAATCGAACGCATTTTTATGAGTTTTTCCAAAAATTCAGGGGAAATGCTTACAGCACCTGGTATTCCCAAGCGGTCACCCATCTAAGTACTGACCAGGCTCTACGTTGCTTAACTTCGGGGATCGGACGAGAACCGGTGTTTTCAACGTGATATGGCCGTAAGACAAGACGTGCCATAATTTTAACTATTACAATTTCAATATTTATTTACCAAATCTGATAATGTAATGAAATTTTGTTTTTTGTTTTTTTATCTAATATTTTACATTAAAATCGAACGCATTTTTATGAGTTTTTCCAAAAAGTCAGGGGAAATGCTTACAGCACCTGGTATTCCCAAGCGGTCACCCATCTAAGTACTGACCAGGCTCTACGTTGCTTAACTTCGGGGATCGGACGAGAACCGGTGTTTTCAAGATGATATGGCCGTAAGCGAAGACGTGCCATAATTTTAACTATTACAATTTCAATATTTATTTACCAAATCTGATAATGTAATGATATTTTGTTTTTTGTTTTTTTATCTAATATTTTACATTAAAATCTAACGCATTTTTATGAGTTTTTCCAAAAATTCAGGGGAAATGCTTACAGCACCTGGTATTCCCAAGCGGTCACCCATCTAAGTACTGACCAGGCTCTACGTTGCTTAACTTCGGGGATCGGACGAGAACCGGTGTTTTCAACGTGATATGGCCGTAAGCGAAGACGTGCCATAATTTTAACTATTACAATTTCAATATTTATTTACCAAATCTGATAATGTAATGATATTTTGTTTTTTGTTTTTTTATCTAATATTTTACATTAAAATCGAACGCATTTTTATGAGTTTTTCCAAAAAGTCAGGGGAAATGCTTACAGCACCTGGTATTCCCAAGCGGTCACCCATCTAAGTACTGACCAGGCTCTACGTTGCTTAACTTCGGGGATCGGACGAGAACCGGTGTTTTCAAGATGATATGGCCGTAAGCGAAGACGTGCCATAATTTTAACTATTACAATTTCAATATTTATTTACCAAATCTGATAATGTAATGATATTTTGTTTTTTGTTTTTTTATCTAATATTTTACATTAAAATCTAACGCATTTTTATGAGTTTTTCCAAAAATTCAGGGGAAATGCTTACAGCACCTGGTATTCCCAAGCGGTCACCCATCTAAGTACTGACCAGGCTCTACGTTGCTTAACTTCGGGGATCGGACGAGAACCGGTGTTTTCAACGTGATATGGCCGTAAGCGAAGACGTGCCATAATTTTAACTATTACAATTTCAATATTTATTTACCAAATCTGATAATGTAATGATATTTTGTTTTTTTATCTAATATTTTACATTAAAATCGAACGCATTTTTATGAGTTTTTCCAAAAAGTGAGGGGAAATGCTTACAGAACCTGGTATTCCCAAGCGGTCACCCATCTAAGTACTGACCAGGCTCTACGTTGCTTAACTTCGGGGATCGGACGAGAACCGGTGTTTTCAACGTGATATGGCCGTAAGCGAAGACGTGCCATAATTTTAACTATTACAATTTCAATATTTATTTACCAAATCTGATAATGTAATGATATTTTGTTTTTTGTTTTTTTACCTAATATTTTACATTAAACTCGAACGCAGTTTTATGAGTTTTTCCAAAAATTCAGGGGAAATGCTTACAGCACCTGGTATTCCCAAGCGGTCACCCATCTAAGTACTGACCAGGCTCTACGTTGCTTAACTTCGGGGATCGGACGAGAACCGGTGTTTTCAACGTGATATGGCCGTAAGCGAAGACATCCATAATTTTAACTATTACAATTTCAATATTTATTTACCAAATCTGATAATGTAATGATATTTTGTTTTTTGTTTTTTTATCTAATATTTTACATTAAAATCGAACGCATTTTTATGAGTTTTTCCAAAAATTCAGGGGAAATGCTTACAGCACCTGGTATTCCCAAGCGGTCACCCATCTAAGTACTGACCAGGCTCTACGTTGCTTAACTTCGGGGATCGGACGAGAACCGGTGTTTTCAACGTGATATGGCCGTAAGCGAAGACGTGCCATAATTTTAACTATTACAATTTCAATATTTATTTACCAAATCTGATAATGTAATGATATTTTGTTTTTTTATCTAATATTTTACATTAAAATCGAACGCATTTTTATGAGTTTTTCCAAAAAGTGAGGGGAAATGCTTACAGAACCTGGTATTCCCAAGCGGTCACCCATTTAAGTACTGACCAGGCTCTACGTTGCTTAACTTCGGGGATCGGACGAGAACCGGTGTTTTAAACGTAATATGGCCGTAAGCGAAGACGTGCCATAATTTTAACTATTACAATTTCAATATTTATTTACCAAATCTGATAATGTAATGATATTTTGTTTTTTGTTTTTTTATCTAATATTTTACATTAAAATCGAACGCATTTTTATGAGTTTTTCCAAAAATTCAGGGGAAATGCTTACAGCACCTGGTATTCCCAAGCGGTCACCCATCTAAGTACTGACCAGGCTCTACGTTGCTTAACTTCGGGGATCGGACGAGAACCGGTGTTTTCAACGTGATATGGCCGTAAGACAAGACGTGCCATAATTTTAACTATTACATTTTTAATATTTATTTACCAAATCTGATAATGTAATGATATTTTGTTTTTTGTTTTTTTATCTAATATTTTACATTAAAATCGAACGCATTTTTATGAGTTTTTCCAAAAATTCAGGGCAAATGCTTACAGCACCTGGTATTCCCAAGCGGTCACCCATCTAAGTACTGACCAGGCTCTACGTTGCTTAACTTCGGGGATCGGACGAGAACCGGTGTTTTCAACGTGATATGGCCGTAAGCGAAGACGTGCCATAATTTTAACTATTACAATTTCAATATTTATTTACCAAATCTTATAATGTAATGATATTTTGTTTTTTGTTTTTTTATCTAATATTTTACATTAAAATCGAACGCATTTTTATGAGTTTTTCCAAAAATTCAGGGGAAATGCTTACAGCACCTGGTATTCCCAAGGGGTCACCCATCTAAGTACTGACCAGGCTCTACGTTGCTTAACTTCGGGGATCGGACGAGAACCGGTGTTTTTAACCTAATATGGCCGTAAGCGAAGACATCCATAATTTTAACTATTACAATTTCAATATTTATTTACCAAATCTGATAATGTAATGATATTTTGTTTTTTGTTTTTTTATCTAATATTTTACATTAAAATCGAACGCATTTTTATGAGTTTTTCCAAAAATTCAGGGGAAATGCTTACAGCACCTGGTATTCCCAAGCGGTCACCCATCTAAGTACTGACCAGGCTCTACGTTGCTTAACTTCGGGGATCGGACGAGAACCGGTGTTTTCAACGTGATATGGCCGTAAGCGAAGACGTGCCATAATTTTAACTATTACAATTTCAATATTTATTTACCAAATCTGATAATGTAATGATATTTTGTTTTTTGTTTTTTTATCTAATATTTTACATTAAAATCGAACGCATTTTTATGAGTTTTTCCAAACATTCAGAGGAAATGCTTACAGCACCTGGTATTCCCAAGCGGTCACCCATCTAAGTACTGACCAGGCTCTACGTTGCTTAACTTCGGGGATCGGACGAGAACCGGTGTTTTCAACGTGATATGGCCGTAAGCGAAGACGTGCCATAATTTTAACTATTACAATTTCAATATTTATGTACCAAATCTTATAATGTAATGATATTTTGTTTTTGGTTTTTTTTACCTAATATTTTACATTAAAATCGAACGCATTTTTATGAGTTTCTCAAAAAATTCAGGGGAAATGCTTACAGCACCTGGTATTCCCAAGCGGTCACCCATCTAAGTACTGACCAGGCTCTACGTTGCTTAACTTCGGGGATCGGACGAGAACCGGTGTTTTCAACGTGATATGGCCGTAAGCGAAGACGTGCCATAATTTTAACTATTACAATTTCAATATTTATTTACCAAATCTGATAATGTAATGATATTTTGTTTTTTGTTTTTTTATCTAATATTTTACATTAAAATCGAACGCATTTTTATGAGTTTTTCCAAAAATTCAGGGGAAATGCTTACAGCACCTGGTATTCCCAAGCGGTCACCCATCTAAGTACTGACCAGGCTCTACGTTGCTTAACTTCGGGGATCGGACGAGAACCGGTGTTTTCAACGTGATATGGCCGTAAGCGAAGACGTGCCATAATTTTAACTATTACAATTTCAATATTTATTTACCAAATCTGATAATGTAATGATATTTTGTTTTTTGTTTTTTTATCTAATATTTTACATTAAAATCGAACGCATTTTTATGAGTTTTTCCAAAAAGTCAGGGGAAATGCTTACAGCACCTGGTATTCCCAAGCGGTCACCCATCTAAGTACTGACCAGGCTCTACGTTGCTTAACTTCGGGGATCGGACGAGAACCGGTGTTTTCAACGTGATATGGCCGTAAGCGAAGACGTGCCATAATTTTAACTATTACAATTTTAATATTTATTTACCAAATCTGATAATTTAATGATACTTTATTTTTTTTTTTTACCTAATATTTTACATTAAATTCGAACGCATTTTTATGAGTTTTTCCAAAAATTCAGGGGAAATGCTTACAGCACCTGGTATTCCCAAGCGGTCACCCATCTAAGTACTGACCAGGCTCTACGTTGCTTAACTTCGGGGATCGGACGAGAACCGGTGTTTTCAACGTGATATGGCCGTAAGCGAAGACGTGCCATAATTTTAACTATTACAATTTCAATATTTATTTACCAAATCTGATAATGTAATGATATTTTGTTTTTTGTTTTTTTTATCTAATATTTTACATTAAAATCGAACGCATTTTTATGAGTTTTTCCAAAAAGTCAGGGGAAATGCTTACAGCACCTGGTATTCCCAAGTGGTCACCCATCTAAGTACTGACCAGGCTCTACGTTGCTTAACTTCGGGGATCGGACGAGAACCGGTGTTTTCAACGTGATATGGCCGTAAGCGAAGACGTGCCATAATTTTAACTATTACAATTTCAATATTTATTTACCAAATCTTATAATGTAATGATATTTTGTTTTTTGTTTTTTTATCTAATATTTTACATTAAAATCGAACGCATTTTTATGAGTTTTTCCAAAAATTCAGGGGAAATGCTTACAGCACCTGGTATTCCCAAGCGGTCACCCATCTAAGTACTGACCAGGCTCTACGTTGCTTAACTTCGGGGATCGGACGAGAACCGGTGTTTTCAACGTGATATGGCCGTAAGACAAGACGTGCCATAATTTTAACTATTACAATTTCAATATTTATTTACCAAATCTGATAATGTAATGATATTTTGTTTTTTGTTTTTTTATCTAATATTTTACATTAAAATCGAACGCATTTTTATGAGTTTTTCCAAAAATTCAGGGGAAATGCTTACAGCACCAAGCGGTCACCCATCTAAGTACTGACCAGGCTCTACGTTGTTTAACTTCGGGGATCGGACGAGAACCGGTGTTTTCAACGTGATATGGCCGTAAGACAAGACGTGCCATAATTTTAACTATTACAATTTCAATATTTATTTACCAAATCTTATAATGTAATGATATTTTGTTTTTTGTTTTTTATCTAATATTTTACATTAAAATCGAACGCATTTTTATGAGTTTTTCCAAAAATTCAGGGGAAATGCTTACAGCACCTGGTATTCCCAAGGGGTCACCCATCTAAGTACTGACCAGGCTCTACGTTGCTTAACTTCGGGGATCGGACGAGAACCGGTGTTTTCAACGTGATATGGCCGTAAGCGAAGACATCCATAATTTTAACTATTACAATTTCAATATTTATTTACCAAATCTGATAATGTAATGATATTTTGTTTTTTGTTTTTTTATCTAATATTTTACATTAAAATCGAACGCATTTTTATGAGTTTTTCCAAAAATTCAGGGGAAATGCTTACAGCACCTGGTATTCCCAAGCGGTCACCCATCTAAGTACTGACCAGGCTCTACGTTGCTTAACTTCGGGGATCGGACGAGAACCGGTGTTTTCAACGTGATATTGCCGTAATCGAAGACGTGCCATAATTTTAACTATTACAATTTCAATATTTATTTACCAAATCTGATAATGTAATGATATTTTGTTTTTTGTTTTTTTATCTAATATTTTACATTAAAATCGAACGCATTTTTATGAGTTTTTCCAAAAAGTGAGGGGAAATTCTTTCAGAACCTGGTATTCCCAAGCGGTCACCCATCTAAGTACTGACCAGGCTCTACGTTGCTTAACTTCGGGGATCGGACGAGAACCGGTGTTTTCAACGTGATATGGCCGTAAGCGAAGACGTGCCATAATTTTAACTATTACAATTTCAATATTTATTTACCAAATCTTATAATGTAATGATATTTTGTTTTTGGTTTTTTTTACCTAATATTTTACATCAAAATCGAACGCATTTTTATGAGTTTTTCAAAAAATTCAGGGGAAATGCTTACAGCACCTGGTATTCCCAAGCAGTCACCCATCTAAGTACTGACCAGGCTCTACGTTGCTTAACTTCGGGGATCGGACGAGAACCGGTGTTTTCAACGTGATATGGCCGTAAGCGAAGACGTGCCATAATTTTAACTATTACAATTTCAATATTTATTTACCAAATCTGATAATGTAATGATATTTTGTTTTTTGTTTTTTTATCTAATATTTTACATTAAAATCGAACGCATTTTTATGAGTTTTTCCAAAAAGTCAGGGGAAATGCTTACAGCACCTGGTATTCCCAAGCGGTCACCCATCTAAGTACTGACCAGGCTCTACGTTGCTTAACTTCGGGGATCGGACGAGAACCGGTGTTTTCAACGTGATAGTGCCGTAAGCGAAGACGTGCCATAATTTTAACTATTACAATTTCAATATTTATTTACACAATCTGATAATGTAATGATATTTTGTTTTTTGTTTTTTTATCTAATATTTTACATTAAAATCGAACGCATTTTTATGAGTTTTTCCAAAAAGTCAGGGGAAATGCTTACAGCACCTGGTATTCCCAAGCGGTCACCCATCTAAGTACTGACCAGGCTCTACGTTGCTTAACTTCGGGGATCGGACGAGAACCGGTGTTTTCAACGTGATATGGCCGTAAGCGAAGACGTGCCATAATTTTAACTATTACAATTTTAATATTTATTTACCAAATCTGATAATTTAATGATACTTTATTTTTTTTTTTTACCTAATATTTTACATTAAAATCGAACGCATTTTTATGAGTTTTTCCAAAAATTCAGGGGAAATGCTTACAGCACCTGGTATTCCCAAGCGGTCACCCATCTAAGTACTGACCAGGCTCTACGTTGTTTAACTTCGGGGATCGGACGAGAACCGGTGTTTTCAACGTGATATGGCCGTAAGACAAGACGTGCCATAATTTTAACTATTACAATTTCAATATTTATTTACCAAATCTTATAATGTAATGATATTTTGTTTTTTGTTTTTTATCTAATATTTTACATTAAAATCGAACGCATTTTTATGAGTTTTTCCAAAAATTCAGGGGAAATGCTTACAGCACCTGGTATTCCCAAGGGGTCACCCATCTAAGTACTGACCAGGCTCTACGTTGCTTAACTTCGGGGATCGGACGAGAACCGGTGTTTTCAACGTGATATGGCCGTAAGCGAAGACATCCATAATTTTAACTATTACAATTTCAATATTTATTTACCAAATCTGATAATGTAATGATATTTTGTTTTTTGTTTTTTTATCTAATATTTTACATTAAAATCGAACGCATTTTTATGAGTTTTTCCAAAAATTCAGGGGAAATGCTTACAGCACCTAGTATTCCCAAGCGGTCACCCATCTAAGTACTGACCAGGCTCTACGTTGCTTAACTTCGGGGATCGGACGAGAACCGGTGTTTTCAACGTGATATTGCCGTAATCGAAGACGTGCCATAATTTTAACTATTACAATTTCAATATTTATTTACCAAATCTGATAATGTAATGATATTTTGTTTTTTGTTTTTTTATCTAATATTTTACATTAAAATCGAACGCATTTTTATGAGTTTTTCCAAAAAGTGAGGGCAAATGCTTTCAGAACCTGGTATTCCCAAGCGGTCACCCATCTAAGTACTGACCAGGCTCTACGTTGCTTAACTTCGGGGATCGGACGAGAACCGGTGTTTTCAACGTGATATGGCCGTAAGCGAAGACGTGCCATAATTTTAACTATTACAATTTCAATATTTATTTACCAAATCTTATAATGTAATGATATTTTGTTTTTGGTTTTTTTTACCTAATATTTTACATCAAAATCGAACGCATTTTTATGAGTTTTTCAAAAAATTCAGGGGAAATGCTTACAGCACCTGGTATTCCCAAGCAGTCACCCATCTAAGTACTGACCAGGCTCTACGTTGCTTAACTTCGGGGATCGGACGAGAACCGGTGTTTTCAACGTGATATGGCCGTAAGCGAAGACGTGCCATAATTTTAACTATTACAATTTCAATATTTATTTACCAAATCTGATAATGTAATGATATTTTGTTTTTTGTTTTTTTATCTAATATTTTACATTAAAATCGAACGCATTTTTATGAGTTTTTCCAAAAAGTCAGGGGAAATGCTTACAGCACCTGGTATTCCCAAGCGGTCACCCATCTAAGTACTGACCAGGCTCTACGTTGCTTAACTTCGGGGATCGGACGAGAACCGGTGTTTTCAACGTGATAGTGCCGTAAGCGAAGACGTGCCATAATTTTAACTATTACAATTTCAATATTTATTTACACAATCTGATAATGTAATGATATTTTGTTTTTTGTTTTTTTATCTAATATTTTACATTAAAATCGAACGCATTTTTATGAGTTTTTCCAAAAAGTCAGGGGAAATGCTTACAGCACCTGGTATTCCCAAGCGGTCACCCATCTAAGTACTGACCAGGCTCTACGTTGCTTAACTTCGGGGATCGGACGAGAACCGGTGTTTTCAACGTGATATGGCCGTAAGCGAAGACGTGCCATAATTTTAACTATTACAATTTTAATATTTATTTACCAAATCTGATAATTTAATGATACTTTATTTTTTTTTTTTACCTAATATTTTACATTAAAATCGAACGCATTTTTATGAGTTTTTCCAAAAATTCAGGGGAAATGCTTACAGCACCTGGTATTCCCAAGCGGTCACCCATCTAAGTACTGACCAGGCTCTACGTTGCTTAACTTCGGGGATCGGACGAGAACCGGTGTTTTCAACGTGATATGGCCGTAAGCGAAGACGTGCCATAATTTTAACTATTACAATTTCAATATTTATTTACCAAATCTTATAATGTAATGATATTTTGTTTTTTGTTTTTTTATCTAATATTTTACATTAAAATCGAACGCATTTTTATGAGTTTTTCCAAAAATTCAGGGGAAATGCTTACAGCACCTGGTATTCCCAAGCGGTCACCCATCTAAGTACTGACCAGGCTCTACGTTGCTTAACTTCGGGGATCGGACGAGAACCGGTGTTTTCAACGTGATATGGCCGTAAGACAAGACGTGCCATAATTTTAACTATTACATTTTTAATATTTATTTACCAAATCTGATAATGTAATGATATTTTGTTTTTTGTTTTTTTTATCTAATATTTTACATTAAAATCGAACGCATTTTTATGAGTTTTTCCAAAAATTCAGGGGAAATGCTTACAGCACCTGGTATTCCCAAGCGGTCACCCATCTAAGTACTGACCAGGCTCTACGTTGCTTAACTTCGGGGATCGGACGAGAACCGGTGTTTTCAACGTGATATGGCCGTAAGCGAAGACGTGCCATAATTTTAACTATTACAATTTCAATATTTATTTACCAAATCTTATAATGTAATGATATTTTGTTTTTTGTTTTTTTATCTAATATTTTACATTAAAATCGAACGCATTTTTATGAGTTTTTCCAAAAATTCAGGGGAAATGCTTACAGCACCTGGTATTCCCAAGCGGTCACCCATCTAAGTACTGACCAGGCTCTACGTTGCTTAACTTCGGGGATCGGACGAGAACCGGTGTTTTCAACGTGATATGGCCGTAAGACAAGACGTGCCATAATTTTAACTATTACATTTTTAATATTTATTTACCAAATCTGATAATGTAATGATATTTTGTTTTTTGTTTTTTTTATCTGATATTTTACATTAAAATCGAACGCATTTTTATGAGTTTTTCCAAAAATTCAGGGGAAATGCTTACAGCACCTGGTATTCCCAAGCGGTCACCCATCTAAGTACTGACCAGGCTCTACGTTGCTTAACTTCGGGGATCGGACGAGAACCGGTGTTTTCAACGTGATATGGCCGTAAGCGAAGACGTGCCATAATTTTAACTATCACAATTTCAATATTTATTTACCAAATCTTATAATGTAATGATATTTTGTTTTTTGTTTTTTTATCTAATATTTTACATTAAAATCGAACGCATTTTTATGAGTTTTTCCAAAAATTCAGGGGAAATGCTTACAGCACCTGGTATTCCCAAGCGGTCACCCATCTAAGTACTGACCAGGCTCTACGTTGCTTAACTTCGGGGATCGGACGAGAACCGGTGTTTTCAACGTGATATGGCCGTAAGCGAAGACGTGCCATAATTTTAACTATTACAATTTCAATATTTATTTACCAAATCTGATAATGTAATGATATTTTGTTTTTTTATCTAATATTTTACATTAAAATCGAACGCATTTTTATGAGTTTTTCCAAAAAGTCAGGGGAAATGCTTACAGCACCTGGTATTCCCAAGTGGTCACCCATCTAAGTACTGACCAGGCTCTACGTTGCTTAACTTCGGGGATCGGACGAGAACCGGTGTTTTCAACGTGATATGGCCGTAAGCGAAGACGTGCCATAATTTTAACTATTACAATTTCAATATTTATTTACCAAATCTGATAATGTAATGATATTTTGTTTTTTGTTTTTTTTACCAAATATTTTACATTAAAATCGAACGTATTTTTATGAGTTTCTCCAAAAATTCATGGAAAATGCTTACAGCACCTGGTATTCCCAAGCGGTCACCCATCTAAGTACTGACCAGGCTCTACGTTGCTTAACTTCGGGGATCGGACGAGAACCGGTGTTTTCAACGTGATATGGCCGTAAGCGAAGACGTGCCATAATTTTAACTATTACAATTTCAATATTTATTTACCAAATCTGATAATGTAATGATATTTTGTTTTTTGTTTTTTTATCTAATATTTTACATTAAAATCGAACGCATTTTTATGAGTTTTTCCAAAAAGTCAGGGGAAATGCTTACAGCACCTGGTATTCCCAAGCGGTCACCCATCTAAGTACTGACCAGGCTCTACGTTGCTTAACTTCGGGGATCGGACGAGAACCGGTGTTTTCAACGTGATATGGCCGTAAGCGAAGACGTGCCATAATTTTAACTATTACAATTTCAATATTTATTTACCAAATCTAATAATGTAATGATATTTTGTTTTTTGTTTTTTTATCTAATATTTTACATTAAAATCGAACGCATTTTTATGAGTTTTTTCAAAAATTCAGGGGAAATGCTTACAGCACCTGGTATTCCCAAGCGGTCACCCATCTAAGTACTGACCAGGCTCTACGTTGCTTAACTTCGGGGATCGGACGAGAACCGGTGTTTTCAACGTGATATGGCCGTAAGACAAGACGTGCCATAATTTTAACTATTACATTTTTAATATTTATTTACCAAATCTGATAATGTAATGATATTTTGTTTTTTGTTTTTTTTATCTAATATTTTACATTAAAATCGAACGCATTTTTATGAGTTTTTCCAAAAATTCAAGGGAAATGCTTACAGCACCTGGTATTCCCAAGCGGTCACCCATCTAAGTACTGACCAGGCTCTACGTTGCTTAACTTCGGGGATCGGACGAGAACCGGTGTTTTCAACGTGATATGGCCGTAAGCGAAGACGTGCCATAATTTTAACTATTACAATTTCAATATTTATTTACCAAATCTTATAATGTAATGATATTTTGTTTTTTGTTTTTTTATCTAATATTTTACATTAAAATCGAACGCATTTTTATGAGTTTTTCCAAAAATTCAGGGGAAATGCTTACAGCACCTGGTATTCCCAAGCGGTCACCCATCTAAGTACTGACCAGGCTCTACGTTGCTTAACTTCGGGGATCGGACGAGAACCGGTGTTTTCAACGTGATATGGCCGTAAGCGAAGACGTGCCATAATTTTAACTATTACAATTTCAATATTTATTTACCAAATCTGATAATGTAATGATATTTTGTTTTTTGTTTTTTTTACCAAATATTTTACATTAAAATCGAACGTATTTTTATGAGTTTCTCCAAAAATTCATGGAAAATGCTTACAGCACCTGGTATTCCCAAGCGGTCACCCATCTAAGTACTGACCAGGCTCTACGTTGCTTAACTTCGGGGATCGGACGAGAACCGGTGTTTTCAACGTGATATGGCCGTAAGCGAAGACGTGCCATAATTTTAACTATTACAATTTCAATATTTATTTACCAAATCTGATAATGTAATGATATTTTGTTTTTTGTTTTTTTATCTAATATTTTACATTAAAATCGAACGCATTTTTATGAGTTTTTCCAAAAAGTCAGGGGAAATGCTTACAGCACCTGGTATTCCCAAGCGGTCACCCATCTAAGTACTGACCAGGCTCTACGTTGCTTAACTTCGGGGATCGGACGAGAACCGGTGTTTTCAACGTGATATGGCCGTAAGCGAAGACGTGCCATAATTTTAACTATTACAATTTCAATATTTATTTACCAAATCTGATAATGTAATGATATTTTGTTTTTTGTTTTTTTATCTAATATTTTACATTAAAATCGAACGCATTTTTATGAGTTTTTCCAAAAATTCAGGGGAAATGCTTACAGCACCTGGTATTCCCAAGCGGTCACCCATCTAAGTACTGACCAGGCTCTACGTTGCTTAACTTCGGGGATCGGACGAGAACCGGTGTTTTCAACGTGATATGGCCGTAAGACAAGACGTGCCATAATTTTAACTATTACATTTTTAATATTTATTTACCAAATCTGATAATGTAATGATATTTTGTTTTTTGTTTTTTTTATCTAATATTTTACATTAAAATCGAACGCATTTTTATGAGTTTTTCCAAAAATTCAGGGGAAATGCTTACAGCACCTGGTATTCCCAAGCGGTCACCCATCTAAGTACTGACCAGGCTCTACGTTGCTTAACTTCGGGGATCGGACGAGAACCGGTGTTTTCAACGTGATATGGCCGTAAGCGAAGACGTGCCATAATTTTAACTATTACAATTTCAATATTTATTTACCAAATCTTATAATGTAATGATATTTTGTTTTTTGTTTTTTTATCTAATATTTTACATTAAAATCGAACGCATTTTTATGAGTTTTTCCAAAAATTCAGGGGAAATGCTTACAGCACCTGGTATTCCCAAGCGGTCACCCATCTAAGTACTGACCAGGCTCTACGTTGCTTAACTTCGGGGATCGGACGAGAACCGGTGTTTTCAACGTGATATGGCCGTAAGCGAAGACGTGCCATAATTTTAACTATTACAATTTCAATATTTATTTACCAAATCTGATAATGTAATGATATTTTGTTTTTTTATCTAATATTTTACATTAAAATCGAACGCATTTTTATGAGTTTTTCCAAAAAGTCAGGGGAAATGCTTACAGCACCTGGTATTCCCAAGCGGTCACCCATCTAAGTACTGACCAGGCTCTACGTTGCTTAACTTCGGGGATCGGACGAGAACCGGTGTTTTCAACGTGATATGGCCGTAAGCGAAGACGTGCCATAATTTTAACTATTACAATTTCAATATTTATTTACCAAATCTGATAATGTAATGATATTTTGTTTTTTGTTTTTTTTACCAAATATTTTACATTAAAATCGAACGTATTTTTATGAGTTTCTCCAAAAATTCATGGAAAATGCTTACAGCACCTGGTATTCCCAAGCGGTCACCCATCTAAGTACTGACCAGGCTCTACGTTGCTTAACTTCGGGGATCGGACGAGAACCGGTGTTTTCAACGTGATATGGCCGTAAGCGAAGACGTGCCATAATTTTAACTATTACAATTTCAATATTTATTTACCAAATCTGATAATGTAATGATATTTTGTTTTTTGTTTTTTTATCTAATATTTTACATTAAAATCGAACGCATTTTTATGAGTTTTTCCAAAAAGTCAGGGGAAATGCTTACAGCACCTGGTATTCCCAAGCGGTCACCCATCTAAGTACTGACCAGGCTCTACGTTGCTTAACTTCGGGGATCGGACGAGAACCGGTGTTTTCAACGTGATATGGCCGTAAGCGAAGACGTGCCATAATTTTAACTATTACAATTTCAATATTTATTTACCAAATCTGATAATGTAATGATATTTTGTTTTTTGTTTTTTTATCTAATATTTTACATTAAAATCGAACGCATTTTTATGAGTTTTTCCAAAAATTCAGGGGAAATGCTTACAGCACCTGGTATTCCCAAGCGGTCACCCATCTAAGTACTGACCAGGCTCTACGTTGCTTAACTTCGGGGATCGGACGAGAACCGGTGTTTTCAACGTGATATGGCCGTAAGCGAAGACGTGCCATAATTTTAACTATTACAATTTTAATATTTATTTACCAAATCTGATAATTTAATGGTACTTTATTTGTTTTTTTTACCTAATATTTTACATTAAAATCGAACGTATTTTTATGAGTTTTTCCAAAAATTCAGGGGAAATGCTTACAGCACCTGGTATTCCCAAGCGGTCACCCATCTAAGTACTGACCAGGCTCTACGTTGCTTAACTTCGGGGATCAGACGAGAACCGGTGTTTTCAACGTGATATGGCCGTAAGCGAAGACGTGCCATAATTTTAACTATTACAATTTCAATATTTATTTACCAAATCTGATAATGTAATGCTATTTTGTTTTTTGTTTTTTTTACCTAATTTTTTACATTAAAATCGAACGCATTTTTATGAGTTTTTCCAAAAATCTAGGGGAAATTCTTACAGCACCTGGTATTCCCAAGCGGTCACCCATCTAAGTACTGACCAGGCTCTACGTTGCTTAACTTCGGGGATCGGACGAGAACCGGTGTTTTCAACGTGATATGGCCGTAAGCGAAGACGTGCCATAATTTTAACTATTACAATTTCAATATTTATTTACCAAATCTTATAATGTAATGATATTTTGTTTTTTGTTTTTTTATCTAATATTTTACATTAAAATCGAACGCATTTTTATGAGTTTTTCCAAAAAGTCAGGGGAAATGCTTACAGCACCTGGTATTCCCAAGCGGTCACCCATCTAAGTACTGACCAGGCTCTACGTTGCTTAACTTCGGGGATCGGACGAGAACCGGTGTTTTCAACGTGATATTGCCGTAAGCGAAGACGTGCCATAATTTTAACTATAACAATTTCAATATTTATTTACAAAATCTGATAATGTAATGATATTTTGTTTTTTGTTTTTTTATCTAATATTTTACATTAAAATCGAACGCATTTTTATGAGTTTTTCCAAAAAGTCAGGGGAAATGCTTACAGCACCTGGTATTCCCAAGCGGTCACCCATCTAAGTACTGACCAGGCTCTACGTTGCTTAACTTCGGGGATCGGACGAGAACCGGTGTTTTCAACGTGATATGGCCGTAAGCGAAGACGTGCCATAATTTTAACTATTACAATTTCAATATTTATTTACCAAATCTGATAATGTAATGATATTTTGTTTTTTTGTTTTTTTATCTAATATTTTACATTAAAATCGAACGCATTTTTATGAGTTTTTCCAAAAATTCAGGGGAAATGCTTACAGCACCTGGTATTCCCAAGCGGTCACCCATCTAAGTACTGACCAGGCTCTACGTTGCTTAACTTCGGGGATCGGACGAGAACCGGTGTTTTCAACGTGATATGGCCGTAAGCGAAGACGTGCCATAATTTTAACTATTACAATTTCAATATTTATTTTCCAAATCTGTTAATGTAATGATATTTTGTTTTTTGTTTTGTTTATCTAATATTTTACATTAAAACCGAACGCATTTTTATGAGTTTTTCCAAAAATTCAGGGGAAATGCTTACAGCACCTGGTATTCCCAAGCGGTCACCCATCTAAGTACTGACCAGGCTCTACGTTGCTTAACTTCGGGGATCGGACGAGAACCGGTGTTTTCAACGTGATATGGCCGTAAGCTAAGACGTGCCATAATTTTAACTATTACAATTTCAATATTTATTTTCCAAATCTGATAATGTAATGATATTTTGTTTTTTGTTTTGTTTATCTAATATTTTACATTAAAACCGAACGCATTTTTATGAGTTTTTCCAAAAATTCAGGGGAAATGCTTACAGCACCTGGTATTCCCAAGCGGTCACCCATCTAAGTACTGACCAGGCTCTACGTTGCTTAACTTCGGGGATCGGACGAGAACCGGTGTTTTCAACGTGATATGGCCGTAAGCGAAGACGTGCCATAATTTTAACTATTACAATTTCAATATTTATTTTCCAAATCTGATAATGTAATGATATTTTGTTTTTTGTTTTGTTTATCTAATATTTTACATTAAAACCGAACGCATTTTTATGAGTTTTTCCAAAAATTCAGGGGAAATGCTTACAGCACCTGGTATTCCCAAGCGGTCACCCATCTAAGTACTGACCAGGCTCTACGTTGCTTAACTTCGGGGATCGGACGAGAACCGGTGTTTTCAACGTGATATGGCCGTAAGCGAAGACGTGCCATAATTTTAACTATTACAATTTCAATATTTATTTTCCAAATCTGATAATGTAATGATATTTTGTTTTTTGTTTTGTTTATCTAATATTTTACATTAAAACCGAACGCATTTTTATGAGTTTTTCCAAAAATTCAGGGGAAATGCTTACAGCACCTGGTATTCCCAAGCGGTCACCCATCTAAGTACTGACCAGGCTCTACGTTGCTTAACTTCGGGGATCGGACGAGAACCGGTGTTTTCAACGTGATATGGCCGTAAGCGAAGACGTGCCATAATTTAAACTATTACAATTTCAATATTTATTTACCAAATCTGATAATGTAATGATATTTTGTTTTTTGTTTTTTTTACCTAATATTTTACATTAAAATCGAACGCATTTTTATGAGTTTTTCCAAAAATCTTGGGGAAATTCTTACAGCACCTGGTATTCCCAAGCGGTCACCCATCTAAGTACTGACCAGGCTCTACGTTGCTTAACTTCGGGGATCGGACGAGAACCGGTGTTTTCAACATGATATGGCCGTAAGCGAAGACGTGCCATAATTTTAACTATTACAATTTCAATATTTATTTACCAAATCTGATAATGTAATGATATTTTGTTTTTTGTTTTTTTATCTAATATTTTACATTAAAATCGAACGCATTTTTATGATTTTTTCCAATAAGTCAGGGGAAATGCTTACAGCACCTGGTATTCCCAAGCGGTCACCCATCTAAGTACTGACCAGGCTCTACGTTGCTTAACTTCGGGGATCGGACGAGAACCGGTGTTTTCAACGTGATATGGCCGTAAGCGAAGACGTGCCATAATTTTAACTATTACAATTTTAATATTTATTTACCAAATCTGATAATTTAATGATACTTTATTTGTTTTTTTTACCTAATATTTTACATTAAATTCGAACGCATTTTTATGAGTTTTTCCAAAAATTCAGGGGAAATGCTTACAGCACCTGGTATTCCCAAGCGGTCACCCATCTAAGTACTGACCAGGCTCTACGTTGCTTAACTTCGGGGATCGGACGAGAACCGGTGTTTTCAACGTGATATGGCCGTAAGCGAAGACGTGCCATAATTTTAACTATTACAATTTCAATATTTATTTACCAAATCTGATAATGTAATGATATTTTGTTTTTTGTTTTTTTTACCTAATATTTTACATTAAAATCGAACGCATTTTTATGAGTTTTTCCAAAAATCTAGGGGAAATTCTTACAGCACCTGGTATTCCCAAGCGGTCACCCATCTAAGTACTGACCAGGCTCTACGTTGCTTAACTTCGGGGATCGGACGAGAACCGGTGTTTTCAACGTGATATGGCCGTAAGCGAAGACGTGCCATAATTTTAACTATTACAATTTCAATATTTATTTACCAAATCTTATAATGTAATGATATTTTGTTTTTTGTTGTTTTATCTAATATTTTACATTAAAATCGAACGCATTTTTATGAGTTTTTCCAAAAAGTCAGGGGAAATGCTTACAGCACCTGGTATTCCCAAGCGGTCACCCATCTAAGTACTGACCAGGCTCTACGTTGCTTAACTTCGGGGATCGGACGAGAACCGGTGTTTTCAACGTGATATGGCCGTAAGCGAAGACGTGCCATAATTTTAACTATTACAATTTCAATATTTATTTACCAAATCTGATAATGTAATGATATTTTGTTTTTTGTTTTTTTATCTAAAATTTACATTAAAATCGAACGCATTTTTATGAGTTTTTCCAAAAAGTCAGGGGAAATGCTTACAGCACCTGGTATTCCCAAGCGGTCACCCATCTAAGTACTGACCAGGCTCTACGTTGCTTAACTTCGGGGATCGGACGAGAACCGGTGTTTTCAACGTGATATGGCCGTAAGCGAAGACGTGCCATAATTTTAACTATTACAATTTCAATATTTATTTACCAAATCTGATAATGTAATGATATTTTGTTTTTTGTTTTTTTATCTAATATTTTACATTAAAATCGAACGCATTTTTATGAGTTTTTCCAAAAATTCAGGGGAAATGCTTACAGCACCTGGTATTCCCAAGCGGTCACCCATCTAAGTACTGACCAGGCTCTACGTTGCTTAACTTCGGGGATCGGACGAGAACCGGTGTTTTCAACGTGATATGGCCGTAAGCGAAGACGTGCCATAATTTTAACTATTACAATTTCAATATTTATTTTCCAAATCTGATAATGTAATGATATGTTGTTTTTTGGTTTTTTTATCTAATATTTTACATTAAAACCGAACGCATTTTTATGAGTTTTTCCAAAAATTCAGGGGAAATGCTTACAGCACCTGGTATTCCCAAGCGGTCACCCATCTAAGTACTGACCAGGCTCTACGTTGCTTAACTTCGGGGATCGGACGAGAACCGGTGTTTTCAACGTGATATGGCCGTAAGCGAAGACGTGCCATAATTTTAACTATTACAATTTCAATATTTATTTACCAAATCTGATAATGTAATGATATTTTGTTTTTTGTTTTTTTATCTAATATTTTACATTAAAATCGAACGCATTTTTATGAGTTTTTCCAAAAAGTCAGGGGAAATGCTTACAGCACCTGGTATTCCCAAGCGGTCACCCATCTAAGTACTGACCAGGCTCTACGTTGCTTAACTTCGGGGATCGGACGAGAACCGGTGTTTTCAACGTGATATGGCCGTAAGACAAGACGTGCCATAATTTTAACTATTACAATTTCAATATTTATTTACCAAATCTGATAATGTAATGATATTTTGTTTTTTGTTTTTTTTACCTTATATTTTACATTAAAATCGAACGCATTTTTATGAGTTTCTCAAAAAATTCAGGGGAAATGCTTACAGCACCTGGTATTCCCAAGCGGTCACCCATCTAAGTACTGACCAGGCTCTACGTTGCTTAACTTCGGGGATCGGACGAGAACCGGTGTTTTCAACGTGATATGGCCGTAAGCGAAGACGTGCCATAATTTTAACTATTACAATTTCAATATTTATTTACCAAATCTTATAATGTAATGATATTTTGTTTTTTGTTTTTTTATCTAATATTTTACATTAAAATCGAACGCATTTTTATGAGTTTTTCCAAAAATTAAGGGGAAATGCTTACAGCACCTGGTATTCCCAAGCGGTCACCCATCTAAGTACTGACCAGGCTCTACGTTGCTTAACTTCGGGGATCGGACGAGAACCGGTGTTTTCAACGTGATATGGCCGTAAGCGAAGACGTGCCATAATTTTAACTATTACAATTTCAATATTTATTTACCAAATCTGATAATGTAATGATATTTTGTTTTTTGTTTTTTTTATCTAATATTTTACATTAAAATCGAACGCATTTTTATGAGTTTTTCCAAAAATTCAGGGGAAATGCTTACAGCACCTGGTATTCCCAAGCGGTCACCCATCTAAGTACTGACCAGGCTCTACGTTGCTTAACTTCGGGGATCGGACGAGAACCGGTGTTTTCAACGTGATATGGCCGTAAGCGAAGACGTGCCATAATTTTAACTATTACAATTTCAATATTTATTTACCAAATCTGATAATGTAATGATATTTTGTTTTTTGTTTTTTTTACCTAATATTTTACATTAAAATCGAACGCATTTTTATGAGTTTTTCCAAAAATCTAGTGGAAATTCTTACAGCACCTGGTATTCCCAAGCGGTCACCTATCTAAGTACTGACCAGGCTCTACGTTGCTTAACTTCGGGGATCGGACGAGAACCGGTGTTTTCAACGTGATATGGCCGTAAGCGAAGACGTGCCATAATTTTAACTATTACAATTTCAATATTTATTTACCAAATCTGATAATGTAATGATATTTTGTTTTTTGTTTTTTTTACCTAATATTTTACATTAAAATCGAACGCATTTTTATGAGTTTTTCCAAAAATCTAGGGGAAATTCTTACAGCACCTGGTATTCCCAAGCGGTCACCCATCTAAGTACTGACCAGGCTCTACGTTGCTTAACTTCGGGGATCGGACGAGAACCGGTGTTTTCAACATGATATGGCCGTAAGCGAAGACGTGCCATAATTTTAACTATTACAATTTCAATATTTATTTACCAAATCTGATAATGTAATGATATTTTGTTTTTTGTTTTTTTATCTAATATTTTACATTAAAATCGAACGCATTTTTATGATTTTTTCCAATAAGTCAGGGGAAATGCTTACAGCACCTGGTATTCCCAAGCGGTCACCCATCTAAGTACTGACCAGGCTCTACGTTGCTTAACTTCGGGGATCGGACGAGAACCGGTGTTTTCAACGTGATATGGCCGTAAGCGAAGACGTGCCATAATTTTAACTATTACAATTTTAATATTTATTTACCAAATCTGATAATTTAATGATACTTTATTTGTTTTTTTTACCTAATATTTTACATTAAATTCGAACGCATTTTTATGAGTTTTTCCAAAAATTCAGGGGAAATGCTTACAGCACCTGGTATTCCCAAGCGGTCACCCATCTAAGTACTGACCAGGCTCTACGTTGCTTAACTTCGGGGATCGGACGAGAACCGGTGTTTTCAACGTGATATGGCCGTAAGCGAAGACGTGCCATAATTTTAACTATTACAATTTCAATATTTATTTTCCAAATCTGATAATGTAATGATATGTTGTTTTTTGGTTTTTTTTATCTAATATTTTACATTAAAACCGAACGCATTTTTATGAGTTTTTCCAAAAATTCAGGGGAAATGCTTACAGCACCTGGTATTCCCAAGCGGTCACCCATCTAAGTACTGACCAGGCTCTACGTTGCTTAACTTCGGGGATCGGACGAGAACCGGTGTTTTCAACGTGATATGGCCGTAAGCGAAGACGTGCCATAATTTTAACTATTACAATTTCAATATTTATTTACCAAATCTGATAATGTAATGATATTTTGTTTTTTGTTTTTTTATCTAATATTTTACATTAAAATCGAACGCATTTTTATGAGTTTTTCCAAAAAGTCAGGGGAAATGCTTACAGCACCTGGTATTCCCAAGCGGTCACCCATCTAAGTACTGACCAGGCTCTACGTTGCTTAACTTCGGGGATCGGACGAGAACCGGTGTTTTCAACGTGATATGGCCGTAAGACAAGACGTGCCATAATTTTAACTATTACAATTTCAATATTTATTTACCAAATCTGATAATGTAATGATATTTTGTTTTTTGTTTTTTTTACCTAATATTTTACATTAAAATCGAACGCATTTTTATGAGTTTCTCAAAAAATTCAGGGGAAATGCTTACAGCACCTGGTATTCCCAAGCGGTCACCCATCTAAGTACTGACCAGGCTCTACGTTGCTTAACTTCGGGGATCGGACGAGAACCGGTGTTTTCAACGTGATATGGCCGTAAGCGAAGACGTGCCATAATTTTAACTATTACAATTTCAATATTTATTTACCAAATCTGATAATGTAATGATATTTTGTTTTTTGTTTTTTTATCTAATATTTTACATTAAAATCGAACGCATTTTTATGAGTTTTTCCAAAAATTAAGGGGAAATGCTTACAGCACCTGGTATTCCCAAGCGGTCACCCATCTAAGTACTGACCAGGCTCTACGTTGCTTAACTTCGGGGATCGGACGAGAACCGGTGTTTTCAACGTGATATGGCCGTAAGCGAAGACGTGCCATAATTTTAACTATTACAATTTCAATATTTATTTACCAAATCTGATAATGTAATGATATTTTGTTTTTTGTTTTTTTTATCTAATATTTTACATTAAAATCGAACGCATTTTTATGAGTTTTTCCAAAAATTCAGGGGAAATGCTTACAGCACCTGGTATTCCCAAGCGGTCACCCATCTAAGTACTGACCAGGCTCTACGTTGCTTAACTTCGGGGATCGGACGAGAACCGGTGTTTTCAACGTGATATGGCCGTAAGCGAAGACGTGCCATAATTTTAACTATTACAATTTCAATATTTATTTACCAAATCTGATAATGTAATGATATTTTGTTTTTTGTTTTTTTATCTAATATTTTACATTAAAATCGAACGCATTTTTATGAGTTTTTCCAAAAATTCAGGGGAAATGCTTACAGCACCTGGTATTCCCAAGCGGTCACCCATCTAAGTACTGACCAGGCTCTACGTTGCTTAACTTCGGGGATCGGACGAGAACCGGTGTTTTCAACGTGATATGGCCGTAAGCGAAGACGTGCCATAATTTTAACTATTACAATTTCAATATTTATTTACCAAATCTGATAATGTAATGATATTTTGTTTTTTGTTTTTTTTACCTAATATTTTACATTAAAATCGAACGCATTTTTATGAGTTTTTCCAAAAATCTAGGGGAAATTCTTACAGCACCTGGTATTCCCAAGCGGTCACCCATCTAAGTACTGACCAGGCTCTACGTTGCTTAACTTCGGGGATCGGACGAGAACCGGTGTTTTCAACGTGATATGGCCGTAAGCGAAGACGTGCCATAATTTTAACTATTACAATTTCAATATTTATTTACCAAATCTTATAATGTAATGATATTTTGTTTTTTGTTTTTTTATCTAATATTTTACATTAAAATCGTACGCATTTTTATGAGTTTTTCCAAAAATTCAGGGGAAATGCTTACAGCACCTGGTATTCCCAAGCGGTCACCCATCTAAGTACTGACCAGGCTCTACGTTGCTTAACTTCGGGGATCGGACGAGAACCGGTGTTTTCAACGTGATATGGCCGTAAGCGAAGACGTGCCATAATTTTAACTATTACAATTTCAATATTTATTTACCAAATCTGATAATGTAATGATATTTTGTTTTTTGTTTTTTTATCTAATATTTTACATTAAAATCGAACGCATTTTTATGAGTTTTTCCAAAAAGTCAGGGGAAATGCTTACAGCACCTGGTATTCCCAAGCGGTCACCCATCTATGTACTGACCAGGCTCTACGTTGCTTAACTTCGGGGATCGGACGAGAACCGGTGTTTTCAACGTGATATGGCCGTAAGCGAAGACGTGCCATAATTTTAACTATTACAATTTCAATATTTATTTACCAAATCTTATAATGTAATGATATTTTGTTTTTTGTTTTTTTATCTAATATTTTACATTAAAATCGAACGCATTTTTATGAGTTTTTCCAAAAATTCAGGGGAAATGCTTACAGCACCTGGTATTCCCAAGCGGTCACCCATCTAAGTACTGACCAGGCTCTACGTTGCTTAACTTCGGGGATCGGACGAGAACCGGTGTTTTCAACGTGATATGGCCGTAAGACAAGACGTGCCATAATTTTAACTATTACATTTTTAATATTTATTTACCAAATCTGATAATGTAATGATATTTTGTTTTTTGTTTTTTTTATCTAATATTTTACATTAAAATCGAACGCATTTTTATGAGTTTTTCCAAAAAGTCAGGGGAAATGCTTACAGCACCTGGTATTCCCAAGCGGTCACCCATCTAAGTACTGACCAGGCTCTACGTTGTTTAACTTCGGGGATCGGACGAGAACCGGTGTTTTCAACGTGATATGGCCGTAAGCGAAGACGTGCCATAATTTTAACTATTACAATTTCAATATTTATTTACCAAATCTGATAATGTAATGATATTTTGTTTTTTGTTTTTTTTACCTAATATTTTACATTAAAATCGAACGCATTTTTATGAGTTTTTCCAAAAATTCAGGGGAAATGCTTACAGCACCTGGTATTCCCAAGCGGTCACCCATCTAAGTACTGACCAGGCTCTACGTTGCTTAACTTCGGGGATCGGACGAGAACCGGTGTTTTCAACGTGATATGGCCGTAAGCGAAGACGTGCCATAATTTTAACTATTACAATTTCAATATTTATTTACCAAATCTGATAATGTAATGATATTTTGTTTTTTGTTTTTTTATCTAATATTTTACATTAAAATCGAACGCATTTTTATGAGTTTTTCCAAAAGTTCAGGGGAAATGCTTACAGCACCTGGTATTCCCAAGCGGTCACCCATCTAAGTACTGACCAGGCTCTACGTTGCTTAACTTCGGGGATCGGACGAGAACCGGTGTTTTCAACGTGATATGGCCGTAAGCGAAGACGTGCCATAATTTTAACTATTACAATTTCAATATTTATTTACCAAATCTGATAATGTAATGATATTTTGTTTTTTGTTTTTTTATCTAATATTTTACATTAAAATCGAACGCATTTTTATGAGTTTTTCCAAAAATTCAGGGGAAATGCTTACAGCACCTGATATTCCCAAGCGGTCACCCATCTAAGTACTGACCAGGCTCTACGTTGCTTAACTTCGGGGATCGGACGAGAACCGGTGTTTTCAACGTGATATGGCCGTAAGCGAAGACGTGCCATAATTTTAACTATTACAATTTCAATATTTATTTACCAAATCTGATAATGTAATGATATTTTGTTTTTTGTTTTTTTATCTAATATTTTACATTAAAATCGAACGCATTTTTATGAGTTTTTCCAAAAATTCAGGGGAAATGCTTACAGCACCTGGTATTCCCAAGCGGTCACCCATCTAAGTACTGACCAGGCTCTACGTTGCTTAACTTCGGGGATCGGACGAGAACCGGTGTTTTCAACGTGATATGGCCGTAAGCGAAGACGTGCCATAATTTTAACTATTACAATTTCAATATTTATTTACCAAATCTGATAATGTAATGATATTTTGTTTTTTGTTTTTTTATCTAATATTTTACATTAAAATCGAACGCATTTTTATGAGTTTTTCCAAAAAGTCAGGGGAAATGCTTACAGCACCTGGTATTCCCAAGCGGTCACCCATCTAAGTACTGACCAGGCTCTACGTTGCTTAACTTCGGGGATCGGACGAGAACCGGTGTTTTCAACGTCATATGGCCGTAAGCGAAGACGTGCCATAATTTTAACTATTACAATTTCAATATTTATTTTCCAAATCTGATAATGTAATGATATTTTGTTTTTTGGTTTTTTTATCTAATATTTTACATTAAAACCAAACGCATTTTTAGGAGTTTTTCCAAAAGTTCAGGGGAAATGCTTACAGCACCTGGTATTCCCAAGCGGTCACCCATCTAAGTACTGACCAGGCTCTACGTTGCTTAACTTCGGGGATCGGACGAGAACCGGTGTTTTCAACGTGATATGGCCGTAAGCGAAGACGTGCCATAATTTTAACTATTACAATTTCAATATTTATTTACCAAATCTGATAATGTAATGATATTTTGTTTTTTGTTTTTTTTACCTAATATTTTACATTAAAATCGAACGCATTTTTATGAGTTTTTCCAAAAATTCAGGGGAAATGCTTACAGCACCTGGTATTCCCAAGCGGTCACCCATCTAAGTACTGACCAGGCTCTACGTTGCTTAACTTCGGGGATCGGACGAGAACCGGTGTTTTCAACGTGATATGGCCGTAAGCGAAGACGTGCCATAATTTTAACTATTACAATTTCAATATTTATTTACCAAATCTGATAATGTAATGATATTTTGTTTTTTGTTTTTTTAGCTAATATTTTACATTAAAATCGAACGCATTTTTATGAGTTTTTCCAAAAATTCAGGGGAAATGCTTACATCACCTGGTATTCCCAAGCGGTCACCCATCTAAGTACTGACCAGGCTCTACGTTGCTTAACTTCGGGGATCGGACGAGAACCGGTGTTTTCAACGTGATATGGCCGTAAGCGAAGACGTGCCATAATTTTACCTATTACAATTTCAATATTTATTTACCAAATCTGATAATGTAATGATATTTTGTTTTTTGTTTTTTTTACCTAATATTTTACATTAAAATCGAACGCATTTTTATGAGTTTCTCCAAAAATTCAGGGGAAATGCTTACAGCACCTGGTATTCCCAAGCGGTCACCCATCTAAGTACTGACCAGGCTCTACGTTGCTTAACTTCGGGGATCGGACGAGAACCGGTGTTTTCAACGTGATATGGCCGTAAGCGAAAACGTGCCATAATTTTAACTATTACAATTTCAATATTTATTTACCAAATCTGATAATGTAATGATATTTTGTTTTTTGTTTTTTTATCTAATATTTTACATTAAAATCGAACGCATTTTTATGAGTTTTTCCAAAAATTCAGGGGAAATGCTTACAGCACCTGGTATTCCCAAGCGGTCACCCATCTAAGTACTGACCAGGCTCTACGTTGCTTAACTTCGGGGATCGGACGAGAACCGGTGTTTTATACGTGATATGGCCGTAAGCGAAGACGTGCCATAATTTTAACTATTACAATTTCAATATTTATTTACCAAATCTGATAATGTAATGATATTTTGTTTTTTGTTTTTTTATCTAATATTTTACATTAAAATCGAACGCATTTTTATGAGTTTTTCCAAAAAGTCAGGGGAAATGCTTACAGCACCTGGTATTCCCAAGCGGTCACCCATCTAAGTACTGACCAGGCTCTACGTTGCTTAACTTCGGGGATCGGACGAGAACCGGTGTTTTCAACGTCATATGGCCGTAAGCGAAGACGTGCCATAATTTTAACTATTACAATTTCAATATTTATTTACCAAATCTGATAATGTAATGATATTTTGTTTTTTGTTTTTTTATCTAATATTTTACATTAAAATCGAACGCATTTTTATGAGTTTTTCCAAAAATTCAGGGGAAATGCTTACAGCACCTGGTATTCCCAAGCGGTCACCCATCTAAGTACTGACCAGGCTCTACGTTGCTTAACTTCGGGGATCGGACGAGAACCGGTGTTTTCAACGTCATATGGCCGTAAGCGAAGACGTGCCATAATTTTAACTATTACAATTTCAATATTTATTTTCCAAATCTGATAATGTAATGATATTTTGTTTTTTGTTTTTTTTATCTAATATTTTACATTAAAACCGAACGCATTTTTATGAGTTTTTCCAAAAATTCAGGGGAAATGCTTACAGCACCTGGTATTCCCAAGCGGTCACCCATCTAAGTACTGACCAGGCTCTACGTTGCTTAACTTCGGGGATCGGACGAGAACCGGTGTTTTCAACGTGATATGGCCGTAAGCGAAGACGTGCCATAATTTTAACTATTACAATTTCAATATTTATTTACCAAATCTGATAACGTAATGATATTTTGTTTTTTGTTTTTTTATCTAATATTTTACATTAAAATCGAACGCATTTTTATGAGTTTTTCAAAAAATTCAGGGGAAATGCTTACAGCACCTGGTATTCCCAAGCGGTCACCCATCTAAGTACTGACCAGGCTCTACGTTGCTTAACTTCGGGGATCGGACGAGAACCGGTGTTTTCAACGTGATATGGCCGTAAGCGAAGACGTGCCATAATTTTAACTATTACAATTTCAATATTTATTTACCAAATCTGATAATGTAATGATATTTTGTTTTTTGTTTTTTATCTAATATTTTTCATTAAAATCGAACGCATTTTTATGTGTTTTTCCAAAAAGTCAGGGGAAATGCTTACAGCACCTGGTATTCCCAAGCGGTCACCCATCTAAGTACTGACCAGGCTCTACGTTGCTTAACTTCGGGGATCGGACGAGAACCGGTGTTTTCAACGTGATATGGCCGTAAGCGAAGACGTGCCATAATTTTAACTATTACAATTTCAATATTTATTTACGAAATCTGATAATGTAATGATATTTTGTTTTTTGTTTTTTTATCTAATATTTTACATTAAAATCGAACGCATTTTTATGAGTTTTTCCAAAAATTCAGGGGAAATGCTTACAGCACCTGGTATTCCCAAGCGGTCACCCATCTAAGTACTGACCAGGCTCTACGTTGCTTAACTTCGGGGATCGGACGAGAACCGGTGTTTTATACGTGATATGGCCGTAAGCGAAGACGTGCCATAATTTTAACTATTACAATTTCAATATTTATTTACCAAATCTGATAATGTAATGATATTTTGTTTTTTGTTTTTTTATCTAATATTTTACATTAAAATCGAACGCATTTTTATGAGTTTTTCCAAAAATTCAGGGGAAATGCTTACAGCACCTGGTATTCCCAAGCGGTCACCCATCTAAGTACTGACCAGGCTCTACGTTGCTTAACTTCGGGGATCGGACGAGAACCGGTGTTTTCAACGTGATATGGCCGTAAGCCAGGACGTGCCATAATTTTAACTATTACAATTTCAATATTTATTTACCAAATCTGATAATGTAATGATATTTTGTTTTTTGTTTTTTTATCTAATATTTTACATTAAAATCGAACGCATTTTTATGAGTTTTTCCAAAAATTCAGGGGAAATGCTTACAGCACCTGGTATTCCCAAGCGGTCACCCATCTAAGTACTGACCAGGCTCTACGTTGCTTAACTTCGGGGATCGGACGAGAACCGGTGTTTTCAACGTGATATGGCCGTAAGCGAAGACGTGCCATAATTTTAACTATTACAATTTCAATATTTATTTACCAAATCTGATAATGTAATGATATTTTGTTTTTTGTTTTTTTATCTAATATTTTACATTAAAATCGAACGCATTTTTATGAGTTTTTCCAAAAATTCAGGGGAAATGCTTACAGCACCTGGTATTCCCAAGCGGTCACCCATCTAAGTACTGACCAGGCTCTACGTTGCTTAACTTCGGGGATCGGACGAGAACCGGTGTTTTCAACGTGATATGGCCGTAAGTGAAGACGTGCCATAATTTTAACTATTACAATTTCAATATTTATTTACCAAATCTGATAATGTAATGATATTTTGTTTTTTGTTTTTTTATCTAATATTTTACATTAAAATCGAACGCATTTTTATGTGTTTTTCCAAAAAGTCAGGGGAAATGCTTACAGCACCTTGTATTCCCAAGCGGTCACCCATCTAAGTACTGACCAGGCTCTACGTTGCTTAACTTCGGGGATCGGACGAGAACCGGTGTTTTCAACGTGATATGGCCGTAAGCGAAGACGTGCCATAATTTTAACTATTACAATTTCAATATTTATTTACCAAATCTGATAATGTAATGATATTTTGTTTTTTGTTTTTTTATCTAATATTTTACATTAAAACCGAACGCATTTTTATGAGTTTTTCCAAAAATTCAGGGGAAATGCTTACAGCACCTGGTATTCCCAAGCGGTCACCCATCTAAGTACTGACCAGGCTCTACGTTGCTTAACTTCGGGGATCGGACGAGAACCGGTGTTTTCAACGTGATATGGCCGTAAGCGAAGACGTGCCATAATTTTAACTATTACAATTTCAATATTTATTTACCAAATCTGATAATGTAATGATATTTTGTTTTTTGTTTTTTTATCTAATATTTTACATTAAAACCGAACGCATTTTTATGAGTTTTTCCAAAAATTCAGGGGAAATGCTTACAGCACCTGGTATTCCCAAGCGGTCACCCATCTAAGTACTGACCAGGCTCTACGTTGCTTAACTTCGGGGATCGGACGAGAACCGGTGATATATACGTGATATGGCCGTAAGCGAAGACGTGCCATAATTTTAACTATTACAATTTCAATATTTATTTACGAAATCTGATAATGTAATGATATTTTGTTTTTTGTTTTTTTATCTAATATTTTACATTAAAATCGAACGCATTTTTATGAGTTTTTCCAAAAATTCAGGGGAAATGCTTACAGCACCTGGTATTCCCAAGCGGTCACCCATCTAAGTACTGACCAGGCTCTACGTTGCTTAACTTCGGGGATCGGACGAGAACCGGTGTTTTCAACGTGATATGGCCGTAAGCGAAGACGTGCCATAATTTTAACTATTACAATTTCAATATTTATTTACCAAATCTGATAATGTAATGATATTTTGTTTTTTGTTTTTTTATCTAATATTTTACATTAAAATCGAACGCATTTTTATGAGTTTTTCCAAAAATTCAGGGGAAATGCTTACAGCACCTGGTATTCCCAAGCGGTCACCCATCTAAGTACTTACCAGGCTCTACGTTGCTTAACTTCGGGGATCGGACGAGAACCGGTGTTTTCAACGTGATATGGCCGTAAGCGAGGACGTGCCATAATTTTAACTATTACAATTTCAATATTTATTTACCAAATCTGATAATGTAATGATATTTTGTTTTTTGTTTTTTTATCTAATATTTTACATTAAAATCGAACGCATTTTTATGAGTTTTTCCAAAAATTCAGGGGAAATGCTTACAGCACCTGGTATTCCCAAGCGGTCACCCATCTAAGTACTGACCAGGCTCTACGTTGCTTAACTTCGGGGATCGGACGAGAACCGGTGTTTTCAACGTGATATGGCCGTAAGCGAAGACGTGCCATAATTTTAACTATTACAATTTCAATATTTATTTACCAAATCTGATAATGTAATGATATTTTGTTTTTTGTTTTTTTATCTAATATTTTACATTAAAATCGAACGCATTTTTATGAGTTTTTCCAAAAATTCAGGGGAAATGCTTACAGCACCTGGTATTCCCAAGCGGTCACCCATCTAAGTACTGACCAGGCTCTACGTTGCTTAACTTCGGGGATCGGACGAGAACCGGTGTTTTCAACGTGATATGGCCGTAAGCGAAGACGTGCCATAATTTTAACTATTACAATTTCAATATTTATTTACCAAATCTGATAATGTAATGATATTTTGTTTTTTGTTTTTTATCTAATATTTTACATTAAAATCGAACGCATTTTTATGTGTTTTTCCAAAAATTCAGGGGAAATGCTTACAGCACCTGGTATTCCCAAGCGGTCACCCATCTAAGTACTGACCAGGCTCTACGTTGCTTAACTTCGGGGATCGGACGAGAACCGGTGTTTTATACGTGATATGGCCGTAAGCAAGACGTGCCATAATTTTAACTATTACAATTTCAATATTTATTTACCAAATCTGATAATGTAATGATATTTTGTTTTTTGTTTTTTTATCTAATATTTTACATTAAAATCGAACGCATTTTTATGAGTTTTTCCAAAAAGTCAGGGGAAATGCTTACAGCACCTGGTATTCCCAAGCGGTCACCCATCTAAGTACTGACCAGGCTCTACGTTGCTTAACTTCGGGGATCGGACGAGATCCGGTGTTTTCAACGTGATATGGCCGTAAGCGAAGACGTGCCATAATTTTAACTATTACAATTTCAATATTTATTTACCAAATCTGATAATGTAATGATATTTTGTTTTTTGTTTTTTTATCTAATATTTTACATTAAAATCGAACGCATTTTTATGAGTTTTTCCAAAAATTCAGGGGAAATGCTTACAGCACCTGGTATTCCCAAGCGGTCACCCATCTAAGTACTGACCAGGCTCTACGTTGCTTAACTTCGGGGATCGGACGAGAACCGGTGTTTTCAACGTGATATGGCCGTAAGCGAAGACGTGCCATAATTTTAACTATTACAATTTCAATATTTATTTACCAAATCTGATAATGTAATGATATTTTTTTTTGTTTTTTTATCTAATATTTTACATTAAAATCGAACGCATTTTTATGAGTTTTTCCAAAAATTCAGGGGAAATGCTTACAGCACCTGGTATTCCCAAGCGGTCACCCATCTAAGTACTGACCAGGCTCTACGTTGCTTAACTTCGGGGATCGGACGAGAACCGGTGTTTTCAACGTGATATGGCCGTAAGCGAAGACATGCCATAATTTTAACTATTACAATTTCAATATTTATTTACCAAATCTGATAATGTAATGATATTTTGTTTTTTGTTTTTTTTATCTAATATTTTACATTAAAATCGAACGCATTTTTATGAGTTTTTCCAAAAATTCAGGGGAAATGCTTACAGCACCTGGTATTCCCAAGCGGTCACCCATCTAAGTACTGACCAGGCTCTACGTTGCTTGACTTCGGGGATCGGACGAGAACCGGTGTTTTCAACGTGATATGGCCGTAAGCGAAGACGTGCCATAATTTTAACTATTACAATTTCAATATTTATTTTCCAAATCTGATAATGTAATGATATTTTGTTTTTTGTTTTTTTATCTAATATTTTACATTAAAATCGAACGCATTTTTATGAGTTTTTCCAAAAATTCAGGGGAAATGCTTACAGCACCTGGTATTCCCAAGCGGTCACCCATCTAAGTACTGACCAGGCTCTACGTTGCTTGACTTCGGGGATCGGACGAGAACCGGTGTTTTCAACGTGATATGGCCGTAAGCGAAGACGTGCCATAATTTTAACTATTACAATTTCAATATTTATTTACCAAATCTGATAATGTAATGATATTTTGTTTTTTGTTTTTTTATCTAATATTTTACATTAAAATCGAACGCATTTTTATGAGTTTTTCCAAAAATTCAGGGGAAATGCTTACAGCACCTGGTATTCCCAAGCGGTCACCCATCTAAGTACTGACCAGGCTCTACGTTGCTTAACTTCGGGGATCGGACGAGAACCGGTGTTTTCAACGTGATATGGCCGTAAGCGAAGACGTGCCATAATTTTAACTATTACAATTTCAATATTTATTTACCAAATCTGATAATGCCATAATATTTTGTTTTTTGTTTTTTTATCTAATATTTTACATTAAAATCGAACGCATTTTTATGAGTTTTTCCAAAAATTCAGGGGAAATGCTTACAGCACCTGGTATTCCCAAGCGGTCACCCATCTAAGTACTGACCAGGCTCTACGTTGCTTAACTTCGGGGATCGGACGAGAACCGGTGTTTTCAACGTGATATGGCCGTAAGCGAAGACGTGCCATAATTTTAACTATTACAATTTCAATATTTATTTACCAAATCTGATAAGGTAATGATATTTTTTTTTGTTTTTTTATCTAATATTTTACATTAAAATCGAACGCATTTTTATGAGTTTTTCCAAAAATTCAGGGGAAATGCTTACAGCACCTGGTATTCCCAAGCGGTCACCCATCTAAGTACTTACCAGGCTCTACGTTGCTTAACTTCGGGGATCGGACGAGAACCGGTGTTTTCAACGTGATATGGCCGTAAGCGAAGACGTGCCATAATTTTAACTATTACAATTTCAATATTTATTTACCAAATCTGATAATGTAATGATATTTTGTTTTTTGTTTTTTTATCTAATATTTTACATTAAAATCGAACGCATTTTTATGAGTTTTTCCAAAAACTCAGGGGAAATGCTTACAGCACCTGGTATTCCCAAGCGGTCACCCATCTAAGTACTGACCAGGCTCTACGTTGCTTAACTTCGGGGATCGGACGAGAACCGGTGTTTTCAACGTGATATGGCCGTAAGCGAAGACGTGCCATAATTTTAACTATTACAATTTCAATATTTATTTACCAAATCTGATAATGTAATGATATTTTGTTTTTTGTTTTTTTATCTAATATTTTACATTAAAATCGAACGCATTTTTATGAGTTTTTCAAAAAATTCAGGGGAAATGCTTACAGCACCTGGTATTCCCAAGCGGTCACCCATCTAAGTACTGACCAGGCTCTACGTTGCTTAACTTCGGGGATCGGACGAGAACCGGTGTTTTCAACGTGATATGGCCGTAAGCGAAGACGTGCCATAATTTTAACTATTACAATTTCAATATTTATTTACCAAATCTGATAATGTAATGATATTTTGTTTTTTGTTTTTTTATCTAATATTTTACATTAAAATCGAACGCATTTTTATGAGTTTTTCCAAAAATTCAGGGGAAATGCTTACAGCACCTGGTATTCCCAAGCGGTCACCCATCTAAGTACTGACCAGGCTCTACGTTGCTTAACTTCGGGGATCGGACGAGAACCGGTGTTTTCAACGTGATATGGCCGTAAGCGAAGACGTGCCATAATTTTAACTATTACAATTTCAATATTTATTTACCAAATCTGATAATGTAATGATATTTTGTTTTTTGTTTTTTTATCTAATATTTTACATTAAAATCGAACGCATTTTTATGAGTTTTTCCAAAAATTCAGGGGAAATGCTTACAGCACCTGGTATTCCCAAGCGGTCACCCATCTAAGTACTGACCAGGCTCTACGTTGCTTAACTTCGGGGATCGGACGAGAACCGGTGTTTTCAACGTGATATGGCCGTAAGCGAAGACGTGCCATAATTTTAACTATTACAATTTCAATATTTATTTACCAAATCTGATAATGCCATAATATTTTGTTTTTTGTTTTTTTATCTAATATTTTACATTAAAATCGAACGCATTTTTATGAGTTTTTCCAAAAATTCAGGGGAAATGCTTACAGCACCTGGTATTCCCAAGCGGTCACCCATCTAAGTACTGACCAGGCTCTACGTTGCTTAACTTCGGGGATCGGACGAGAACCGGTGTTTTCAACGTGATATGGCCGTAAGCGAAGACATGCCATAATTTTAACTATTACAATTTCAATATTTATTTACCAAATCTGATAATGTAATGATATTTTGTTTTTTGTTTTTTTTATCTAATATTTTACATTAAAATCGAACGCATTTTTATGAGTTTTTCCAAAAATTCAGGGGAAATGCTTACAGCACCTGGTATTCCCAAGCGGTCACCCATCTAAGTACTGACCAGGCTCTACGTTGCTTGACTTCGGGGATCGGACGAGAACCGGTGTTTTCAACGTGATATGGCCGTAAGCGAAGACGTGCCATAATTTTAACTATTACAATTTCAATATTTATTTTCCAAATCTGATAATGTAATGATATTTTGTTTTTTGTTTTTTTATCTAATATTTTACATTAAAATCGAACGCATTTTTATGAGTTTTTCCAAAAATTCAGGGGAAATGCTTACAGCACCTGGTATTCCCAAGCGGTCACCCATCTAAGTACTGACCAGGCTCTACGTTGCTTGACTTCGGGGATCGGACGAGAACCGGTGTTTTCAACGTGATATGGCCGTAAGCGAAGACGTGCCATAATTTTAACTATTACAATTTCAATATTTATTTACCAAATCTGATAATGTAATGATATTTTGTTTTTTGTTTTTTTATCTAATATTTTACATTAAAATCGAACGCATTTTTATGAGTTTTTCCAAAAATTCAGGGGAAATGCTTACAGCACCTGGTATTCCCAAGCGGTCACCCATCTAAGTACTGACCAGGCTCTACGTTGCTTAACTTCGGGGATCGGACGAGAACCGGTGTTTTCAACGTGATATGGCCGTAAGCGAAGACGTGCCATAATTTTAACTATTACAATTTCAATATTTATTTACCAAATCTGATAATGCCATAATATTTTGTTTTTTGTTTTTTTATCTAATATTTTACATTAAAATCGAACGCATTTTTATGAGTTTTTCCAAAAATTCAGGGGAAATGCTTACAGCACCTGGTATTCCCAAGCGGTCACCCATCTAAGTACTGACCAGGCTCTACGTTGCTTAACTTCGGGGATCGGACGAGAACCGGTGTTTTCAACGTGATATGGCCGTAAGCGAAGACGTGCCATAATTTTAACTATTACAATTTCAATATTTATTTACCAAATCTGATAATGTAATGATATTTTGTTTTTTGTTTTTTTATCTAATATTTTACATCAAAATCGAACGCATTTTTATGAGTTTTTCCAAAAATTCAGGGGAAATGCTTAGAGCACCTGGTATTCCCAAGCGGTCACCCATCTAAGTACTGACCAGGCTCTACGTTGCTTGACTTCGGGGATCGGACGAGAACCGGTGTTTTCAACGTGATATGGCCGTAAGCGAAGACGTGCCATAATTTTAACTATTACAATTTCAATATTTATTTACCAAATCTGATAATGCAATGATATTTTTTTTTTGTTTTTTTATCTAATATTTTACATTAAAATCGAACGCATTTTTATGAGTTTTTCCAAAAATTCAGGGGAAATGCTTACAGCACCTGGTATTCCCAAGCGGTCACCCATCTAAGTACTGACCAGGCTCTACGTTGCTTAACTTCGGGGATCGGACGAGAACCGGTGTTTTCAACGTGATATGGCCGTAAGCGAAGACGTGCCATAATTTTAACTATTACAATTTCAATATTTATTTACCAAATCTGATAATGTAATGATATTTTGTTTTTTGTTTTTTTATCTAATATTTTACATTAAAATCGAACGCATTTTTATGAGTTTTTCCAAAAATTCAGGGGAAATGCTTACAGCACCTGGTATTCCCAAGCGGTCACCCATCTAAGTACTGACCAGGCTCTACGTTGCTTGACTTCGGGGATCGGACGAGAACAAGTGTTTTCAACGTGATATGGCCGTAAGCGAAGACGTGCCATAATTTTAACTATTACAATTTCAATATTTATTTACCAAATCTGATAATGTAATGATATTTTTTTTTGTTTTTTTATCTAATATTTTACATTAAAATCGAACGCATTTTTATGAGTTTTTCCAAAAATTCAGGGGAAATGCTTACAGCACCTGGTATTCCCAAGCGGTCACCATCTAAGTACTGACCAGGCTCTACGTTGCTTAACTTCGGGGATCGGACGAGAACCGGTGTTTTCAACGTGATATGGCCGTAAGCGAAGACGTGCCATAATTTTAACTATTACAATTTCAATATTTATTTACCAAATCTGATAATGTAATGATATTTTGTTTTTTGTTTTTTTATCTAATATTTTACATTAAAATCGAACGCATTTTTATGAGTTTTTCCAAAAATTCAGGGGAAATGCTTACAGCACCTGGTATTCCCAAGCGGTCACCATCTAAGTACTGACCAGGCTCTACGTTGCTTAACTTCGGGGATCGGACGAGAACCGGTGTTTTCAACGTGATATGGCCGTAAGCGAAGACGTGCCATAATTTTAACTATTACAATTTCAATATTTATTTTCCAAATCTGATAATGTAATGATATTTTGTTTTTTGTTTTTTTATCTAATATTTTACATTAAAATCGAACGCATTTTTATGAGTTTTTCCAAAAAGTCAGGGGAAATGCTTACAGCACCTGGTATTCCCAAGCGGTCACCCATCTAAGTACTGACCAGGCTCTACGTTGCTTAACTTCGGGGATCGGACGAGAACCGGTGTTTTCAACGTGATATGGCCGTAAGCGAAGACGTGCCATAATTTTAACTATTACAATTTCAATATTTATTTACCAAATCTGATAATGTAATGATATTTTGTTTTTTGTTTTTTTTACCTAATATTTTACATTAAAATCGAACGCATTTTTATGAGTTTTTCCAAAAATTCAGGGGAAATGCTTACAGCACCTGGTATTCCCAAGCGGTCACCCATCTAAGTACTGACCAGGCTCTACGTTGCTTGACTTCGGGGATCGGACGAGAACCGGTGTTTTCAACGTGATATGGCCGTAAGCGAAGACGTGCCATAATTTTAACTATTACAATTTCAATATTTATTTACCAAATCTGATAAGGTAATGATATTTTGTTTTTTGTTTTTTTATCTAATATTTTACATTAAAATCGAACGCATTTTTATGAGTTTTTCCAAAAATTCAGGGGAAATGCTTACAGCACCTGGTATTCCCAAGCGGTCACCCATCTAAGTACTGACCAGGCTCTACGTTGCTTGACTTCGGGGATCGGACGAGAACCGGTGTTTTCAACGTGATATGGCCGTAAGCGAAGACGTGCCATAATTTTAACTATTACAATTTCAATATTTATTTACCAAATCTGATAATGTAATGATATTTTGTTTTTTGTTTTTTTATCTAATATTTTACATTAAAATCGAACGCATTTTTATGAGTTTTTCCAAAAAGTCAGGGGAAATGCTTACAGCACCTGGTATTCCCAAGCGGTCACCCATCTAAGTACTGACCAGGCTCTACGTTGCTTAACTTCGGGGATCGGACGAGAACCGGTGTTTTCAACGTGATATGGCCGTAAGCGAAGACGTGCCATAATTTTAACTATTACAATTTCAATATTTATTTACCAAATCTGATAATGCCATGATATTTTGTTTTTTGTTTTTTTATCTAATATTTTACATTAAAATCGAACGCATTTTTATGAGTTTTTCCAAAAATTCAGGGGAAATGCTTACAGCACCTGGTATTCCCAAGCGGTCACCCATCTAAGTACTGACCAGGCTCTACGTTGCTTAACTTCGGGATCGGACGAGAACCGGTGTTTTCAACGTGATATGGCCGTAAGCGAAGACGTGCCATAATTTTAACTATTACAATTTCAATATTTATTTACCAAATCTGATAATGTAATGATATTTTGTTTTTTGTTTTTTTATCTAATATTTTACATTAAAATACAACGCATTTTTATGAGTTTTTCCAAAAATTCAGGGGAAATGCTTACAGCACCTGGTATTCCCAAGCGGTCACCCATCTAAGTACTGACCAGGCTCTACGTTGCTTAACTTCGGGGATCGGACGAGAACCGGTGTTTTCAACGTGATATGGCCGTAAGCGAAGACGTGCCATGATTTTAACTATTACAATTTCAATATTTATTTACCAAATCTGATAATGTAATGATATTTTGTTTTTTGTTTTTTTATCTAATATTTTACATTAAAATCGAACGCATTTTTATGAGTTTTTCCAAAAATTCAGGGGAAATGCTTACAGCACCTGGTATTCCCAAGCGGTCACCCATCTAAGTACTGACCAGGCTCTACGTTGCTTGACTTCGGGGATCGGACGAGAACCGGTGTTTTCAACGTGATATGGCCGTAAGCGAAGACGTGCCATAATTTTAACTATTACAATTTCAATATTTATTTACCAAATCTGATAATGTAATGATATTTTGTTTTTTGTTTTTTTATCTAATATTTTACATTAAAATCGAACGCATTTTTATGAGTTTTTCCAAAAATTCAGGGGAAATGCTTACAGCACCTGGTATTCCCAAGCGGTCACCCATCTAAGTACTGACCAGGCTCTACGTTGCTTAACTTCGGGGATCGGACGAGAACCGGTGTTTTCAACGTGATATGGCCGTAAGCGAAGACGTGCCATAATTTTAACTATTACAATTTCAATATTTATTTACCAAATCTGATAATGTAATGATATTTTGTTTTTTGTTTTTTTATCTAATATTTTACATTAAAATCGAACGCATTTTTATGAGTTTTTCCAAAAATTCAGGGGAAATGCTTACAGCACCTGGTATTCCCAAGCGGTCACCCATCTAAGTACTGACCAGGCTCTACGTTGCTTAACTTCGGGGATCGGACGAAAACCGGTGTTTTCAACGTGATATGGCCGTAAGCGAAGACGTGCCATAATTTTAACTATTACAATTTCAATATTTATTTACCAAATCTGATAATGCCATGAAATTTTGTTTTTTGTTTTTTGATCTAATATTTTACATTAAAATCGAACGCATTTTTATGAGTTTTTCCAAAAATTCAGGGGAAATGCTTACAGCACCTGGTATTCCCAAGCGGTCACCCATCTAAGTACTGACCAGGCTCTACGTTGCTTAACTTCGGGGAACGGACGAGAACCGGTGTTTTAACGTGATATGGCCGTAAGCGAAGACGTGCCATAATTTTAACTATTACAATTTCAATATTTATTTACCAAATCTGATAATGTAATGATATTTTGTTTTTTGTTTTTTTATCTAATATTTTACATTAAAATCGAACGCATTTTTATGAGTTTTTCCAAAAATTCAGGGGAAATGCTTACAGCACCTGGTATTCCCAAGCAGTCACCCATCTAAGTACTGACCAGGCTCTACGTTGCTTAACTTCGGGGATCGGACGAGAACCGGTGTTTTCAACGTGATATGGCCGTAAGCGAAGACGTGCCATAATTTTACCTATTACAATTTCAATATTTATTTACCAAATCTGAAAATGTATTGATATTTTGTTTTTTGTTTTTTTTACCTAATATTTTACATTAAAATCGAACGCATTTTTATGAGTTTCTCCAAAAATTCTGGGGAAATGCTTACAGCACCTGGTATTCCCAAGCGGTCACCCATCTAAGTACTGACCAGGCTCTACGTTGCTTAACTTCGGGGATCGGACGAAAACCGGTGTTTTCAACGTGATATGGCCGTAAGCGAAGACGTGCCATAATTTTAACTATTACAATTTCAATATTTATTTACCAAATCTGATAATGCCATGATATTTTGTTTTTTGTTTTTTGATCTAATATTTTACATTAAAATCGAACGCATTTTTATGAGGTTTTCCAAAAATTCTGGGGAAATGCTTACAGCACCTGATATTCCCAAGCGGTCACCCATCTAAGTACTGACCAGGCTCTACGTTGCTTAACTTCGGGGATCGGACGAGAACCGGTGTTTTCAACGTGATATGGCCGTAAGCGAAGACGTGCCATAATTTTAACTATTACAATTTCAATATTTATTTACCAAATCTGATAATGTAATGATATTTTGTTTTTTGTTTTTTTATCTAATATTTTACATTAAAATCGAACGCATTTTTATGAGTTTTTCCAAAAATTCAGGGGAAATGCTTACAGCACCTGGTATTCCCAAGCGGTCACCCATCTAAGTACTGACCAGGCTCTACGTTGCTTAACTTCGGGGATCGGACGAGAACCGGTGTTTTCAACGTGATATGGCCGTAAGCGAAGACGTGCCATAATTTTACCTATTACAATTTCAATATTTATTTACCAAATCTGAAAATGTAATGATATTTTGTTTTTTGTTTTTTTTACCTAATATTTTACATTAAAATCGAACGAATTTTTATGAGTTTTTCCAAAAATTCAGGGGAAATGCTTACAGCACCTGGTATTCCCAAGCGGTCACCCATCTAAGTACTGACCAGGCTCTACGTTGCTTAACTTCGGGGATCGGACGAGAACCGGTGTTTTCAACGTGATATGGCCGTAAGCGAAGACGTGCCATAATTTTAACTATTACAATTTCAATATTTATTTACCAAATCTGATAATGTAATGATATTTTGTTTTTTGTTTTTTTATCTAATATTTTACATTAAAATCGAACGCATTTTTATGAGTTTTTCCAAAAATTCAGGGGAAATGCTTACAGCACCTGGTATTCCCAAGCGGTCACCCATCTAAGTACTGACCAGGCTCTACGTTGCTTAACTTCGGGGATCGGACGAGAACCGGTGTTTTCAACGTGATATGGCCGTAAGCGAAGACGTGCCATAATTTTAACTATTACAATTTCAATATTTATTTACCAAATCTGATAATGTAATGATATTTTGTTTTTTGTTTTTTTATCTAATATTTTACATTAAAATCGAACGCATTTTTATGAGTTTTTCCAAAAATTCAGGGGAAATGCTTACAGCACCTGGTATTCCCAAGCGGTCACCCATCTATGTACTGACCAGGCTCTACGTTGCTTAACTTCGGGGATCGGACGAGAACCGGTGTTTTCAACGTGATATGGCCGTAAGCGAAGACGTGCCATAATTTTAACTATTACAATTTCAATATTTATTTACCAAATCTGATAATGTAATGATATTTTGTTTTTTGTTTTTTTATCTAATATTTTACATTAAAATCGAACGCATTTTTATGAGTTTTTCCAAAAATTCAGGGGAAATGCTTACAGCACCTGGTATTCCCAAGCGGTCACCCATCTAAGTACTGACCAGGCTCTACGTTGCTTGACTTCGGGGATCGGACGAGAACCGGTGTTTTCAACGTGATATGGCCGTAAGCGAAGACGTGCCATAATTTTAACTATTACAATTTCAATATTTATTTACATAATTTGATAATGTAATGATATTTTTTTTTTGTTTTTTATCTAATATTTTACATTAAAATCGAACGCATTTTTATGAGTTTTTCCAAAAATTCAGGGGAAATGCTTACAGCACCTGGTATTCCCAAGCGGTCACCATCTAAGTACTGACCAGGCTCTACGTTGCTTAACTTCGGGGATCGGACGAGAACCGGTGTTTTCAACGTGATATGGCCGTAAGCGAAGACGTGCCATAATTTTAACTATTACAATTTCAATATTTATTTTCCAAATCTGATAATGTAATGATATTTTGTTTTTTGTTTTTTTATCTAATATTTTACATTAAAATCGAACGCATTTTTATGAGTTTTTCCAAAAAGTCAGGGGAAATGCTTACAGCACCTGGTATTCCCAAGCGGTCACCCATCTAAGTACTGACCAGGCTCTACGTTGCTTAACTTCGGGGATCGGACGAGAACCGGTGTTTTCAACGTGATATGGCCGTAAGCGAAGACGTGCCATAATTTTAACTATTACAATTTCAATATTTATTTATCAAATCTGATAATGTAATGATATTTTGTTTTTTGTTTTTTTTTACCTAATATTTTACATTAAAATCGAACGCATTTTTATGAGTTTTTCCAAAAATTCAGGGGAAATGCTTACAGCACCTGGTATTCCAAAGCGGTCACCCATCTAAGTACTGACCAGGCTCTACGTTGCTTGACTTCGGGGATCGGACGAGAACCGGTGTTTTCAACGTGATATGGCCGTAAGCGAAGACGTGCCATAATTTTAACTATTACAATTTCAATATTTATTTACCAAATCTGATAATGTAATGATATTTTGTTTTTTGTTTTTTTATCTAATATTTTACATTAAAATCGAACGCATTTTTATGAGTTTTTCCAAAAATTCAGGGGAAATGCTTACAGCACCTGGTATTCCCAAGCGGTCACCCATCTAAGTACTGACCAGGCTCTACGTTGCTTGACTTCGGGGATCGGACGAGAACCGGTGTTTTCAACGTGATATGGCCGTAAGCGAAGACGTGCCATAATTTTAACTATTACAATTTCAATATTTATTTACCAAATCTGATAATGTAATGATATTTTGTTTTTTGTTTTTTTATCTAATATTTTACATTAAAATCGAACGCATTTTTATGAGTTTTTCCAAAAATTCAGGGGAAATGCTTACAGCACCTGGTATTCCCAAGCGGTCACCCATCTAAGTACTGACCAGGCTCTACGTTGCTTAACTTCGGGGATCGGACGAGAACCGGTGTTTTCAACGTGATATGGCCGTAAGCGAAGACGTGCCATAATTTTAACTATTACAATTTCAATATTTATTTACCAAATCTGATAATGTAATGATATTTTGTTTTTTGTTTTTTTATCTAATATTTTACATTAAAATCGAACGCATTTTTATGAGTTTTTCCAAAAATTCAGGGGAAATGCTTACAGCACCTGGTATTCCCAAGCGGTCACCCATCTAAGTACTGACCAGGCTCTACGTTGCTTAACTTCGGGGATCGGACGAGAACCGGTGTTTTCAACGTGATATGGCCGTAAGCGAAGACGTGCCATAATTTTAACTATTACAATTTCAATATTTATTTACCAAATCTGATAATGTAATGATATTTTGTTTTTTGTTTTTTTATCTAATATTTTACATTAAAATCGAACGCATTTTTATGAGTTTTTCCAAAAAGTCAGGGGAAATGCTTACAGCACCTGGTATTCCCAAGCGGTCACCATCTAAGTACTGACCAGGCTCTACGTTGCTTAACTTCGGGGATCGGACGAGAACCGGTGTTTTCAACGTGATATGGCCGTAAGCGAAGACGTGCCATAATTTTAACTATTACAATTTCAATATTTATTTATCAAATCTGATAATGTAATGATATTTTGTTTTTTGTTTTTTTTTACCTAATATTTTACATTAAAATCGAACGCATTTTTATGAGTTTTTCCAAAAATTCAGGGGAAATGCTTACAGCACCTGGTATTCCCAAGCGGTCACCCATCTAAGTACTGACCAGGCTCTACGTTGCTTGACTTCGGGGATCGGACGAGAACCGGTGTTTTCAACGTGATATGGCCGTAAGCGAAGACGTGCCATAATTTTAACTATTACAATTTCAATATTTATTTACCAAATCTGATAATGTAATGATATTTTGTTTTTTGTTTTTTTATCTAATATTTTACATTAAAATCGAACGCATTTTTATGAGTTTTTCCAAAAATTCAGGGGAAATGCTTACAGCACCTGGTATTCCCAAGCGGTCACCCATCTAAGTACTGACCAGGCTCTACGTTGCTTAACTTCGGGGATCGGACGAGAACCGGTGTTTTCAACGTGATATGGCCGTAAGCGAAGACGTGCCATAATTTTAACTATTACAATTTCAATATTTATTTACCAAATCTGATAATGTAATGATATTTTGTTTTTTGTTTTTTTATCTAATATTTTACATTAAAATCGAACGCATTTTTATGAGTTTTTCCAAAAATTCAGGGGAAATGCTTACAGCACCTGGTATTCCCAAGCGGTCACCCATCTAAGTACTGACCAGGCTCTACGTTGCTTAACTTCGGGGATCGGACGAGAACCGGTGTTTTCAACGTGATATGGCCGTAAGCGAAGACGTGCCATAATTTTAACTATTACAATTTCAATATTTATTTACCAAATCTGATAATGTAATGATATTTTGTTTTTTGTTTTTTTATCTAATATTTTACATTAAAATCGAACGCATTTTTATGAGTTTTTCCAAAAAGTCAGGGGAAATGCTTACAGCACCTGGTATTCCCAAGCGGTCACCCATCTAAGTACTGACCAGGCTCTACGTTGCTTAACTTCGGGGATCGGACGAGAACCGGTGTTTTCAACGTGATATGGCCGTAAGCGAAGACGTGCCATAATTTTAACTATTACAATTTCAATATTTATTTATCAAATCTGATAATGTAATGATATTTTGTTTTTTGTTTTTTTTTACCTAATATTTTACATTAAAATCGAACGCATTTTTATGAGTTTTTCCAAAAATTCAGGGGAAATGCTTACAGCACCTGGTATTCCCAAGCGGTCACCCATCTAAGTACTGACCAGGCTCTACGTTGCTTGACTTCGGGGATCGGACGAGAACCGGTGTTTTCAACGTGATATGGCCGTAAGCGAAGACGTGCCATAATTTTAACTATTACAATTTCAATATTTATTTACCAAATCTGATAATGTAATGATATTTTGTTTTTTGTTTTTTTATCTAATATTTTACATTAAAATCGAACGCATTTTTATGAGTTTTTCCAAAAATTCAGGGGAAATGCTTACAGCACCTGGTATTCCCAAGCGGTCACCCATCTAAGTACTGACCAGGCTCTACGTTGCTTGACTTCGGGGATCGGACGAGAACCGGTGTTTTCAACGTGATATGGCCGTAAGCGAAGACGTGCCATAATTTTAACTATTACAATTTCAATATTTATTTACCAAATCTGATAATGTAATGATATTTTGTTTTTTGTTTTTTTATCTAATATTTTACATTAAAATCGAACGCATTTTTATGAGTTTTTCCAAAAATTCAGGGGAAATGCTTACAGCACCTGGTATTCCCAAGCGGTCACCCATCTAAGTACTGACCAGGCTCTACGTTGCTTTACTTCGGGGATCGGACGAGAACCGGTGTTTTCAACGTGATATGGCCGTAAGCGAAGACGTGCCATAATTTTAACTATTACAATTTCAATATTTATTTACCAAATCTGATAATGTAATGATATTTTGTTTTTTGTTTTTTTATCTAATATTTTACATTAAAATCGAACGCATTTTTATGAGTTTTTCCAAAAATTCAGGGGATATGCTTACAGCACCTGGTATTCCCAAGCGGTCACCCATCTAAGTACTGACCAGGCTCTACGTTGCTTAACTTCGGGGATCGGACGAGAACCGGTGTTTTCAACGTGATATGGCCGTAAGCGAAGACGTGCCATAATTTTAACTATTACAATTTCAATATTTATTTACCAAATCTGATAATGTAATGATATTTTGTTTTTTGTTTTTTTATGTAATATTTTACATTAAAATCGAACGCATTTTTATGAGTTTTTCCAAAAATTCAGGGGAAATGCTTACAGCACCTGGTATTCCCAAGCGGTCACCCATCTAAGTACTGACCAGGTTCTACGTTGCTTGACTTCGGGGATCGGACGAGAACCGGTGTTTTCAACGTGATATGGCCGTAAGCGAAGACGTGCCATAATTTTAACTATTACAATTTCAATATTTATTTACCAAATCTGATAATGTAATGATATTTTTTTTTTGTTTTTTATCTAATATTTTACATTAAAATCGAACGCATTTTTATGAGTTTTTCCAAAAATTCAGGGGAAATGCTTACAGCACCTGGTATTCCCAAGCGGTCACCATCTAAGTACTGACCAGGCTCTACGTTGCTTAACTTCGGGGATCGGACGAGAACCGGTGTTTTCAACGTGATATGGCCGTAAGCGAAGACGTGCCATAATTTTAACTATTACAATTTCAATATTTATTTTCCAAATCTGATAATGTAATGATATTTTGTTTTTTGTTTTTTTATCTAATATTTTACATTAAAATCGAACGCATTTTTATGAGTTTTTCCAAAAAGTCAGGGGAAATGCTTACAGCACCTGGTATTCCCAAGCGGTCACCCATCTAAGTACTGACCAGGCTCTACGTTGCTTAACTTCGGGGATCGGACGAGAACCGGTGTTTTCAACGTGATATGGCCGTAAGCGAAGACGTGCCATAATTTTAACTATTACAATTTCAATATTTATTTATCAAATCTGATAATGTAATGATATTTTGTTTTTTGTTTTTTTTTACCTAATATTTTACATTAAAATCGAACGCATTTTTATGAGTTTTTCCAAAAATTCAGGGGAAATGCTTACAGCACCTGGTATTCCCAAGCGGTCACCCATCTAAGTACTGACCAGGCTCTACGTTGCTTGACTTCGGGGATCGGACGAGAACCGGTGTTTTCAACGTGATATGGCCGTAAGCGAAGACGTGCCATAATTTTAACTATTACAATTTCAATATTTATTTACCAAATCTGATAATGTAATGATATTTTGTTTTTTGTTTTTTTATCTAATATTTTACATTAAAATCGAACGCATTTTTATGAGTTTTTCCAAAAATTCAGGGGAAATGCTTACAGCACCTGGTATTCCCAAGCGGTCACCCATCTAAGTACTGACCAGGCTCTACGTTGCTTAACTTCGGGGATCGGACGAGAACAAGTGTTTTCAACGTGATATGGCCGTAAGCGAAGACGTGCCATAATTTTAACTATTACAATTTCAATATTTATTTACCAAATCTGATAATGTAATGATATTTTGTTTTTTGTTTTTTTATCTAATATTTTACATTAAAATCGAACGCATTTTTATGAGTTTTTCCAAAAATTCAGGGGAAATGCTTACAGCACCTGGTATTCCCAAGCGGTCACCCATCTAAGTACTGACCAGGCTCTACGTTGCTTAACTTCGGGGATCGGACGAGAACCGGTGTTTTCAACGTGATATGACCGTAAGCGAAGACGTGCCATAATTTTAACTATTACAATTTCAATATTTATTTTCCAAATCTGATAATGTAATGATATTTTGTTTTTTGTTTTTTTATCTAATATTTTACATTAAAATCGAACGCATGTTTATGAGTTTTTCCAAAAAGTCAGGGGAAATGCTTACAGCACCTGGTATTCCCAAGCGGTCACCCATCTAAGTACTGACCAGGCTCTACGTTGCTTAACTTCGGGGGATCGGACGAGAACCGGTGTTTTCAACGTGATATGGCCGTAAGCGAAGACGTGCCATAATTTTAACTATTACAATTTCAATATTTATTTATCAAATCTGATAATGTAATGATATTTTGTTTTTTGTTTTTTTTTACCTAATATTTTACATTAAAATCGAACGCATTTTTATGAGTTTTTCCAAAAATTCAGGGGAAATGCTTACAGCACCTGGTATTCCCAAGCGGTCACCCATCTAAGTACTGACCAGGCTCTACGTTGCTTGTCTTCGGGGATCGGACGAGAACCGGTGTTTTCAACGTGATATGGCCGTAAGCGAAGACGTGCCATAATTTTAACTATTACAATTTCAATATTTATTTACCAAATCTGATAATGTAATGATATTTTGTTTTTTGATTTTTTATCTAATATTTTACATTAAAATCGAACGCATTTTTATGAGTTTTTCCAAAAATTCAGGGGAAATGCTTACAGCACCTGGTATTCCCAAGCGGTCACCCATCTAAGTACTGACCAGGCTCTACGTTGCTTGACTTCGGGGATCGGACGAGAACCGGTGTTTTCAACGTGATATTGCCGTAAGCGAAGACGTGCCATAATTTTAACTATTACAATTTCAATATTTATTTACCAAATCTGATAATGTAATGATATTTTGTTTTTTGTTTTTTTACCTAATATTTTACATTAAAATCGAACGCATTTTTATGAGTTTTTCCAAAAATTCAGGGGAAATGCTTACAGCACCTGGTATTCCCAAGCGGTCACCCATCTAAGTACTGACCAGGCTCTACGTTGCTTAACTTCGGGGATCGGACGAGAACCGGTGTTTTCAACGTGATATGGCCGTAAGCGAAGACGTGCCATAATTTTAACTATTACAATTTCAATATTTATTTACCAAATCTGATAATGCCATGATATTTTGTTTTTTGTTTTTTTATCTAATATTTTACATTAAAATCGAACGCATTTTTATGAGTTTTTCCAAAAATTCAGGGGAAATGCTTACAGCACCTGGTATTCCCAAGCGGTCACCCATCTAAGTACTGACCAGGCTCTACGTTGCTTAACTTCGGGGATCGGACGAGAACCGGTGTTTTCAACGTGATATGGCCGTAAGCGAAGACGTGCCATAATTTTAACTATTACAATTTCAATATTTATTTACCAAATCTGATAATGTAATGATATTTTGTTTTTTGTTTTTTTATCTAATATTTTACATTAAAATCGAACGCATTTTTATGAGTTTTTCCAAAAATTCAGGGGAAATGCTTACAGCACCTGGTATTCCCAAGCGGTCACCCATCTAAGTACTGACCAGGCTCTACGTTGCTTAACTTCGGGGATCGGACGAGAACCGGTGTTTTCAACGTGATATGGCCGTAAGCGAAGACGTGCCATAATTTTACCTATTACAATTTCAATATTTATTTACCAAATCTGATAATGTAATGATATTTTGTTTTTTGTTTTTTTTTACCTAATATTTTACATTAAAATCGAACGCATTTTTATGAGTTTCTCCAAAAATTCAGGGGAAATGCTTACAGCACCTGGTATTCCCAAGCGGTCACCCATCTAAGTACTGACCAGGCTCTACGTTGCTTAACTTCGGGGATCGGACGAGAACCGGTGTTTTCAACGTGATATGGCCGTAAGCGAAGACGTGCCATAATTTTAACTATTACAATTTCAATATTTATGTACCAAATCTGATAATGTAATGATATTTTGTTTTTTGTTTTTTTATCTAATATTTTACATTAAAATCGAACGCATTTTTATGAGTTTTTCCAAAAATTCAGGGGAAATGCTTACAGCACCTGGTATTCCCAAGCGGTCACCCATCTAAGTACTGACCAGGCTCTACGTTGCTTAACTTCGGGGATCGGACGAGAACCGGTGTTTTCAACGTGATATGGCCGTAAGCGAAGACGTGCCATAATTTTAACTATTACAATTTCAATATTTATTTACCAAATCTGATAATGTAATGATATTTTGTTTTTTGTTTTTTTATCTAATATTTTACATTAAAATCGAACGCATTTTTATGAGTTTTTCCAAAAAGTCAGGGGAAATGCTTACAGCACCTGGTATTCCCAAGCGGTCACCCATCTAAGTACTGACCAGGCTCTACGTTGCTTAACTTCGGGGATCGGACGAGAACCGGTGTTTTCAACGTGATATGGCCGTAAGCGAAGACGTGCCATAATTTTAACTATTACAATTTCAATATTTATTTACCAAATCTGATAATGTAATGATATTTTGTTTTTTGTTTTTTTATCTAATATTTTACATTAAAATCGAACGCATTTTTATGAGTTTTTCCAAAAATTCAGGGGAAATGCTTACAGCACCTGGTATTCCCAAGCGGTCACCCATCTAAGTACTGACCAGGCTCTACGTTGCTTAACTTCGGGGATCGGACGAGAACCGGTGTTTTCAACGTGATATGGCCGTAAGCGAAGACGTGCCATAATTTTAACTATTACAATTTCAATATTTATTTTCCAAATCTGATAATGTAATGATATTTTGTTTTTTGGTTTTTTTATCTAATATTTTACATTAAAAACGAACGCATTTTATGAGTTTTTCCAAAAATTCAGGGGAAATGCTTACAGCACCTGGTATTCCCAAGCGGTCACCCATCTAAGTACTGACCAGGCTCTACGTTGCTTAACTTCGGGGATCGGACGAGAACCGGTGTTTTCAACGTGATATGGCCGTAAGCGAAGACGTGCCATAATTTTAACTATTACAATTTCAATATTTATTTACCAAATCTGATAATGTAATGATATTTTGTTTTTTGTTTTTTTATCTAATATTTTACATTAAAATCGAACGCATTTTTATGAGTTTTTCCAAAAAGTCAGGGGAAATGCTTACAGCACCTGGTATTCCCAAGCGGTCACCCATCTAAGTACTGACCAGGCTCTACGTTGCTTAACTTCGGGGATCGGACGAGAACCGGTGTTTTCAACGTGATATGGCCGTAAGCGAAGACGTGCCATAATTTTAACTATTACAATTTCAATATTTATTTACCAAATCTGATAATGTAATGATATTTTGTTTTTTGTTTTTTTATCTAATATTTTACATTAAAATCGAACGCATTTTTATGAGTTTTTCCAAAAATTCAGGGGAAATGCTTACAGCACCTGGTATTCCCAAGCGGTCACCCATCTAAGTACTGACCAGGCTCTACGTTGCTTAACTTCGGGGATCGGACGAGAACCGGTGTTTTCAACGTGATATGGCCGTAAGCGAAGACGTGCCATAATTTTAACTATTACAATTTCAATATTTATTTACCAAATCTGATAATGTAATGATATTTTGTGTTTTGTTTTTTTATCTAATATTTTACATTAAAATCGAACGCATTTTTATGAGTTTTTCCAAAAAGTCAGGGGAAATGCTTACAGCACCTGGTATTCCCAAGCGGTCACCCATCTAAGTACTGACCAGGCTCTACGTTGCTTAACTTCGGGGATCGGACGAGAACCGGTGTTTTCAACGTGATATGGCCGTAAGCGAAGACGTGCCATAATTTTAACTATTACAATTTCAATATTTATTTACCAGATCTGATAATGTAATGATATTTTGTTTTTTGTTTTTTTATCTAATATTTAACATTAAAATCGAACGCATTTTTATGAGTTTTTCCAAAAATTCAGGGGAAATGCTTACAGCACCTGGTATTCCCAAGCGGTCACCCATCTAAGTACTGACCAGGCTCTACGTTGCTAAACTTCGGGGATCGGACGAGAACCGGTGTTTTCAACGTGATATGGCCGTAAGCGAAGACGTGCCATAATTTTAACTATTACAATTTCAATATTTATTTACAAAATCTGATACTGTAATGATATTTTGTTTTTTGTTTTTTTATCTAATATTTTACATTAAAATCGAACGCATTTTTATGAGTTTTTCCAAAAATTCAGGGGAAATGCTTACAGCACCTGGTATTCCCAAGCGGTCACCCATCTAAGTACTGACCAGGCTCTACGTTGCTTAACTTCGGGGATCGTACGAGAACCGGTGTTTTCAACGTGATATGGCCGTAAGCGAAGACGTGCCATAATTTTACCTATTACAATTTCAATATTTATTTACCAAATCTGATAATGTAATGATATTTTGTTTTTGTTTTTTTTTATCTAATATTTTACATTAAAATCGAACGCATTTTTATGAGTTTTTCCAAAAATTCAGGGGAAATGCTTACATCACCTGGTATTCCCAAGCGGTCACCCATCTAAGTACTGACCAGGCTCTACGTTGCTTAACTTCGGGGATCGGACGAGAACCGGTGTTTTCAACGTGATATGGCCGTAAGCGAAGACGTGCCATAATTTTAACTATTACAATTTACATATTTATTTACGAAATCTGATAATTTAATGATACTTTATTTGTTTTTTTTACCTAATATTTTACATTAAAATCGAACGCATTTTTATGAGTTTTTCCAAAAATTCAGGGGAAATGCTTACAGCACCTGGTATTCCCAAGCGGTCACCCATCTAAGTACTGACCAGGCTCTACGTTGCTTAACTTCGGGGATCGGACGAGAACCGGTGTTTTCAACGTGATATGACCGTAAGCGAAGACGTGCCATAATTTTAACTATTACAATTTCAATATTTATTTACCAAATCTGATAAGGTAATGATATTTTGTTTTTTGTTTTTTTATCTAATATTTTACATTAAAATCGAACGCATTTTTATGAGTTTTTCCAAAAATTCTGGGGAAATGCTTACAGCACCTGGTATTCCCAAGCGGTCACCCATCTAAGTACTGACCAGGCTCTACGTTGCTTAACTTCGGGGATCGGACGAGAACCGGTGTTTTCAACGTGATATGGCCGTAAGCGAAGACGTGCCATAATTTTAACTATTACAATTTCAATATTTATTTACCAAATCTGATAATGTAATGATATTTTGTTTTTTGGTTTTTTTATCTAATATTTTACATTAAAATCGAACGCATTTTTATGAGTTTTTCCAAAAATTCAGGGGAAATGCTTACAGCACCTGGTATTCCCAAGCGGTCACCCATATAAGTACTGACCAGGCTCTACGTTGCTTAACTTCGGGGATCGGACGAGAACCGGTGTTTTCAACGTGATATGGCCGTAAGCGAAGACGTGCCATAATTTTGACTATTACAATTTCAATATTTATTTACCAAATCTGATAATGTAATGATATTTTGTTTTTTGTTTTTTTTATCTAATATTTTACATTAAAATCGAACGCATTTTTATGAGTTTTTCCAAAAATGCAGGGGAAATGCTTACAGCACCTGGTATTCCCAAGCGGTCACCCATCTAAGTACTGACCAGGCTCTACGTTGCTTAACTTCGGGGATCGGACGAGAACCGGTGTTTTCAACGTGATATGGCCGTAAGCGAAGACGTGCCATAATTTTAACTATTACAATTTCAATATTTATTTACCAAATCTGATAATGTAATGATATTTTGTTTTTTGGTTTTGTTATCTAATATTTTACATTAAAATCGAACGCATTTTTATGAGTTTTTCCAAAAATTCAGGGGAAATGCTTACAGCACCTGGTATTCCCAAGCGGTCACCCATCTAAGTACTGACCAGGCTCTACGTTGCTTAACTTCGGGGATCGGACGAGAACCGGTGTTTTCAACGTGATATGGCCGTAAGCGAAGACGTGCCATAATTTTAACTATTACAATTTCAATATTTATTTACCAAATCTGATAATGTAATGATATTTTGTTTTTTGTTTTTTTATCTAATATTTTACATTAAAATCGAACGCATTTTTATGAGTTTTTCCAAAAATTCAGGGGAAATGCTTACAGCACCTGGTATTCCCAAGCGGTCACCCATCTAAGTACTGACCAGGCTCTACGTTGCTTAACTTCGGGGATCGGACGAGAACCGGTGTTTTCAACGTGATATGGCCGTAAGCGAAGACGTGCCATAATTTTAACTATTACAATTTCAATATTTATTTACCAAATCTGATAATGTAATGATATTTTGTTTTTTGTTTTTTATCTAATATTTTACATTAAAATCGAACGCATTTTTATGAGTTTTTCCAAAAATTCAGGAGAAATGCTTACAGCACCTGGTATTCCCAAGCGGTCACCCATCTAAGTACTGACCAGGCTCTACGTTGCTTAACTTCGGGGATCGGACGAGAACCGGTGTTTTCAACGTGATATGGCCGTAAGCGAAGACGTGCCATAATTTTAACTATTACAATTTCAATATTTATTTACCAAATCTGATAATGTAATGATATTTTGTTTTTTGTTTTTTTATCTAATATTTTACATTAAAATCGAACGCATTTTTATGAGTTTTTCCAAAAATTCAGGGGAAATGCTTACAGCACCTGGTATTCCCAAGCGGTCACCCATCTAAGTACTGACCAGGCTCTACGTTGCTTAACTTCGGGGATCGGACGAGAACCGGTGTTTTCAACGTGATATGGCCGTAAGCGAAGACGTGCCATAATTTTAACTATTACAATTTCAATATTTATTTACCAAATCTGATAATGTAATGATATTTTGTTTTTTGTTTTTTTATCTAATATTTTACATTAAAATCGAACGCATTTTTATGAGTTTTTCCAAAAATTCAGGGGAAATGCTTACAGCACCTGGTATTCCCAAGCGGTCACCCATCTAAGTACTGACCAGGCTCTACGTTGCTTAACTTCGGGGATCGGACGAGAACCGGTGTTTTCAACGTGATATGACCGTAAGCGAAGACGTGCCATAATTTTAACTATTACAATTTCAATATTTATTTACCAAATCTGATAAGGTAATGATATTTTGTTTTTTGTTTTTTTATCTAATATTTTACATTAAAATCGAACGCATTTTTATGAGTTTTTCCAAAAATTCTGGGGAAATGCTTACAGCACCTGGTATTCCCAAGCGGTCACCCATCTAAGTACTGACCAGGCTCTACGTTGCTTAACTTCGGGGATCGGACGAGAACCGGTGTTTTCAACGTGATATGGCCGTAAGCGAAGACGTGCCATAATTTTAACTATTACAATTTCAATATTTATTTACCAAATCTGATAATGTAATGATATTTTGTTTTTTGGTTTTTTTATCTAATATTTTACATTAAAATCGAACGCATTTTTATGAGTTTTTCCAAAAATTCAGGGGAAATGCTTACAGCACCTGGTATTCCCAAGCGGTCACCCATATAAGTACTGACCAGGCTCTACGTTGCTTAACTTCGGGGATCGGACGAGAACCGGTGTTTTCAACGTGATATGGCCGTAAGCGAAGACGTGCCATAATTTTGACTATTACAATTTCAATATTTATTTACCAAATCTGATAATGTAATGATATTTTGTTTTTTGTTTTTTTTATCTAATATTTTACATTAAAATCGAACGCATTTTTATGAGTTTTTCCAAAAATGCAGGGGAAATGCTTACAGCACCTGGTATTCCCAAGCGGTCACCCATCTAAGTACTGACCAGGCTCTACGTTGCTTAACTTCGGGGATCGGACGAGAACCGGTGTTTTCAACGTGATATGGCCGTAAGCGAAGACGTGCCATAATTTTAACTATTACAATTTCAATATTTATTTACCAAATCTGATAATGTAATGATATTTTGTTTTTTGGTTTTGTTATCTAATATTTTACATTAAAATCGAACGCATTTTTATGAGTTTTTCCAAAAATTCAGGGGAAATGCTTACAGCACCTGGTATTCCCAAGCGGTCACCCATCTAAGTACTGACCAGGCTCTACGTTGCTTAACTTCGGGGATCGGACGAGAACCGGTGTTTTCAACGTGATATGGCCGTAAGCGAAGACGTGCCATAATTTTAACTATTACAATTTCAATATTTATTTACCAAATCTGATAATGTAATGATATTTTGTTTTTTGTTTTTTTATCTAATATTTTACATTAAAATCGAACGCATTTTTATGAGTTTTTCCAAAAATTCAGGGGAAATGCTTACAGCACCTGGTATTCCCAAGCGGTCACCCATCTAAGTACTGACCAGGCTCTACGTTGCTTAACTTCGGGGATCGGACGAGAACCGGTGTTTTCAACGTGATATGGCCGTAAGCGAAGACGTGCCATAATTTTAACTATTACAATTTCAATATTTATTTACCAAATCTGATAATGTAATGATATTTTGTTTTTTGTTTTTTATCTAATATTTTACATTAAAATCGAACGCATTTTTATGAGTTTTTCCAAAAATTCAGGAGAAATGCTTACAGCACCTGGTATTCCCAAGCGGTCACCCATCTAAGTACTGACCAGGCTCTACGTTGCTTAACTTCGGGGATCGGACGAGAACCGGTGTTTTCAACGTGATATGGCCGTAAGCGAAGACGTGCCATAATTTTAACTATTACAATTTCAATATTTATTTACCAAATCTGATAATGTAATGATATTTTGTTTTTTGTTTTTTTATCTAATATTTTACATTAAAATCGAACGCATTTTTATGAGTTTTTCCAAAAATTCAGGGGAAATGCTTACAGCACCTGGTATTCCCAAGCGGTCACCCATCTAAGTACTGACCAGGCTCTACGTTGCTTAACTTCGGGGATCGGACGAGAACCGGTGTTTTCAACGTGATATGGCCGTAAGCGAAGACGTGCCATAATTTTAACTATTACAATTTCAATATTTATTTACCAAATCTGATAATGTAATGATATTTTGTTTTTTGTTTTTTTATCTAATATTTTACATTAAAATCGAACGCATTTTTATGAGTTTTTCCAAAAATTCAGGGGAAATGCTTACAGCACCTGGTATTCCCAAGCGGTCACCCATCTAAGTACTGACCAGGCTCTACGTTGCTTAACTTCGGGGATCGGACGAGAACCGGTGTTTTCAACGTGATATGGCCGTAAGCGAAGACGTGCCATAATTTTAACTATTACAATTTCAATATTTATTTACCAGATCTGATAATGTAATGATATTTAGTTTTTTGTTTTTTTATCTAATATTTTACATTAAAATCGAACGCATTTTTATGAGTTTTTCCAAAAATTCAGGGGAAATGCTTACAGCACCTGGTATTCCCAAGCGGTCACCCATATAAGTACTGACCAGGCTCTACGTTGCTTGACTTCGGGGATCGGACGAGAACCGGTTTTTTCAACGTGATATGGCCGTAAGCGAAGACGTGCCATAATTTTGACTATTACAATTTCAATATTTATTTACCAAATCTGATAATGTAATGATATTTTGTTTTTTGTTTTTTTATCTAATATTTTACATTAAAATCGAACGCATTTTTATGAGTTTTTTCAAAAATTCAGGGGAAATGCTTACAGCACCTGGTATTCCCAAGCGGTCACCCATCTAAGTACTGACCAGGCTCTACGTTGCTTAACTTCGGGGATCGGACGAGAACCGGTGTTTTCAACGTGATATGGCCGTAAGCGAAGACGTGCCATAATTTTAACTATTACAATTTCAATATTTATTTACCAAATCTGATAATGTAATGATATTTTGTTTTTTGGTTTTGTTATCTAATATTTTACATTAAAATCGAACGCATTTTTATGAGTTTTTCCAAAAATTCAGGGGAAATGCTTACAGCACCTGGTATTCCCAAGCGGTCACCCATCTAAGTACTGACCAGGCTCTACGTTGCTTAACTTCGGGGATCGGACGAGAACCGGTGTTTTCAACGTGATATGGCCGTAAGCGAAGACGTGCCATAATTTTAACTATTACAATTTCAATATTTATTTACCAAATCTGATAATGTAATGATATTTTGTTTTTTGTTTTTTTATCTAATATTTTACATTAAAATCGAACGCATTTTTATGAGTTTTTCCAAAAATTCAGGGGAAATGCTTACAGCACCTGGTATTCCCAAGCGGTCACCCATCTAAGTACTGACCAGGCTCTACGTTGCTTAACTTCGGGGATCGGACGAGAACCGGTGTTTTCAACGTGATATGGCCGTAAGCGAAGACGTGCCATAATTTTAACTATTACAATTTCAATATTTATTTACCAAATCTGATAATGTAATGATATTTTGTTTTTTGTTTTTTATCTAATATTTTACATTAAAATCGAACGCATTTTTATGAGTTTTTCCAAAAATTCAGGAGAAATGCTTACAGCACCTGGTATTCCCAAGCGGTCACCCATCTAAGTACTGACCAGGCTCTACGTTGCTTAACTTCGGGGATCGGACGAGAACCGGTGTTTTCAACGTGATATGGCCGTAAGCGAAGACGTCCCATAATTTTACCTATTACAATTTCAATATTTATTTACCAAATCTGATAATGTAATGATATTTTGTTTTTTGTTTTTTTTATCTAATATTTTACATTAAAATCGAACGCATTTTTATGAGTTTTTCCAAAAATTCAGGGGAAATGCTTACATCACCTGGTATTCCCAAGCGGTCACCCATCTAAGTACTGACCAGGCTCTACGTTGCTTAACTTCGGGGATCGGACGAGAACCGGTGTTTTCAACGTGATATGGCCGTAAGCGAAGACGTGCCATAATTTTAACTATTACAATTTACATATTTATTTACGAAATCTGATAATTTAATGATACTTTATTTGTTTTTTTTACCTAATATTTTACATTAAAATCGAACGCATTTTTATGAGTTTTTCCAAAAAGTCAGGGGAAATGCTTACAGCACCTGGTATTCCCAAGCGGTCACCCATCTAAGTACTGACCAGGCTCTACGTTGCTTAACTTCGGGGATCGGACGAGAACCGGTGTTTTCAACGTGATATGGCCGTAAGCGAAGACGTGCCATAATTTTAACTATTACAATTTCAATATTTATTTACCAAATCTGATAATGTAATGATATTTTGTTTTTTGGTTTTTTTATCTAATATTTTACATTAAAATCGAACGCATTTTTATGAGTTTTTCCAAAAATTCAGGGGAAATGCTTACAGCACCTGGTATTCCCAAGCGGTCACCCATATAAGTACTGACCAGGCTCTACGTTGCTTGACTTCGGGGATCGGACGAGAACCGGTTTTTTCAACGTGATATGGCCGTAAGCGAAGACGTGCCATAATTTTGACTATTACAATTTCAATATTTATTTACCAAATCTGATAATGTAATGATATTTTGTTTTTTGGTTTTGTTATCTAATATTTTACATTAAAATCGAACGCATTTTTATGAGTTTTTCCAAAAATTCAGGGGAAATGCTTACAGCACCTGGTATTCCCAAGCGGTCACCCATCTAAGTACTGACCAGGCTCTACGTTGCTTAACTTCGGGGATCGGACGAGAACCGGTGTTTTCAACGTGATATGGCCGTAAGCGAAGACGTGCCATAATTTTAACTATTACAATTTCAATATTTATTTACCAAATCTGATAATGTAATGATATTTTGTTTTTTGGTTTTGTTATCTAATATTTTACATTAAAATCGAACGCATTTTTATGAGTTTTTCCAAAAATTCAGGGGAAATGCTTACAGCACCTGGTATTCCCAAGCGGTCACCCATCTAAGTACTGACCAGGCTCTACGTTGCTTAACTTCGGGGATCGGACGAGAACCGGTGTTTTCAACGTGATATGGCCGTAAGCGAAGACGTGCCATAATTTTAACTATTACAATTTCAATATTTATTTACCAAATCTGATAATGTAATGATATTTTGTTTTTTGTTTTTTTATCTAATATTTTACATTAAAATCGAACACATTTTTATGAGTTTTTCCAAAAATTCAGGGGAAATGCTTACAGCACCTGGTATTCCCAAGCGGTCACCCATCTAAGTACTGACCAGGCTCTACGTTGCTTAACTTCGGGGATCGGACGAGAACCGGTGTTTTCAACGTGATATGGCCGTAAGCGAAGACGTGCCATAATTTTAACTATTACAATTTCAATATTTATTTACCAAATCTGATAATGTAATGATATTTTGTTTTTTGTTTTTTATCTAATATTTTACATTAAAATCGAACGCATTTTTATGAGTTTTTCCAAAAATTCAGGAGAAATGCTTACAGCACCTGGTATTCCCAAGCGGTCACCCATCTAAGTACTGACCAGGCTCTACGTTGCTTAACTTCGGGGATCGGACGAGAACCGGTGTTTTCAACGTGATATGGCCGTAAGCGAAGACGTGCCATAATTTTAACTATTACAATTTCAATATTTATTTACCAAATCTGATAATGTAATGATATTTTGTTTTTTGTTTTTTTATCTAATATTTTACATTAAAATCGAACGCATTTTTATGAGTTTTTCCAAAAATTCAGGGGAAATGTTTACAGCACCTGGTATTCCCAAGCGGTCACCCATCTAAGTACTGACCAGGCTCTACGTTGCTTAACTTCGGGGATCGGACGAGAACCGGTGTTTTCAACGTGATATGGCCGTAAGCGAAGACGTGCCATAATTTTAACTATTACAATTTCAATATTTATTTACCAAATCTGATAATGTAATGATATTTTGTTTTTTGTTTTTTTATCTAATATTTTACATTAAAATCGAACGCATTTTTATGAGTTTTTCCAAAAATTCAGGGGAAATGCTTACAGCACCTGGTATTCCCAAGCGGTCACCCATCTAAGTACTGACCAGGCTCTACGTTGCTTAACTTCGGGGATCGGACGAGAACCGGTGTTTTCAACGTGATATGGCCGTAAGCGAAGACGAGCCATAATTTTAACTATTACAATTTCAATATTTATTTACCAAATCTGATAATGTAATGATATATGTTTTTGTTTTTTTTATCTAATATTTTACATTAAAATCGAACGCATTTTTATGAGTTTTTCCAAAAATTCAGGGGAAATGCTTACAGCACCTGGTATTCCCAAGCGGTCACCCATCTAAGTACTGACCAGGCTCTACGTTGCTTAACTTCGGGGATCGGACGAGAACCGGTGTTTTCAACGTGATATGGCCGTAAGCGAAGACGTGCCATAATTTTAACTATTACAATTTCAATATTTATTTACCAAATCTGATAATGTAATGATATTTTGTTTTTTGTTTTTTATCTAATATTTTACATTAAAATCGAACGCATTTTTATGAGTTTTTCCAAAAATTCAGGGGAAATGCTTACAGCACCTGGTATTCCCAAGCGGTCACACATCTAAGTACTGACCAGGCTCTACGTTGCTTAACTTCGGGGATCGGACGAGAACCGGTGTTTTCAACGTTATATGGCCGTAAGCGAAGACGTGCCATAATTTTAACTATTACAATTTCAATATTTATTTACCAAATCTGATAATGTAATGATATTTTGTTTTTTGTTTTTTTATCTAATATTTTACATTAAAATCGAACGCATTTTTATGAGTTTTTCCAAAAATTCAGGGGAAATGCCTACAGCACCTGGTATTCCCAAGCGGTCACCCATCTAAGTACTGACCAGGCTCTACGTTGCTTAACTTCGGGGATCGGACGAGAACCGGTGTTTTCAACGTGATATGGCCGTAAGCGAAGACGTGCCATAATTTTAACTATTACAATTTCAATATTTATTTACCAAATCTGATAATGTAATGATATTTTGTTTTTTGTTTTTTTATCTAATATTTTACATTAAAATCGAACGCATTTTTATGAGTTTTTCCAAAAATTCAGGGGAAATGCTTACAGCACCTGGTATTCCCAAGCGGTCACCCATCTAAGTACTGACCAGGCTCTACGTTGCTTAACTTCGGGGATCGGACGAGAACCGGTGTTTTCAACGTGATATGGCCGTAAGCGAAGACGTGCCATAATTTTAACTATTACAATTTCAATATTTATTTACCAAATCTGATAATGTAATGATATTTTGTTTTTTGTTTTTTTATCTAATATTTTACATTAAAATCGAACGCATTTTTATGAGTTTTTCCAAAAATTCAGGGGAAATGCTTACAGCACCTGGTATTCCCAAGCGGTCACCCATCTAAGTACTGACCAGGCTCTACGTTGCTTAACTTCGGGGATCGGACGAGAACCGGTGTTTTCAACGTGATATGGCCGTAAGCGAAGACGTGCCATAATTTTAACTATTACAATTTCAATATTTATTTACCAAATCTGATAATGTAATGATATTTTGTTTTTTGTTTTTTATCTAATATTTTACATTAAAATCGAACGCATTTTTATGAGTTTTTCCAAAAAGTCAGGGGAAATGCTTACAGCACCTGGTATTCCCAAGCGGTCACCCATCTAAGTACTGACCAGGCTCTACGTTGCTTAACTTCGGGGATCGGACGAGAACCGGTGTTTTCAACGTGATATGGCCGTAAGCGAAGACGTGCCATAATTTTAACTATTACAATTTCAATATTTATTTACCAAATCTGATAATGTAATGATATTTTGTTTTTTGTTTTTTTATCTAATATTTTACATTAAAATCGAACGCATTTTTATGAGTTTTTCCAAAAATTCAGGGGAAATGCTTACAGCACCTGGTATTCCCAAGCGGTTACCCATCTATGTACTGACCAGGCTCTACGTTGCTTAACTTCGGGGATCGGACGAGAACCGGTGTTTTCAACGTGATATGGCCGTAAGCGAAGACGTGCCATAATTTTAACTATTACAATTTCAATATTTATTTACCAAATCTGATAATGTAATGATATTTTGTTTTTTGTTTTTTTTACCTAATATTTTACATTAAAATCGAACGCATTTTTATGAGTTTTTCCAAAAATTCAGGGGAAATGCTTACAGCACCTGGTATTCCCAAGCGGTCACCCATCTAAGTACTGACCAGGCTCTACGTTGCTTAACTTCGGGGATCGGACGAGAACCGGTGTTTTCAACGTGATATGGCCGTAAGCGAAGACGTGCCATAATTTTAACTATTACAATTTCGATATTTATTTACCAAATCTGATAATGTAATGATATTTTGTTTTTTGTTTTTTTTACCTAATATTTTACATTAAAATCGAACGCATTTTTATGAGTTTTTCCAAAAATTCAGGGGAAATGCTTACAGCACCTGGTATTCCCAAGCGGTCACCCATCTAAGTACTGACCAGGCTCTACGTTGCTTAACTGCGGGGATCGGACGAGAACCGGTGTTTTCAACGTGATATGGCCGTAAGCGAAGACGTGCCATAATTTTAACTATTACAATTTCAATATTTATTTACCAAATCTGATAATGTAATGATATATGTTTTTTGTTTTTTTATCTAATATTTTACATTAAAATCGAACGCATTTTTATGAGTTTTTCCAAAAATTCAGGGGAAATGCTTACAGCACCTGGTATTCCCAAGCGGTCACCCATCTAAGTACTGACCAGGCTCTACGTTGCTTAACTTCGGGGATCGGACGAGAACCGGTGTTTTCAACGTGATATGGCCGAAAGCGAAGACGTGCCATAATTTTAACTATTACAATTTCAATATTTATTTACCAAATCTGATAATGTAATGATATTTTGTTTTTTGTTTTTTATCTAATATTTTACATTAAAATCGAACGCATTTTTATGAGTTTTTCCAAAAATTCAGGGGAAATGCTTACAGCACCTGGTATTCCCAAGCGGTCACCCATCTAAGTACTGACCAGGCTCTACGTTGCTTAACTTCGGGGATCGGACGAGAACCGGTGTTTTCAACGTGATATGGCCGTAAGCGAAGACGTGCCATAATTTTAACTATTACAATTTCAATATTTATTTACCAAATCTGATAATGTAATGATATTTAGTTTTTTGTTTTTTTATCTAATATTTTACATTAAAATCGAACGCATTTTTATGAGTTTTTCCAAAAATTCAGGGGAAATGCTTACAGCACCTGGTATTCCCAAGCGGTCACCCATCTAAGTACTGACCAGGCTCTACGTTGCTTAACTTCGGGGATCGGACGAGAACCGGTGTTTTCAACGTGATATGGCCGTAAGCGAAGACGTGCCATAATTTTAACTATTACAATTTCAATATTTATTTACCAAATCTGATAATGTAATGATATTTTGTTTTTTGTTTTTTTATCTAATATTTTACATTAAAATCGAACGCATTTTTATGAGTTTTTCCAAAAATTCAGGGGAAATGCTTACAGCACCTGGTATTCCCAAGCGGTCACCCAACTAAGTACTGACCAGGCTCTACGTTGCTTAACTTCGGGGATCGGACGAGAACCGGAGTTTTCAACGTGATATGGCCGTAAGCGAAGACGTGCCATAATTTTAACTATTACAATTTCAATATTTATTTACCAAATCTGATAATGTAATGATATATGTTTTTTGTTTTTTTATCTAATATTTTACATTAAAATCGAACGCATTTTTATGAGTTTTTCCAAAAATTCAGGGGAAATGCTTACAGCACCTGGTATTCCCAAGCGGTCACCCATCTATGTACTGACCAGGCTCTACGTTGCTTAACTTCGGGGATCGGACGAGAACCGGTGTTTTCAACGTGATATGGCCGTAAGCGAAGACGTGCCATAATTTTAACTATTACAATTTCAATATTTATTTACCAAATCTGATAATGTAATGATATTTTGTTTTTTGTTTTTTTATCTAATATTTTACATTAAAATCGAACGCATTTTTATGAGTTTTTCCAAAAATTCAGGGGAAATGCTTACAACACCTGGTATTCCCAAGCGGTCACCCATCTAAGTACTGACCAGGCTCTACGTTGCTTAACTTCGGGGATCGGACGAGAACCGGTGTTTTCAACGTGATATGACCGTAAGCGAAGACGTGCCATAATTTTAACTATTACAATTTCAATATTTATTTACCAAATCTGATAATGTAATGATATATGTTTTTTGTTTTTTTATCTAATATTTTACATTAAAATCGAACGCATTTTTATGAGTTTTTCCAAAAATTCAGGGGAAATGCTTACAGCACCTGGTATTCCCAAGCGGTCACCCATCTAAGTACTGACCAGGCTCTACGTTGCTTAACTTCGGGGATCGGACGAGAACCGGTGTTTTCAACGTGATATGGCCGTAAGCGAAGACGTGCCATAATTTTAACTATTACAATTTCAATATTTATTTACCAAATCTGATAATGTAATGATATTTTGTTTTTTGTTTTTTTATCTAATATTTTACATTAAAATCGAACGCATTTTTATGAGTTTTTCCAAAAATTCAGGGGAAATGCTTACAGCACCTGGTATTCCCAAGCGGTCACCCATCTATGTACTGACCAGGCTCTACGTTGCTTAACTTCGGGGATCGGACGAGAACCGGTGTTTTCAACGTGATATGGCCGTAAGCGAAGACGTGCCATAATTTTAACTATTACAATTTCAATATTTATTTACCAAATCTGATAATGTAATGATATTTTGTTTTTTGTTTTTTTTACCTAATATTTTACATTAAAATCGAACGCATTTTTATGAGTTTTTCCAAAAATTCAGGGGAAATGCTTACAGCACCTGGTATTCCCAAGCGGTCACCCATCTAAGTACTGACCAGGCTCTACGTTGCTTAACTTCGGGGATCGGACGAGAACCGGTGTTTTCAACGTGATATGGCCGTAAGCGAAGACGTGCCATAATTTTAACTATTACAATTTCAATATTTATTTACCAAATCTGATAATGTAATGATATTTTGTTTTTTGTTTTTTTTACCTAATATTTTACATTAAAATCGAACGCATTTTTATGAGTTTTTCCAAAAATTCAGGGGAAATGCTTACAGCACCTGGTATTCCCAAGCGGTCACCCATCTAAGTACTGACCAGGCTCTACGTTGCTTAACTTCGGGGATCGGACGAGAACCGGTGTTTTCAACGTGATATGGCCGTAAGCGAAGACGTGCCATAATTTTAACTATTACAATTTCAATATTTATTTACCAAATCTGATAATGTAATGATATTTTGTTTTTTGTTTTTTTATCTAATATTTTACATTAAAATCGAACGCATTTTTATGAGTTTTTCCAAAAATTCAGGGGAAATGCCTACAGCACCTGGTATTCCCAAGCGGTCACCCATCTAAGTACTGACCAGGCTCTACGTTGCTTAACTTCGGGGATCGGACGAGAACCGGTGTTTTCAACGTGATATGGCCGTAAGCGAAGACGTGCCATAATTTTAACTATTACAATTTCAATATTTATTTACCAAATCTGATAATGTAATGATATTTTGTTTTTTGTTTTTTTATCTAATATTTTACATTAAAATCGAACGCATTTTTATGAGTTTTTCCAAAAATTCAGGGGAAATGCTTACAGCACCTGGTATTCCCAAGCGGTCACCCATCTAAGTACTGACCAGGCTCTACGTTGCTTAACTTCGGGGATCGGACGAGAACCGGTGTTTTCAACGTGATATGGCCGTAAGCGAAGACGTGCCATAATTTTAACTATTACAATTTCAATATTTATTTACCAAATCTGATAATGTAATGATATTTTGTTTTTTGTTTTTTTATCTAATATTTTACATTAAAATCGAACGCATTTTTATGAGTTTTTCCAAAAATTCAGGGGAAATGCTTACAGCACCTGGTATTCCCAAGCGGTCACCCATCTAAGTACTGACCAGGCTCTACGTTGCTTAACTTCGGGGATCGGACGAGAACCGGTGTTTTCAACGTGATATGGCCGTAAGCGAAGACGTGCCATAATTTTAACTATTACAATTTCAATATTTATTTACCAAATCTGATAATGTAATGATATTTTGTTTTTTGTTTTTTATCTAATATTTTACATTAAAATCGAACGCATTTTTATGAGTTTTTCCAAAAATTCAGGGGAAATGCTTACAGCACCTGGTATTCCCAAGCGGTCACCCATCTAAGTACTGACCAGGCTCTACGTTGCTTAACTTCGGGGATCGGACGAGAACCGGTGTTTTCAACGTGATATGACCGTAAGCGAAGACGTGCCATAATTTTAACTATTACAATTTCAATATTTATTTACCAAATCTGATAATGTAATGATATATGTTTTTTGTTTTTTTATCTAATATTTTACATTAAAATCGAACGCATTTTTATGAGTTTTTCCAAAAATTCAGGGGAAATGCTTACAGCACCTGGTATTCCCAAGCGGTCACCCATCTAAGTACTGACCAGGCTCTACGTTGCTTAACTTCGGGGATCGGACGAGAACCGGTGTTTTCAACGTGATATGGCCGTAAGCGAAGACGTGCCATAATTTTAACTATTACAATTTCAATATTTATTTACCAAATCTGATAATGTAATGATATTTTGTTTTTTGGTTTTGTTATCTAATATTTTACATTAAAATCGAACGCATTTTTATGAGTTTTTCCAAAAATTCAGGGGAAATGCTTACAGCACCTGGTATTCCCAAGCGGTCACCCATCTATGTACTGACCAGGCTCTACGTTGCTTAACTTCGGGGATCGGACGAGAACCGGTGTTTTCAACGTGATATGGCCGTAAGCGAAGACGTGCCATAATTTTAACTATTACAATTTCAATATTTATTTACCAAATCTGATAATGTAATGATATTTTGTTTTTTGTTTTTTTTACCTAATATTTTACATTAAAATCGAACGCATTTTTATGAGTTTTTCCAAAAATTCAGGGGAAATGCTTACAGCACCTGGTATTCCCAAGCGGTCACCCATCTAAGTACTGACCAGGCTCTACGTTGCTTAACTTCGGGGATCGGACGAGAACCGGTGTTTTCAACGTGATATGGCCGTAAGCGAAGACGTGCCATAATTTTAACTATTACAATTTCAATATTTATTTACCAAATCTGATAATGTAATGATATTTTGTTTTTTGTTTTTTTATCTAATATTTTACATTAAAATCGAACGCATTTTTATGAGTTTTTCCAAAAATTCAGGGGAAATGCTTACAGCACCTGGTATTCCCAAGCGGTCACCCATCTAAGTACTGACCAGGCTCTACGTTGCTTAACTTCGGGGATCGGACGAGAACCGGTGTTTTCAACGTGATATGGCCGTAAGCGAAGACGTGCCATAATTTTAACTATTACAATTTCAATATTTATTTACCAAATCTGATAATGTAATGATATTTTGTTTTTTGGTTTTGTTATCTAATATTTTACATTAAAATCGAACGCATTTTTATGAGTTTTTCCAAAAATTCAGGGGAAATGCTTACAGCACCTGGTATTCCCAAGCGGTCACCCATCTAAGTACTGACCAGGCTCTACGTTGCTTAACTTCGGGGATCGGACGAGAACCGGTGTTTTCAACGTGATATGGCCGTAAGCGAAGACGTGCCATAATTTTAACTATTACAATTTCAATATTTATTTACCAAATCTGATAATGTAATGATATTTTGTTTTTTGTTTTTTTATCTAATATTTTACATTAAAATCGAACGCATTTTTATGAGTTTTTCCAAAAATTCAGGGGAAATGCTTACAGCACCTGGTATTCCCAAGCGGTCACCCATCTAAGTACTGACCAGGCTCTACGTTGCTTAACTTCGGGGATCGGACGAGAACCGGTGTTTTCAACGTGATATGGCCGTAAGCGAAGACGTGCCATAATTTTAACTATTACAATTTCAATATTTATTTACCAAATCTGATAATGTAATGATATTTTGTTTTTTGTTTTTTATCTAATATTTTACATTAAAATCGAACGCATTTTTATGAGTTTTTCCAAAAATTCAGGGGAAATGCTTACAGCACCTGGTATTCCCAAGCGGTCACCCATCTAAGTACTGACCAGGCTCTACGTTGCTTAACTTCGGGGATCGGACGAGAACCGGTGTTTTCAACGTGATATGGCCGTAAGCGAAGACGTGCCATAATTTTAACTATTACAATTTCAATATTTATTTACCAAATCTGATAATGTAATGATATTTTGTTTTTTGTTTTTTTATCTAATATTTTACATTAAAATCGAACGCATTTTTATGAGTTTTTCCAAAAATTCAGGGGAAATGCTTACAGCACCTGGTATTCCCAAGCGGTCACCCATCTAAGTACTGACCAGGCTCTACGTTGCTTAACTTCGGGGATCGGACGAGAACCGCTGTTTTCAACGTGATATGGCCGTAAGCGAAGACGTGCCATAATTTTAACTATTACAATTTCAATATTTATTTACCAAATCTGATAATGTAATGATATTTTGTTTTTTGTTTTTTTATCTAATATTTTACATTAAAATCGAACGCATTTTTATGAGTTTTTCCAAAAATTCAGGGGAAATGCTTACAGCACCTGGTATTCCCAAGCGGTCACCCAACTAAGTACTGACCAGGCTCTACGTTGCTTAACTTCGGGGATCGGAAGAGAACCGGAGTTTTCAACGTGATATGGCCGTAAGCGAAGACGTGCCATAATTTTAACTATTACAATTTCAATATTTATTTACCAAATCTGATAATGTAATGATATATGTTTTTTGTTTTTTTATCTAATATTTTACATTAAAATCGAACGCATTTTTATGAGTTTTTCCAAAAATTCAGGGGAAATGCTTACAGCACCTGGTATTCCCAAGCGGTCACCCATCTATGTACTGACCAGGCTCTACGTTGCTTAACTTCGGGGATCGGACGAGAACCGGTGTTTTCAACGTGATATGGCCGTAAGCGAAGACGTGCCATAATTTTAACTATTACAATTTCAATATTTATTTACCAAATCTGATAATGTAATGATATTTTGTTTTTTGTTTTTTTATCTAATATTTTACATTAAAATCGAACGCATTTTTATGAGTTTTTCCAAAAATTCAGGGGAAATGCTTACAACACCTGGTATTCCCAAGCGGTCACCCATCTAAGTACTGACCAGGCTCTACGTTGCTTAACTTCGGGGATCGGACGAGAACCGGTGTTTTCAACGTGATATGACCGTAAGCGAAGACGTGCCATAATTTTAACTATTACAATTTCAATATTTATTTACCAAATCTGATAATGTAATGATATATGTTTTTTGTTTTTTTATCTAATATTTTACATTAAAATCGAACGCATTTTTATGAGTTTTTCCAAAAATTCAGGGGAAATGCTTACAGCACCTGGTATTCCCAAGCGGTCACCCATCTAAGTACTGACCAGGCTCTACGTTGCTTAACTTCGGGGATCGGACGAGAACCGGTGTTTTCAACGTGATATGGCCGTAAGCGAAGACGTGCCATAATTTTAACTATTACAATTTCAATATTTATTTACCAAATCTGATAATGTAATGATATTTTGTTTTTTGTTTTTTTATCTAATATTTTACATTAAAATCGAACGCATTTTTATGAGTTTTTCCAAAAATTCAGGGGAAATGCTTACAGCACCTGGTATTCCCAAGCGGTCACCCATCTATGTACTGACCAGGCTCTACGTTGCTTAACTTCGGGGATCGGACGAGAACCGGTGTTTTCAACGTGATATGGCCGTAAGCGAAGACGTGCCATAATTTTAACTATTACAATTTCAATATTTATTTACCAAATCTGATAATGTAATGATATTTTGTTTTTTGTTTTTTTTACCTAATATTTTACATTAAAATCGAACGCATTTTTATGAGTTTTTCCAAAAATTCAGGGGAAATGCTTACAGCACCTGGTATTCCCAAGCGGTCACCCATCTAAGTACTGACCAGGCTCTACGTTGCTTAACTTCGGGGATCGGACGAGAACCGGTGTTTTCAACGTGATATGGCCGTAAGCGAAGACGTGCCATAATTTTAACTATTACAATTTCAATATTTATTTACCAAATCTGATAATGTAATGATATTTTGTTTTTTGTTTTTTTTACCTAATATTTTACATTAAAATCGAACGCATTTTTATGAGTTTTTCCAAAAATTCAGGGGAAATGCTTACAGCACCTGGTATTCCCAAGCGGTCACCCATCTAAGTACTGACCAGGCTCTACGTTGCTTAACTTCGGGGATCGGACGAGAACCGGTGTTTTCAACGTGATATGGCCGTAAGCGAAGACGTGCCATAATTTTAACTATTACAATTTCAATATTTATTTACCAAATCTGATAATGTAATGATATTTTGTTTTTTGTTTTTTTATCTAATATTTTACATTAAAATCGAACGCACTTTTATGAGTTTTTCCAAAAATTCTGGGGAAATGCCTACAGCACCTGGTATTCCCAAGCGGTCACCCATCTAAGTACTGACCAGGCTCTACGTTGCTTAACTTCGGGGATCGGACGAGAACCGGTGTTTTCAACGTGATATGGCCGTAAGCGAAGACGTGCCATAATTTTAACTATTACAATTTCAATATTTATTTACCAAATCTGATAATGTAATGATATTTTGTTTTTTGTTTTTTTATCTAATATTTTACATTAAAATCGAACGCATTTTTATGAGTTTTTCCAAAAATTCAGGGGAAATGCTTACAGCACCTGGTATTCCCAAGCGGTCACCCATCTAAGTACTGACCAGGCTCTACGTTGCTTAACTTCGGGGATCGGACGAGAACCGGTGTTTTCAACGTGATATGGCCGTAAGCGAAGACGTGCCATAATTTTAACTATTACAATTTCAATATTTATTTACCAAATCTGATAATGTAATGATATTTTGTTTTTTGTTTTTTTATCTAATATTTTACATTAAAATCGAACGCATTTTTATGAGTTTTTCCAAAAATTCAGGGGAAATGCTTACAGCACCTGGTATTCCCAAGCGGTCACCCATCTAAGTACTGACCAGGCTCTACGTTGCTTAACTTCGGGGATCGGACGAGAACCGGTGTTTTCAACGTGATATGGCCGTAAGCGAAGACGTGCCATAATTTTAACTATTACAATTTCAATATTTATTTACCAAATCTGATAATGTAATGATATTTTGTTTTTTGTTTTTTATCTAATATTTTACATTAAAATCGAACGCATTTTTATGAGTTTTTCCAAAAATTCAGGGGAAATGCTTACAGCACCTGGTATTCCCAAGCGGTCACCCATCTAAGTACTGACCAGGCTCTACGTTGCTTAACTTCGGGGATCGGACGAGAACCGGTGTTTTCAACGTGATATGACCGTAAGCGAAGACGTGCCATAATTTTAACTATTACAATTTCAATATTTATTTACCAAATCTGATAATGTAATGATATATGTTTTTTGTTTTTTTATCTAATATTTTACATTAAAATCGAACGCATTTTTATGAGTTTTTCCAAAAATTCAGGGGAAATGCTTACAGCACCTGGTATTCCCAAGCGGTCACCCATCTAAGTACTGACCAGGCTCTACGTTGCTTAACTTCGGGGATCGGACGAGAACCGGTGTTTTCAACGTGATATGGCCGTAAGCGAAGACGTGCCATAATTTTAACTATTACAATTTCAATATTTATTTACCAAATCTGATAATGTAATGATATTTTGTTTTTTGGTTTTGTTATCTAATATTTTACATTAAAATCGAACGCATTTTTATGAGTTTTTCCAAAAATTCAGGGGAAATGCTTACAGCACCTGGTATTCCCAAGCGGTCACCCATCTATGTACTGACCAGGCTCTACGTTGCTTAACTTCGGGGATCGGACGAGAACCGGTGTTTTCAACGTGATATGGCCGTAAGCGAAGACGTGCCATAATTTTAACTATTACAATTTCAATATTTATTTACCAAATCTGATAATGTAATGATATTTTGTTTTTTGTTTTTTTTACCTAATATTTTACATTAAAATCGAACGCATTTTTATGAGTTTTTCCAAAAATTCAGGGGAAATGCTTACAGCACCTGGTATTCCCAAGCGGTCACCCATCTAAGTACTGACCAGGCTCTACGTTGCTTAACTTCGGGGATCGGACGAGAACCGGTGTTTTCAACGTGATATGGCCGTAAGCGAAGACGTGCCATAATTTTAACTATTACAATTTCAATATTCATTTACCAAATCTGATAATGTAATGATATTTTGTTTTTTGTTTTTTTTACCTAATATTTTACATTAAAATCGAACGCATTTTTATGAGTTTTTCCAAAAATTCAGGGGAAATGCTTACAGCACCTGGTATTCCCAAGCGGTCACCCATCTAAGTACTGACCAGGCTCTACGTTGCTTAACTTCGGGGATCGGACGAGAACCGGTGTTTTCAACGTGATATGGCCGTAAGCGAAGACGTGCCATAATTTTAACTATTACAATTTCAATATTTATTTACCAAATCTGATAATGTAATGATATTTTGTTTTTTGTTTTTTATCTAATATTTTACATTAAAATCGAACGCATTTTTATGAGTTTTTCCAAAAATTCAGGGGAAATGCTTACAGCACCTGGTATTCCCAAGCGGTCACCCATCTAAGTACTGACCAGGCTCTACGTTGCTTAACTTCGGGGATCGGACGAGAACCGGTGTTTTCAACGTGATATGGCCGTAAGCGAAGACGTGCCATAATTTTAACTATTACAATTTCAATATTTATTTACCAAATCTGATAATGTAATGATATTTTGTTTTTTGTTTTTTTATCTAATATTTTACATTAAAATCGAACGCATTTTTATGAGTTTTTCCAAAAATTCAGGGGAAATGCTTACAGCACCTGGTATTCCCAAGCGGTCACCCATCTAAGTACTGACCAGGCTCTACGTTGCTTAACTTCGGGGATCGAACGAGAACCGGTGTTTTCAACGTGATATGGTCGTAAGCGAAGACGTGCCATAATTTTAACTATTACAATTTCAATATTTATTTACCAAATCTGATAATGTAATGATATTTTGTTTTTTGTTTTTTTTACCTAATATTTTACATTAAAATCGAACGCATTTTTATGAGTTTTTCCAAAAATTCAGGGGAAATGCTTACAGCACCTGGTATTCCCAAGCGGTCACCCATCTAAGTACTGACCAAGCTCTACGTTGCTTAACTTCGGGGATCGGACGAGAACCGGTGTTTTCAACGTGATATGGCCGTAAGCGAAGACGTGCCATAATTTTAACTATTACAATTTCAATATTTATTTACCAAATCTGATAATGTAATGATATTTTGTTTTTTGTTTTTTATCTAATATTTTACATTAAAATCGAACGCATTTTTATGAGTTTTTCCAAAAATTCAGGGGAAATGCTTACAGCACCTGGTATTCCCAAGCGGTCACCCATCTAAGTACTGACCAGGCTCTACGTTGCTTAACGTCGGGGATCGGACGAGAACCGGTGTTTTCAACGTGATATGGCCGTAAGCGAAGACGTGCCATAATTTTAACTATTACAATTTCAATATTTATTTACCAAATCTGATAATGCCATGATATTTTGTTTTTTGTTTTTTTATCTAATATTTTACATTAAAATCGAACGCATTTTTATGAGTTTTTCCAAAAATTCAGGGGAAATGCCTACAGCACCTGGTATTCCCAAGCGGTCACCCATCTAAGTACTGACCAGGCTCTACGTTGCTTAACTTCGGGGATCGGACGAGAACCGGTGTTTTCAACGTGATATGGCCGTAAGCGAAGACGTGCCATAATTTTAACTATTACAATTTCAATATTTATGTACCAAATCTGATAATGTAATGATATTTTGTTTTTTGTTTTTTTATCTAATATTTTACATTAAAATCGAACGCATTTTTATGAGTTTTTCCAAAAATGCAGGGGAAATGCTTACAGCACCTCGTATTCCCAATCGGTCACCCATCTAAGTACTGACCAGGCTCTACGTTGCTTAACTTCGGGGATCGGACGAGAACCGGTGTTTTCAACGTGATATGGTCGTAAGCGAAGACGTGCCATAATTTTAACTATTACAATTTCAATATTTATTTACCAAATCTGATAATGTAATGATATTTTGTTTTTTGTTTTTTTTACCTAATATTTTACATTAAAATCGAACGCATTTTTATGAGTTTTTCCAAAAATTCAGGGGAAATGCTTACAGCACCTGGTATTCCCAAGCGGTCACCCATCTAAGTACTGACCAGGCTCTACGTTGCTTAACTTCGGGGATCGGACGAGAACCGGTGTTTTCAACGTGATATGGCCGTAAGCGAAGACGTGCCATAATTTTAACTATTACAATTTCAATATTTATTTACCAAATCTGATAATGTAATGATATTTTGTTTTTTGTTTTTTTATCTAATATTTTACATTAAAATCGAACGCATTTTTATTAGTTTTTCCAAAAATTCAGGGGAAATGCTTACAGCACCTGGTATTCCCAAGCGGTCACCCATCTATGTACTGACCAGGCTCTACGTTGCTTAACTTCGGGGATCGGACGAGAACCGGTGTTTTCAACGTGATATGGCCGTAAGCGAAGACGTGCCATAATTTTAACTATTACAATTTCAATATTTATTTACCAAATCTGATAATGTAATGATATTTTGTTTTTTGTTTTTTTATCTAATATTTTACATTAAAATCGAACGCATTTTTATTAGTTTTTCCAAAAATTCAGGGGAAATGCTTACAGCACCTGGTATTCCCAAGCGGTCACCCATCTAAGTACTGACCAGGCTCTACGTTGCTTAACTTCGGGGATCGGACGAGAACCGGTGTTTTCAACGTGATATGACCGTAAGCGAAGACGTGCCATAATTTTAACTATTACAATTTCAATATTTATTTACCAAATCTGATAATGTAATGATATATGTTTTTTGTTTTTTTATCTAATATTTTACATTAAAATCGAACGCATTTTTATGAGTTTTTCCAAAAATTCAGGGGAAATGCTTACAGCACCTGGTATTCCCAAGCGGTCACCCATCTAAGTACTGACCAGGCTCTACGTTGCTTAACGTCGGGGATCGGACGAGAACCGGTGTTTTCAACGTGATATGGCCGTAAGCGAAGACGTGCCATAATTTTAACTATTACAATTTCAATATTTATTTACCAAATCTGATAATGCCATGATATTTTGTTTTTTGTTTTTTTATCTAATATTTTACATTAAAATCGAACGCATTTTTATGAGTTTTTCCAAAAATTCAGGGGAAATGCCTACAGCACCTGGTATTCCCAAGCGGTCACCCATCTAAGTACTGACCAGGCTCTACGTTGCTTAACTTCGGGGATCGGACGAGAACCGGTGTTTTCAACGTGATATGGCCGTAAGCGAAGACGTGCCATAATTTTAACTATTACAATTTCAATATTTATGTACCAAATCTGATAATGTAATGATATTTTGTTTTTTGTTTTTTTATCTAATATTTTACATTAAAATCGAACGCATTTTTATGAGTTTTTCCAAAAATGCAGGGGAAATGCTTACAGCACCTCGTATTCCCAATCGGTCACCCATCTAAGTACTGACCAGGCTCTACGTTGCTTAACTTCGGGGATCGGACGAGAACCGGTGTTTTCAACGTGATATGGTCGTAAGCGAAGACGTGCCATAATTTTAACTATTACAATTTCAATATTTATTTACCAAATCTGATAATGTAATGATATTTTGTTTTTTGTTTTTTTTACCTAATATTTTACATTAAAATCGAACGCATTTTTATGAGTTTTTCCAAAAATTCAGGGGAAATGCTTACAGCACCTGGTATTCCCAAGCGGTCACCCATCTAAGTACTGACCAGGCTCTACGTTGCTTAACTTCGGGGATCGGACGAGAACCGGTGTTTTCAACGTGATATGGCCGTAAGCGAAGACGTGCCATAATTTTAACTATTACAATTTCAATATTTATTTACCAAATCTGATAATGTAATGATATTTTGTTTTTTGTTTTTTTATCTAATATTTTACATTAAAATCGAACGCATTTTTATGAGTTTTTCCAAAAATTCAGGGGAAATGCTTACAGCACCTGGTATTCCCAAGCGGTCACCCATCTATGTACTGACCAGGCTCTACGTTGCTTAACTTCGGGGATCGGACGAGAACCGGTGTTTTCAACGTGATATGGCCGTAAGCGAAGACGTGCCATAATTTTAACTATTACAATTTCAATATTTATTTACCAAATCTGATAATGTAATGATATTTTGTTTTTTGTTTTTTTATCTAATATTTTACATTAAAATCGAACGCATTTTTATTAGTTTTTCCAAAAATTCAGGGGAAATGCTTACAGCACCTGGTATTCCCAAGCGGTCACCCATCTAAGTACTGACCAGGCTCTACGTTGCTTAACTTCGGGGATCGGACGAGAACCGGTGTTTTCAACGTGATATGACCGTAAGCGAAGACGTGCCATAATTTTAACTATTACAATTTCAATATTTATTTACCAAATCTGATAATGTAATGATATATGTTTTTTGTTTTTTTATCTAATATTTTACATTAAAATCGAACGCATTTTTATGAGTTTTTCCAAAAATTCAGGGGAAATGCTTACAGCACCTGGTATTCCCAAGCGGTCACCCATCTAAGTACTGACCAGGCTCTACGTTGCTTAACTTCGGGGATCGGACGAGAACCGGTGTTTTCAACGTGATATGGCCGTAAGCGAAGACGTGCCATAATTTTAACTATTACAATTTCAATATTTATTTACCAAATCTGATAATGTAATGATATTTTGTTTTTTGTTTTTTTTTACCTAATATTTTACATTAAAATCGAACGCATTTTTATGAGTTTTTCCAAAAATTCAGGGGAAATGCTTACAGCACCTGGTATTCCCAAGCGGTCACCCATCTAAGTACTGACCAGGCTCTACGTTGCTTAACTTCGGGGATCGGACGAGAACCGGTGTTTTCAACGTGATATGGCCGTAAGCGAAGACGTGCCATAATTTTAACTATTACAATTTCAATATTTATTTACCAAATCTGATAATGTAATGATATTTTGTTTTTTGTTTTTTTATCTAATATTTTACATTAAAATCGAACGCATTTTTATGAGTTTTTCCAAAAATTCAGGGGAAATGCTTACAGCACCTGGTATTCCCAAGCGGTCACCCATCTAAGTACTGACCAGGCTCTACGTTGCTTAACATCGGGGATCGGACGAGAACCGGTGTTTTCAACGTGATATGGCCGTAAGCGAAGACGTGCCATAATTTTAACTATTACAATTTCAATATTTATTTACCAAATCTGATAATGTAATGATATTTTGTTTTTTGTTTTTTTATCTAATATTTTACATTAAAATCGAACGCATTTTTATGAGTTTTTCCAAAAATTCAGGGGAAATGCTTACAGCACCTGGTATTCCCAAGCGGTCACCCATCTATGTACTGACCAGGCTCTACGTTGCTTAACTTCGGGGATCGGACGAGAACGGGTGTTTTATACGTGATATGGCCGTAAGCGAAGACGTGCCATAATTTTAACCATTACAATTTCAATATTTATTTACCAAATCTGATAATGTAATGATATTTTGTTTTTTGTTTTTTTATCTAATATTTTACATTAAAATCGAACGCATTTTAATGAGTTTTTCCAAAAATTCAGGGGAAATGCTTACAGCACCTGGTATTCCCAAGCGGTCACCCATCTAAGTACTGACCAGGCTCTACGTTGCTTAACTTCGGGGATCGGACGAGAACCGGTGTTTTCAACGTGATATGGCCGTAAGCGAAGACGTGCCATAATTTTAACTATTACAATTTCAATATTTATTTACCAAATCTGATAATGTAATGATATTTTGTTTTTTGTTTTTTTATCTAATATTTTACATTCAAATCGAAATCATTTTTATGAGTTTTTCCAAAAATTCAGGGGAAATGCTTACAGCACCTGGTATTCCCAAGCGGTCACCCATCTATGTACTGACCAGGCTCTACGTTGCTTAATATCGGGGATCGGACGAGAACCGGTGTTTTATACGTGATATGGCCGTAAGCGAAGACGTGCCATAATTTTAACTATTACAATTTCAATATTTATTTACCAAATCTGATAATTTAATGATACTTTATTTGTTTTTTTTACCTAATATTTTACATTAAAATCGAACGCATTTTTATGAGTTTTTCCAAAACTTCAGGGGAAATGCTTACAGCACCTGGTATTCCCAAGCGGTCACCAATCTATGTACTGACCAGGCTTTACGTTGCTTAACTTCGGGGATCGGACGAGAACCGGTGTTTTCAACGTGATATGGCCGTAAGCGAAGACGTGCCATAATTTTAACTATTACAATTTCAATATTTATTTACCAAATCTGATAATGTAATGATATTTTGTTTTTTGTTTTTTTTACCTAATATTTTACATTAAAATCGAACGCATTTTTATGAGTTTTTCAAAAAATTCAGGGGAAATGCTTACAGCACCTGGTATTCCCAAGCGGTCACCCATCTAAGTACTGACCAGGCTCTACGTTGCTTAACTTCGGGGATCGGACGAGAACCGGTGTTTTCAACGTGATATGGCCGTAAGCGAAGACGTGCCATAATTTTAACTATTACAATTTCAATATTTATTTACCAAATCTGATAATGTAATGATATTTTGTTTTTTGTTTTTTTTACCTAATATTTTACATTAAAATCGAACGCATTTTTATGAGTTTTTCCAAAAATTCAGGGGAAATGCTTACAGCACCTGGTATTCCCAAGCGGTCACCCATCTAAGTACTGACCAGACTCTACGTTGCTTAACTTCGGGGATCGGACGAGAACCGGTGTTTTCAACGTGATATGGCCGTAAGCGAAGACGTGCCATAATTTTAACTATTACAATTTCAATATTTATTTACCAAATCTGATAATGTAATGATATTTTGTTTTTTGTTTTTTTATCTAATATTTTACATTAAAATCGAACGCATTTTTATGAGTTTTTCCAAAAATTCAGGGGAAATGCTTACAGCACCTGGTATTCCCAAGCGGTCACCCATCTAAGTACTGACCAGGCTCTACGTTGCTTAACATCGGGGATCGGACGAGAACCGGTGTTTTCAACGTGATATGGCCGTAAGCGAAGACGTGCCATAATTTTAACTATTACAATTTCAATATTTATTTACCAAATCTGATAATGTAATGATATTTTGTTTTTTGTTTTTTTATCTAATATTTTACATTAAAATCGAACGCATTTTTATGAGTTTTTCCAAAAATTCAGGGGAAATGCTTACAGCACCTGGTATTCCCAAGCGGTCACCCATCTATGTACTGACCAGGCTCTACGTTGCTTAACTTCGGGGATCGGACGAGAACGGGTGTTTTATACGTGATATGGCCGTAAGCGAAGACGTGCCATAATTTTAACCATTACAATTTCAATATTTATTTACCAAATCTGATAATGTAATGATATTTTGTTTTTTGTTTTTTTATCTAATATTTTACATTAAAATCGAACGCATTTTAATGAGTTTTTCCAAAAATTCAGGGGAAATGCTTACAGCACCTGGTATTCCCAAGCGGTCACCCATCTAAGTACTGACCAGGCTCTACGTTGCTTAACTTCGGGGATCGGACGAGAACCGGTGTTTTCAACGTGATATGGCCGTAAGCGAAGACGTGCCATAATTTTAACTATTACAATTTCAATATTTATTTACCAAATCTGATAATGTAATGATATTTTGTTTTTTGTTTTTTTATCTAATATTTTACATTCAAATCGAACGCATTTTTATGAGTTTTTCCAAAAATTCAGGGGAAATGCTTACAGCACCTGGTATTCCCAAGCGGTCACCCATCTATGTACTGACCAGGCTCTACGTTGCTTAATATCGGGGATCGGACGAGAACCGGTGTTTTATACGTGATATGGCCGTAAGCGAAGACGTGCCATAATTTTAACTATTACAATTTCAATATTTATTTACCAAATCTGATAATGTAATGATATTTTGTTTTTTGTTTTTTTTACCTAATATTTTACATTAAAATCGAACGCATTTTTATGAGTTTTTCCAAAAATTCAGGGGAAATGCTTACAGCACCTGGAATTCCCAAGCTGTCACCCATCTAAGTACTGACCAGGCTCTACGTTGCTTAACTTCGGGGATCGGACGAGAACCGGTGTTTTCAACGTGATATGGCCGTAAGCGAAGACGTGCCATAATTTTAACTATTACAATTTCAATATTTATTTACCAAATCTGATAATGTAATGATATTTTGTTTTTTGCTTTTTTTACCTAATATTTTACATTAAAATCGAACGCATTTTTATGAGTTTTTCCAAAAATTCAGGGGAAATGCTTACAGCACCTGGTATTCCCAAGCGGTAACCCATCTAAGTACTGACCAGGCTCTACGTTGCTTAACTTCGGGGATCGGACGAGAACCGGTGTTTTCAACGTGATATGGCCGTAAGCGAAGACGTGCCATAATTTTAACTATTACAATTTCAATATTTATTTACCAAATCTGATAATGTAATGATATTTTTTTTTTTGTTTTTTTATCTAATATTTTACATTAAAATCGAACGCATTTTTATGAGTTTTTCCAAAAATTCAGGGGAAATGCTTACAGCACCTGGTATTCCCAAGCGGTCACCCATCTAAGTACTGACCAGGCTCTACGTTGCTTAACTTCGGGGATCGGACGAGAACCGGTGTTTTCAACGTAATATGGCCGTAAGCGAAGACGTGCGATAATTTTAACTATTACAATTTCAATATTTATTTACCAAATCTGATAATTTAATGATACTTTATTTGTTTTTTTTACCTAATATTTTACATTAAAATCGAACGCATTTTTATGAGTTTTTCCAAAACTTCAGGGGAAATGCTTACAGCACCTGGTATTCCCAAGCGGTCACCAATCTATGTACTGACCAGGCTTTACGTTGCTTAACTTCGGGGATCGGACGAGAACCGGTGTTTTCAACGTGATATGGCCGTAAGCGAAGACGTGCCATAATTTTAACTATTACAATTTCAATATTTATTTACCAAATCTGATAATGTAATGATATTTTGTTTTTTGTTTTTTTTACCTAATATTTTACATTAAAATCGAACGCATTTTTATGAGTTTTTCAAAAAATTCAGGGGAAATGCTTACAGCACCTGGTATTCCCAAGCGGTCACCCATCTAAGTACTGACCAGGCTCTACGTTGCTTAACTTCGGGGATCGGACGAGAACCGGTGTTTTCAACGTGATATGGCCGTAAGCGAAGACGTGCCATAATTTTAACTATTACAATTTCAATATTTATTTACCAAATCTGATAATGTAATGATATTTTGTTTTTTGTTTTTTTTACCTAATATTTTACATTAAAATCGAACGCATTTTTATGAGTTTTTCCAAAAATTCAGGGGAAATGCTTACAGCACCTGGTATTCCCAAGCGGTCACCCATCTAAGTACTGACCAGGCTCTACGTTGCTTAACTTCGGGGATCGGACGAGAACCGGTGTTTTCAACGTGATATGGCCGTAAGCGAAGACGTGCCATAATTTTAACTATTACAATTTCAATATTTATTTACCAAATCTGATAATGTAATGATATTTTGTTTTTTGTTTTTTATCTAATATTTTACATTAAAATCGAACGCATTTTTATGAGTTTTTCCAAAAATTCAGGGGAAATGCTTACAGCACCTGGTATTCCCAAGCGGTCACCCATCTAAGTACTGACCAGGCTCTACGTTGCTTAACTTCGGGGATCGGACGAGAACCGGTGTTTTCAACGTGATATGGCCGTAAGCGAAGACGTGCCATAATTTTAACTATTACAATTTATATATTTATTTACCAAATCTGATAATGTAATGATATTTTGTTTTTTGTTTTTTTATCTAATATTTTACATTAAAATCGAACGCATTTTTATGAGTTTTTCCAAAAATTCAGGGGAAATGCCTACAGCACCTGGTATTCCCAAGCGGTCACCCATCTAAGTACTGACCAGGCTCTACGTTGCTTAACTTCGGGGGTCGGACGAGAACCGGTGTTTTCAGCGTGATATGGCCGTAAGCGAAGACGTGCCATAATTTTAACTATTACAATTTCAATATTTATTTACCAAATCTGATAATGTAATGATATTTTGTTTTTTGTTTTTTTTATCTAATATTTTACATTAAAATCGAACGCATTTTTATGAGTTTTTCCAAAAATTCAGGGGAAATGCTTACAGCACCTGGTATTCCCAAGCGGTCACCCATCTAAGTACTGACCAGGCACTACGTTGCTTAACTTCGGGGATCGGACGAGAACCGGTGTTTTCAACGTGATATGGTCGTAAGCGAAGACGTGCCATAATTTTAACTATTACAATTTCAATATTTATTTACCAAATCTGATAATGTAATGATATTTTGTTTTTTGTTTTTTTATCTAATATTTTACATTAAAATCGAACGCATTTTTATGAGTTTTTCCAAAAATTCAGGGGAAATGCTTACAGCACCTGGTATTCCCAAGCGGTCACCCATCTAAGTACTGACCAGGCTCTACGTTGCTTAACATCGGGGATCGGACGAGAACCGGTGTTTTCAACGTGATATGGCCGTAAGCGAAGACGTGCCATAATTTTAACTATTACAATTTCAATATTTATTTACCAAATCTGATAATGTAATGATATTTTGTTTTTTGTTTTTTTATCTAATATTTTACATTAAAATCGAACGCATTTTAATGAGTTTTTCCAAAAATTCAGGGGAAATGCTTACAGCACCTGGTATTCCCAAGCGGTCACCCATCTAAGTACTGACCAGGCTCTACGTTGCTTAACTTCGGGGATCGGACGAGAACCGGTGTTTTCAACGTGATATGGCCGTAAGCGAAGACGTGCCATAATTTTAACTATTACAATTTCAATATTTATTTACCAAATCTGATAATGTAATGATATTTTGTTTTTTGTTTTTTTATCTAATATTTTACATTCAAATCGAAATCATTTTTATGAGTTTTTCCAAAAATTCAGGGGAAATGCTTACAGCACCTGGTATTCCCAAGCGGTCACCCATCTATGTACTGACCAGGCTCTACGTTGCTTAATATCGGGGATCGGACGAGAACCGGTGTTTTATACGTGATATGGCCGTAAGCGAAGACGTGCCATAATTTAAACTATTACAATTTCAATATTTATTTACCAAATCTGATAATGTAATGATATTTTGTTTTTTGTTTTTTTTACCTAATATTTTACATTAAAATCGAACGCATTTTTATGAGTTTTTCCAAAAATTCAGGGGAAATGCTTACAGCACCTGGAATTCCCAAGCTGTCACCCATCTAAGTACTGACCAGGCTCTACGTTGCTTAACTTCGGGGATCGGACGAGAATCGGTGTTTTCAACGTGATATGGCCGTAAGCGAAGACGTGCCATAATTTTAACTATTACAATTTCAATATTTATTTACCAAATCTGATAATGTAATGATATTTTGTTTTTTGTTTTTTTTACCTAATATTTTACATTAAAATCGAACGCATTTTTATGAGTTTTTCCAAAAATTCAGGGGAAATGCTTACAGCACCTGGTATTCCCAAGCGGTCACCCATCTAAGTACTGACCAGGCTCTACGTTGCTTAACTTCGGGGATCGGACGAGAACCGGTGTTTTCAACGTGATATGGCCGTAAGCGAAGACGTGCCATAATTTTAACTATTACAATTTCAATATTTATTTACCAAATCTGATAATGTAATGATATTTTGTTTTTTGTTTTTTTATCTAATATTTTACATTAAAATCGAACGCATTTTTATGAGTTTTTCCAAAAATTCAGGGGAAATGCTTACAGCACCTGGTATTCCCAAGCGGTCACCCATCTAAGTACTGACCAGGCTCTACGTTGCTTAACTTCGGGGATCGGACGAGAACCGGTGTTTTCAACGTAATATGGCCGTAAGCGAAGACGTGCGATAATTTTAACTATTACAATTTCAATATTTATTTACCAAATCTGATAATTTAATGAAACTTTATTTGTTTTTTTTACCTAATATTTTACATTAAAATCGAACGCATTTTTATGAGTTTTTCCAAAAATTCAGGGGAAATGCTTACAGCACCTGGTATTCCCAAGCGGTCACCCATCTAAGTACTGACCAGGCTCTACGTTGCTTAACTTCGGGGATCGGACGAGAACCGGTGTTTTCAACGTGATATGGCCGTAAGCGAAGAAGTGCGATAATTTTAACTATTACAATTTCAATATTTATTTACCAAATCTGATAATTTAATGATACTTTGATTTTGTTTTTTTATCTAATATTTTACATTAAAATCGAACGCATTTTTATGAGTTTTTCCAAAAATTCAGGGGAAATGCTTACAGCACCTGGTATTCCCAAGCGGTCACCCATCTAAGTACTGACCAGGCTCTACGTTGCTTAACTTCGGGGATCGGACGAGAACCGGTGTTTTCAACGTGATATGGCCGTAAGCGAAGACGTGCCATAATTGTAACTATTACAATTTCAATATTTATTTACCAAATCTGATAATGTAATGATATTTTGTTTTTTGTTTTTTTATCTAATATTTTACATTAAAATCGAACGCATTTTTATGAGTTTTTCCAAAAATTCAGGGGAAATGCTTACAGCACCTGGTATTCCCAAGCGGTCACCCATCTATGTACTGACCAGGCTCTACGTTGCTTAACTTCGGGGATCGGACGAGAACCGGTGTTTTCAACGTGATATGGCCTTAAGCGAAGACGTGCCATAATTTTAACTATTACAATTTCAATATTTATTTACCAAATCTGATAATGTAATGATATTTTGTTTTTTGTTTTTTTACCTAATATTTTACATTAAAATCGAACGCATTTTTATGAGTTTTTCCAAAAATTCAGGGGAAATGCTTACAGCACCTGGTATTCCCAAGCGGTCACCCATCTAAGTACTGACCAGGCTCTACGTTGCTTAACTTCGGGGATCGGACGAGAACCGGTGTTTTCAACGTGATATGGCCGTAAGCGAAGACGTGCCATAATTTTAACTATTACAATTTCAATATTTATTTACCAAATCTGATAATGTAATGATATTTTGTTTTTTGTTTTTTTTACCTAATATTTTACATTAAAATCGAACGCATTTTTATGAGTTTTTCCAAAAATTCAGGGGAAATGCTTACAGCACCTGGTATTCCCAAGCGGTCACCCATCTAAGTACTGACCAGGCTCTACGTTGCTTAACTTAGGGGATCGGACGAGAACCGGTGTTTTCAACGTGATATGGCCGTAAGCGAAGACGTGCCATAATTTTAACTATTACAATTTCAATATTTATTTACCAAATCTGATAATGTAATGATATTTTGTTTTTTGTTTTTTATCTAATATTTTACATTAAAATCGAACGCATTTTTATGAGTTTTTCCAAAAATTCAGGGGAAATGCTTACAGCACCTGGTATTCCCAAGCGGTCACCCATCTAAGTACTGACCAGGCTCTACGTTGCTTAACTTCGGGGATCGGACGAGAACCGGTGTTTTCAACGTGATATGGCCGTAAGCGAAGACGTGCCATAATTTTAACTATTACAATTTCAATATTTATTTACCAAATCTGATAATGTAATGATATTTTGTTTTTTGTTTTTTTATCTAATATTTTACATTAAAATCGAACGCATTTTTATGAGTTTTTCCAAAAATTCAGGGGAAATGCCTACAGCACCTGGTATTCCCAAGCGGTCACCCATCTAAGTACTGACCAGGCTCTACGTTGCTTAACTTCGGGGATCGGACGAGAACCGGTGTTTTCAACGTGATATGGCCGTCAGCGAAGACGTGCCATAATTTTAACTATTACAATTTCAATATTTATTTACCAAATCTGATAATTTAATGATACTTTATTTGTTTTTTTTACCTAATATTTTACATTAAAATCGAACGCATTTTTATGAGTTTTTCCAAAAATTCAGGGGAAATGCTTACAGCACCTGGTATTCCCAAGCGGTCACCCATCTAAGTACTGACCAGGCTCTACGTTGCTTAACTTCGGGGATCGGACGAGAACCGGTGTTTTCAACGTGATATGGCCGTAAGCGAAGACGTGCCATAATTTTAACTATTACAATTTCAATATTTATTTACCAAATCTGATAATGTAATGATATTTTGTTTTTTGTTTTTTTATCTAATATTTTACATCAAAATCGAACGCATTTTTATGAGTTTTTCCAAAAATTCAGGGGAAATGCTTACAGCACCTGGTATTCCCAAGCGGTCACCCATCTAAGTACTGACCAGGCTCTACGTTGCTTAACTTCGGGGATCGGACGAGAACCGGTGTTTTCAACGTGATATGGCCGTAAGCGAAGACGTGCCATAATTTTAACTATTACAATTTCAATATTTATTTACCAAATCTGATAATGTAATGATATTTTGTTTTTTGTTTTTTTATCTAATATTTTACATTAAAATCGAACGCATTTTTATGAGTTTTTCCAAAAATTCAGGGGAAATGCTTACAGCACCTGGTATTCCCAAGCGGTCACCCATCTAAGTACTGACCAGGCTCTACGTTGCTTAACTTCGGGGATCGGACGAGAACCGGTGTTTTCAACGTGATATGGCCGTAAGCGAAGACGTGCCATAATTTTAACTATTACAATTTCAATATTTATTTACCAAATCTGATAATGTAATGATATTTTGTTTTTTGTTTTTTTATCTAATATTTTACATTAAAATCGAACGCATTTTTATGAGTTTTTCCAAAAATTCAGGGGAAATGCTTACAGCACCTGGTATTCCCAAGCGGTCACCCATCTAAGTACTGACCAGGCTCTACGTTGCTTAACTTCGGGGATCGGACGAGAACCGGTGTTTTCAACGTGATATGGCCGTAAGCGAAGACGTGCAATAATTTTAACTATTACAATTTCAATATTTATTTACCAAATCTGATAATGTAATGATATTTTGTTTTTTGTTTTTTTATCTAATATTTTACATTAAAATCGAACGCATTTTTATGAGTTTTTCCAAAAATTCAGGGGAAATGCTTACAGCACCTGGTATTCCCAAGCGGTCACCCATCTAAGTACTGACCAGGCTCTACGTTGCTTAACTTCGGGGATCGGACGAGAACCGGTGTTTTCAACGTGATATGGCCTTAAGCGAAGACGTGCCATAATTTTAACTATTACAATTTCAATATTTATTTACCAAATCTGATAATGTAATGATATTTTGTTTTTTGTTTTTTTATCTAATATTTTACATTAAAATCGAACGCATTTTTATGAGTTTTTCCAAAAATTCAGGGGAAATGCTTACAGCACCTGGTATTCCCAAGCGGTCACCCATCTAAGTACTGACCAGGCTCTACGTTGCTTAACTTCGGGGATCGGACGAGAACCGGTGTTTTCAACGTGATATGGCCGTAAGCGAAGACGTGCCATAATTTTAACTATTACAATTTCAATATTTATTTACCAAATCTGATAATGTAATGATATTTTGTTTTTTGTTTTTTTTACCTAATATTTTACATTAAAATCGAACGCATTTTTATGAGTTTTTCCAAAAATTCAGGGGAAATGCTTACAGCACCTGGTATTCCCAAGCGGTCACCCATCTAAGTACTGACCAGGCTCTACGTTGCTTAACTTAGGGGATCGGACGAGAACCGGTGTTTTCAACGTGATATGGCCGTAAGCGAAGACGTGCCATAATTTTAACTATTACAATTTCAATATTTATTTACCAAATCTGATAATGTAATGATATTTTGTTTTTTGTTTTTTATCTAATATTTTACATTAAAATCGAACGCATTTTTATGAGTTTTTCCAAAAATTCAGGGGAAATGCTTACAGCACCTGGTATTCCCAAGCGGTCACCCATCTAAGTACTGACCAGGCTCTACGTTGCTTAACTTCGGGGATCGGACGAGAACCGGTGTTTTCAACGTGATATGGCCGTAAGCGAAGACGTGCCATAATTTTAACTATTACAATTTCAATATTTATTTACCAAATCTGATAATGTAATGATATTTTGTTTTTTGTTTTTTTATCTAATATTTTACATTAAAATCGAACGCATTTTTATGAGTTTTTCCAAAAATTCAGGGGAAATGCCTACAGCACCTGGTATTCCCAAGCGGTCACCCATCTAAGTACTGACCAGGCTCTACGTTGCTTAACTTCGGGGATCGGACGAGAACCGGTGTTTTCAACGTGATATGGCCGTCAGCGAAGACGTGCCATAATTTTAACTATTACAATTTCAATATTTATTTACCAAATCTGATAATTTAATGATACTTTATTTGTTTTTTTTACCTAATATTTTACATTAAAATCGAACGCATTTTTATGAGTTTTTCCAAAAATTCAGGGGAAATGCTTACAGCACCTGGTATTCCCAAGCGGTCACCCATCTAAGTACTGACCAGGCTCTACGTTGCTTAACTTCGGGGATCGGACGAGAACCGGTGTTTTCAACGTGATATGGCCGTAAGCGAAGACGTGCCATAATTTTAACTATTACAATTTCAATATTTATTTACCAAATCTGATAATGTAATGATATTTTGTTTTTTGTTTTTTTATCTAATATTTTACATCAAAATCGAACGCATTTTTATGAGTTTTTCCAAAAATTCAGGGGAAATGCTTACAGCACCTGGTATTCCCAAGCGGTCACCCATCTAAGTACTGACCAGGCTCTACGTTGCTTAACTTCGGGGATCGGACGAGAACCGGTGTTTTCAACGTGATATGGCCGTAAGCGAAGACGTGCCATAATTTTAACTATTACAATTTCAATATTTATTTACCAAATCTGATAATGTAATGATATTTTGTTTTTTGTTTTTTTATCTAATATTTTACATTAAAATCGAACGCATTTTTATGAGTTTTTCCAAAAATTCAGGGGAAATGCTTACAGCACCTGGTATTCCCAAGCGGTCACCCATCTAAGTACTGACCAGGCTCTACGTTGCTTAACTTCGGGGATCGGACGAGAACCGGTGTTTTCAACGTGATATGGCCGTAAGCGAAGACGTGCCATAATTTTAACTATTACAATTTCAATATTTATTTACCAAATCTGATAATGTAATGATATTTTGTTTTTTGTTTTTTTATCTAATATTTTACATTAAAATCGAACGCATTTTTATGAGTTTTTCCAAAAATTCAGGGGAAATGCTTACAGCACCTGGTATTCCCAAGCGGTCACCCATCTAAGTACTGACCAGGCTCTACGTTGCTTAACTTCGGGGATCGGACGAGAACCGGTGTTTTCAACGTGATATGGCCGTAAGCGAAGACGTGCAATAATTTTAACTATTACAATTTCAATATTTATTTACCAAATCTGATAATGTAATGATATTTTGTTTTTTGTTTTTTTATCTAATATTTTACATTAAAATCGAACGCATTTTTATGAGTTTTTCCAAAAATTCAGGGGAAATGCTTACAGCACCTGGTATTCCCAAGCGGTCACCCATCTAAGTACTGACCAGGCTCTACGTTGCTTAACTTCGGGGATCGGACGAGAACCGGTGTTTTCAACGTGATATGGCCGTAAGCGAAGACGTGCCATAATTTTAACTATTACAATTTCAATATTTATTTACCAAATCTGATAATGTAATGATATTTTGTTTTTTGTTTTTTTATCTAATATTTTACATTAAAATCGAACGCATTTTTATGAGTTTTTCCAAAAATTCAGGGGAAATGCTTACAGCACCTGGTATTCCCAAGCGGTCACCCATCTAAGTACTGACCAGGCTCTACGTTGCTTAACTTCGGGGATCGGACGAGAACCGGTGTTTTCAACGTGATATGGCCGTAAGCGAAGACGTGCCATAATTTTAACTATTACAATTTCAATATTTATTTACCAAATCTGATAAAGTAATGATATTTTGTTTTTTGTTTTTTTATCTAATATTTTACATTAAAATCGAACGCATTTTTATGAGTTTTTCCAAATATTCAGGGGAAATGCTTACAGCACCTGGTATTCCCAAGCGGTCACCCATCTAAGTACTGACCAGGCTCTACGTTGCTTAACTTCGGGGATCGGACGAGAACCGGTGTTTTAAACGTGATATGGCCGTAAGCGAAGACGTGCAATAATTTTAACTATTACAATTTCAATATTTATTTACCAAATCTGATAATGTAATGATATTTTGTTTTTTGTTTTTTTATCTAATATTTTACATTAAAATCGAACGCATTTTTATGAGTTTTTCCAAAAATTCAGGGGAAATGCTTACAGCACCTGGTATTCCCAAGCGGTCACCCATCTAAGTACTGACCAGGCTCTACGTTGCTTAACTTCGGGGATCGGACGAGAACCGGTGTTTTCAACGTGATATGGCCGTAAGCGAAGACGTGCCATAATTTTAACTATTACAATTTCAATATTTATTTACCAAATCTGATAATGTAATGATATTTTGTTTTTTGTTTTTTTATCTAATATTTTACATTAAAATCGAACGCATTTTTATGAGTTTTTCCAAAAATTCAGGGGAAATGCTTACAGCACCTGGTATTCCCAAGCGGTCACCCATCTAAGTACTGACCAGGCTCTACGTTGCTTAACTTCGGGGATCGGACGAGAACCGGTGTTTTCAACGTGATATGGCCGTACGCGAAAAAGTGCGATAATTTTAACTATTACAATTTCAATATTTATTTACCAAATCTGATAATTTAATGATACTTTATTTGTTTTTTTTACCTAATATTTTACATTAAAATCGAACGCATTTTTATGAGTTTTTCCAAAAAGTCAGGGGAAATGCTTACAGCACCTGGTATTCCCAAGCTGTCACCCATCTAAGTACTGACCAGGCTCTACGTTGCTTAACTTCGGGAATCGGACGAGAACGTGTGTTTTCAACGTGATATGGCCGTAAGCGAAGAAGTGCGATAATTTTAACTATTACAATTTCAATATTTATTTACCAAATCTGATAATTTAATGATACTTTATTTGTTTTTTTTACCTAATATTTTACATTAAAATCGAACGCATTTTTATGAGTTTTTCAAAAAATTCAGGGGAAATGCTTACAGCACCTGGTATTCCCAAGACGTCACCCATCTAAGTACTGACCAGGCTCTACGTTGCTTAACTTCGGGGATCGGACGAGAACCGGTGTTTTCAACGTGATATGGCCGTAAGCGAAGAAGCGCGATAATTTTAACTATTACAATTTCAATATTTATTTACCAAATCTGATAATTTAATGATACTTTATTTGTTTTTTTTACCTAATATTTTACATTAAAATCGAACGCATTTTTATGAGTTTTTCCAAAAATTCAGGGGAAATGCTTACAGCACCTGGTATTCCCAAGCGGTCACCCATCTAAGTACTGACCAGGCTCTACGTTGCTTAACTTCGGGGATCGGACGAGAACCGGTGTTTTCAACGTGATATGGCCGTAAGCGAAGACGTGCCATAATTTTAACTATTACAATTTCAATATTTATTTACCAAATCTGATAATGTAATGATATTTTGTTTTTTGTTTTTTTATCTAATATTTTACATTAAAATCGAACGCATTTTTATGAGTTTTTCCAAAAATTCAGGGGAAATGCTTACAGCACCTGGTATTCCCAAGCGGTCACCCATCTAAGTACTGACCAGGCTCTACGTTGCTTAACTTCGGGGATCGGTTGAGTACCGGTGTTTTCAACGTGATATGGCCGTAAGCGAAGAAGTGCCATAATTTTAACTATTACAATTTCAATATTTATTTACCATATCTGATAATTTAATGATACTTTATTTGTTTTTTTTACCTAATATTTTACATTAAAATCGAACGCATTTTTATGAGTTTTTCCAAAAATTCAGGGGAAATGCTGACAGCACCTGGTATTCCCAAGCGGTCACCCATCTAAGTACTGACCAGGCTCTACGTTGCTTAACTTCGGGGATCGGACGAGAACCGGTGTTTTCAACGTGATATGGCCGTAAGCGAAGACGTGCCATAATTTTAACTATTACAATTTCAATATTTATTTACCAAATCTGATAATGTAATGATATTTTGTTTTTTGTTTTTTTTACCTAATATTTTACATTAAAATCGAACGCATTTTTATGAGTTTTTCCAAAAATTCAGGGGAAATGCTTACAGCACCTGGTATTCCCGAGATGTAACCCATCTAAGTACTGACCAGACTCTACGTTGCTTAACTTCGGGGATCGGACGAGAACCGGTGTTTTCAACGTGATATGGCCGTAAGCGAAGACGTGCCATAATTTTAACTATTACAATTTCAATATTTATTTAACAAATCTGATAATGTAATGATATTTTGTTTTTTGTTTTTTTATCTAATATTTTACATTAAAATCGAACGCATTTTTATGAGTTTTTCCAAAAATTCAGGGGAAATGCTTACAGCACCTGGTATTCCCAAGCGGTCACCCATCTAAGTACTGACCAGGCTCTACGTTGCTTAACTTCGGGGATCGGACGAAAACCGGTGTTTTCAACGTGATATGGCCGTAAGCGAAGAAGTGCGATAATTTTAACTATTACAATTTCAATATTTATTTACCAAATCTGATAATTTAATGATACTTTATTTGTATTTTTTACCTAATATTTTACATTAAAATCGAACGCATTTTTATGAGTTTTTCCAAAAATTCAGGGGAAATGCTTACAGCACCTGGTATTCCCAAGCGGTCACCCATCTAAGTACTGACCAGGCTCTACGTTGCTTAACTTCGGGGATCGGACGAGAACCGGTGTTTTCAACGTGATATGGCCGTAAGCGAAGAAGTGCGATAATTTTAACTATTACAATTTCAATATTTATTTACCAAATCTGATAATTTAATGATACTTTATTTGTTTTTTTTACCTAATATTTTACATTAAAATCGAACGCATTTTTATGAGTTTTTCCAAAAATTCAGGGGAAATGCTTACAGCACCTGGTATTCCCAAGCGGTCACCCATCTAAGTACTGACCAGGCTCTACGTTGCTTAACTTCGGGGATCGGACGAGAACCGGTGTTTTCAACGTGATATGGCCGTAAGCGAAGAAGTGCGATAATTTTAACTATTACAATTTCAATATTTATTTACCAAATCTGATAATTTAATGATACTTTATTTGTTTTTTTTACCTAATATTTTACATTAAAATCGAACGCATTTTTATGAGTTTTTCCAAAAATTCAGGGGAAATGCTTACAGCACCTGGTATTCCCAAGCGGTCACCCATCTAAGTACTGACCAGGCTCTACGTTGCTTAACTTCGGGGATCGGACGAGAACCGGTGTTTTCAACGTGATATGGCCGTAAGCGAAGACGTGCCATAATTTTAACTATTACAATTTCAGTATTTATTTACCAAATCTGATAATGTAATGATATTTTGTTTTTTGTTTTTTTTACCTAATATTTTACATTAAAATCGAACGCATTTTTATGAGTTTTTCCAACAATTCAGGGGAAATGCTTACAGCACCTGGTATTCCCAAGCGGTCACCCATCTACGTACTGACCAGGCTCTACGTTGCTTAACTTCGGGGATCGGACGAGAACCGGTGTTTTCAACGTGATATGGCCGTAAGCGAAGACGTGCCATAATTTTAACTATTACAATTTCAGTATTTATTTACCAAATCTGATAATGTAATGATATTTTGTTTTTTGTTTTTTTTACCTAATATTTTACATTAAAATCGAACGCATTTTTATGAGTTTTTCCAACAATTCAGTGGAAATGCTTACAGCACCTGGTATTCCCACGCGGTCACCCATCTACGTACTGACCAGGCTCTACGTTGCTTAACTTCGGGGATCGGACGAGAACCGGTGTTTTCAACGTGATATGGCCGTAAGCGAAGACGTGCCATAATTTTAACTATTACAATTTCAATATTTATTTACCAAATCTGATAATGTAATGATATTTTTTTTTTTGTTTTTTTATCTAATATTTTACATTAAAATCGAACGCATTTTTATGAGTTTTTCCAAAAATTCAGGGGAAATGCTTACAGCACCTGGTATTCCCAAGCGGTCACCCATCTAAGTACTGACCAGGCTCTACGTTGCTTAACTTCGGGGATCGGACGAGAACCGGTGTTTTCAACGTGATATGGCCGTAAGCGAAGACGTGCCATAATTTTAACTATTACAATTTCAATATTTATTTACCAAATCTGATAATGTAATGATATTTTGTTTTTTGTTTTTTTTATCTAATATTGTACATTAAAATCGAACGCATTTTTATGAGTTTTTCCAAAAATTCAGGGGAAATGCTTACAGCACCTGGTATTCCCAAGCGGTCACCCATCTAAGTACTGACCAGGCTCTACGTTGCTTAACTTCGGGGATCGGACGAGAACCGGTGTTTTCAACGTGATATGGCCGTAAGCGAAGACGTGCCATAATTTTAACTATTACAATTTCAACATTTATTTACCAAATGTGATAATGTAATGATATTTTGTTTTTTGTTTTTTTACCTAATATTTTACATTAAAATCGAACGCATTTTTATGAGTTTTTCCAAAAATTCAGGGGAAATGCTTACAGCACCTGGTATTCCCAAGCGGTCACCCATCTAAGTACTGACCAGGCTCTACGTTGCTTAACTTCGGGGATCGGACGAGAACCGGTGTTTTCAACGTGATATGGCCGTAAGCGAAGACGTGCCATAATTTTAACTATTACAATTTCAATATTTATTTACCAAATCTGATAATGTAATGATATTTTGTTTTTTGTTTTTTTATCTAATATTTTACATTAAAATCGAACGCATTTTTATGAGTTTTTCCAAAAATTCAGGGGAAATGCTTACAGCACCTGGTATTCCCAAGCGGTCACCCATCTAAGTACTGACCAGGCTCTACGTTGCTTAACTTCGGGGATCGGACGAGAACCGGTGTTTTCAACGTGATATGGCCGTAAGCGAAGACGTGCCATAATTTTAACTATTACAATTTCAATATTTATTTACCAAATCTGATAATGTAATGATATTTTGTTTTTTGTTTTTTTATCTAATATTTTACATTAAAATCGAACGCATTTTTAAGAGTTTTTCCAAAAATTCAGGGGAAATGCTTACAGCACCTGGTATTCCCAAGCGGTCACCCATCTAAGTACTGACCAGGCTCTACGTTGCTTAACTTCGGGGATCGGACGAGAACCGGTGTTTTCAACGTGATATGGCCGTAAGCGAAGACGTGCCATAATTTTAACTATTACAATTTCAGTATTTATTTACCAAATCTGATAATGTAATGATATTTTGTTTTTTGTTTTTTTTACCTAATATTTTACATTAAAATCGAACGCATTTTTATGAGTTTTTCCAAAAATTCAGGGGAAATGCTTACAGCACCTGGTATTCCCAAGCGGTCACCCATCTAAGTACTGACCAGGCTCTACGTTGCTTAACTTCGGGGATCGGACGAGAACCGGTGTTTTCAACGTGATATGGCCGTAAGCGAAGAAGTGCGATAATTTTAACTATTACAATTTCAATATTTATTTACCAAATCTGATAATTTAATGATACTTTATTTGTTTTTTTTACCTAATATTTTACATTAAAATCGAACGCATTTTTATGAGTTTTTCCAAAAATTCAGGGGAAATGCTTACAGCACCTGGTATTCCCAAGCGGTCACCCATCTAAGTACTGACCAGGCTCTACGTTGCTTAACTTCGGGGATCGGACGAGAACCGGTGTTTTCAACGTGATATGGCCGTAAGCGAAGACGTGCCATAATTTTAACTATTACAATGTCAGTATTTATTTACCAAATCTGATAATGTAATGATATTTTGTTTTTTGTTTGTTTTACCTAATATTTTACATTAAAATCGAACGCATTTTTATGAGTTTTTCCAACAATTCAGGGGAAATGCTTACAGCACCTGGTATTCCCAAGCGGTCACCTATCTACGTACTGACCAGGCTCTACGTTGCTTAACTTCGGGGATCGGACGAGAACCGGTGTTTTCAACGTGATATGGCCGTAAGCGAAGACGTGCCATAATTTTAACTATTACAATTTCAGTATTTATTTACCAAATCTGATAATGTAATGATATTTTGTTTTTTGTTTTTTTATCTAATATTTTACATTAAAATCGAACGCATTTTTATGAGTTTTTCCAAAAATTCAGGGGAAATGCTTACAGCACCTGGTATTCCCAAGCGGTCACCCATCTAAGTACTGACCAGGCTCTACGTTGCTTAACTTCGGGGGATCGGACGAGAACCGGTGTTTTCAACGTGATATGGCCGTAAGCGAAGACGTGCCATAATTTTAACTATTACAATTTCAATATTTATTTACCAAATCTGATAATGTAATGATATTTTGTTTTTTGTTTTTTTTATCTAATATTTTATATTAAATTCGAACGCATTTTTATGAGTTTTTCCAAAAATTCAGGGGAAATGCTTACAGCACCTGGTATTCCCAAGCGGTCACCCATCTAAGTACTGACCAGGCTCTACGTTGCTTAACTTCGGGGATCGGACGAGAACCGGTGTTTTCAACGTGATATGGCCGTAAGCGAAGACGTGCCATAATTTTAACTATTACAATTTCAATATTTATTTACCAAATCTGATAATGTAATGATATTTTGTTTTTTGTTTTTTTACCTAATATTTTACATTAAAATCGAACGCATTTTTATGAGTTTTTCCAAAAATTCAGGGGAAATGCTTACAGCACCTGGTATTCCCAAGCGGTCACCCATCTAAGTACTGACCAGGCTCTACGTTGCTTAACTTCGGGGATCGGACGAGAACCGGTGTTTTCAACGTGATATTGCCGTAAGTGAAGACGTGCCATAATTTTAACTATTACAATTTCAATATTTATTTACCAAATCTGATAATGTAATGATATTTTGTTTTTTGTTTTTTTATCTAATATTTTACATTAAAATCGAACGCATTTTTATGAGTTTTTCCAAAAATTCAGGGGAAATGCTTACAGCACCTGGTATTCCCAAGCGGTCACCCATCTAAGTACTGACCAGGCTCTACGTTGCTTAACTTCGGGGATCGGACGAGAACCGGTGTTTTCAACGTGATATGGCCGTAAGCGAAGACGTGCCATAATTTTAACTATTACAATTTCAATATTTATTTACCAAATCTGATAATGTAATGATATTTTGTTTTTTGTTTTTTTATCTAATATTTTACATTAAAATCGAACGCATTTTTATGAGTTTTTCCAAAAATTCAGGGGAAATGCTTACAGCACTAGGTATTCCAAAGCGGTCACCCATCTAAGTACTGACCAGGCTCTACGTTGCTTAACTTCGGGGATCGGACGAGAACCGGTGTTTTCAACGTGATATGGCCGTAAGCTAAGAAGTGCCATAATTTTAACTATTACAATTTCAATATTTATTTACCAAATCTGATAATTTAATGATACTTTATTTGTTTTTTTTACCTAATATTTTACATTAAAATCGAACGCATTTTTATGAGTTTTTCCAAAAATTCAGGGGAAATGCTTACAGCACCTGGTATTCCCAAGCGGTCACCCATCTAAGTACTGACCAGGCTCTACGTTGCTTAACTTCGGGGATCGGACGAGAACCGATGTTTTCAACGTGATATGGCCGTAAGCGAAGACGTGCCATAATTTTAACTATTACAATTTCAATATTTATTTACCAAATCTGATAATGTAATGATATTTTGTTTTTTGTTGTTTTTACCTAATATTTTACATTAAAATCGAACGCATTTTTATGAGTTTTTCCAAAAATTCAGGGGAAATGCTTACAGCGCCTGGTATTCCCAAGCGGTCACCCATCTAAGTACTGACCAGGCTCTACGTTGCTTAACTTCGGGGATCGGACGAGAACCGGTGTTTTCAACGTGATATGGCCGTAAGCGAAGACGTGCCATAATTTTAACTATTACAATTTCAATATTTATTTACCAAATCTGATAATGTAATGATATTTTGTTTTTTGTTTTTTTATCTAATATTTTACATCAAAATCGAACGCATTTTTATGAGTTTTTCCAAAAATTCAGGGGAAATGCTTACAGCACCTGGTATTCCCAAGCGGTCACCCATCTAAGTACTGACCAGGCTCTACGTTGCTTAACTTCGGGGATCGGACGAGAACCGGTGTTTTCAACGTGATATGGCCGTAAGCGAAGACGTGCCATAATTTTAACTATTACAATTTCAATATTTATTTACCAAATCTGATAATGTAATGATACTTTATTTGTTTTTTTTTACCTAATATTTTACATTAAAATCGAACGCATTTTTATGAGTTTTTCCAAAAATTCAGGGGAAATGCTTACAGCACCTGGTATTCCCAAGCGGTCACCCATCTAAGTACTGACCAGGCTCTACGTTGCTTAACTTCGGGGGATCGGACGAGAACCGGTGTTTTCAACGTGATATGGCCGTAAGCGAAGACGTGCCATAATTTTAACTATTACAATTTCAATATTTATTTACCAAATCTGATAATGTAATGATATTTTGTTTTTTGTTTTTTTATCTAATATTTTACATTAAAATCGAACGCATTTTTATGAGTTTTTCCAAAAATTCAGGGGAAATGCTTACAGCACCTGGTATTCCCAAGCGGTCACCCATCTAAGTACTGACCAGGCTCTACGTTGCTTAACTTCGGGGATCGGACGAGAACCGGTGTTTTCAACGTGATATGGCCGTAAGCGAAGACGGGCCATAATTTTAACTATTACAATTTTAATATTTATTTACCAAATCTGATAATGTAATGATATTTTGTTTTGGTTTTTTTTATCTAATATTTTACATTAAAATCGAATGCCTTTTTATGAGTTTTTCCAAAAATTCAGGGGAAATGCTTACAGCACCTGGTATTCCCAAGCGGTCACCCATCTAAGTACTGACCAGGCTCTACGTTGCTTAACTTCGGGGATCGGACGAGAACCGCTGTTTTCAACGTGATATGGCCGTAAGCGAAGAATTGCGATAATTTTAACTATTACAATTTCAATATTTATTTACCAAATCTGATAATTTAATGATACTTTATTTGTTTTTTTTACCTAATATTTTACATTAAAATCGAACGCATTTTTATGAGTTTTTCCAAAAATTCAGGGGAAATGCTTACAGCACCTGGTATTCCCAAGCGGTCACCCATCTAAGTACTGACCAGGCTCTACGTTGCTTAACTTCGGGGGATCGGACGAGAACCGGTGTTTTCAACGTGATATGGCCGTAAGCGAAGACGTGCCATAATTTTAACTATTACAATTTCAATATTTATTTACCAAATCTGATAATGTAATGATATTTTGTTTTTTTATCTAATATTTACATTAAAATCGAACGCATTTTTATGAGTTTTTCCAAAAATTCAGGGGAAATGCTTACAGCACCTGGTATTCCCAAGCGGTCACCCATCTAAGTACTGACCAGGCTCTACGTTGCTTAACTTCGGGGATCGGACGAGAACCGGTGTTTTCAACGTGATATGGCCGTAAGCGAAGAAGTGCCATAATTTTAACTATTACAATTTCAATATTTATTTACCAAATCTGATAATGTAATGATACTTTATTTGTTTTTTTTACCTAATATTTTACATTAAAATCGAACGCATTTTTATGAGTTTTTCCAAAAATTCAGGGGAAATGCTTACAACACCTGGTATTCCCAAGCGGTCACCCATCTAAGTACTGACCAGGCTCTACGTTGCTTAACTTCGGGGATCGGACGAGAACCGGTGTTTTCAACGTGATATGGCCGTAAGCGAAGACGTGCCATAATTTTAACTATTACAATTTCAATATTTATTTACCAAATCTGATAATGTAATGATATTTTATTTTTTGTTTTTTTATCTAATATTTTACATTAAAATCGAACGCATTTTTATGAGTTTTTCCAAAAATTCAGGGGAAATGCTTACAGCACCTGGTATTCCCAAGCGGTCACCCATCTAAGTACTGACCAGGCTCTACGTTGCTTAACTTCGGGGATCGGACGAGAACCGGTGTTTTCAACGTGATATGGCCGTAAGCGAAGAAGTGCCATAATTTTAACTATTACAATTTCAATATTTATTTACCAAATCTGATAATTTAATGATATTTTATTTGTTTTTTTTACCTAATATTTTACATTAAAATCGAACGCATTTTTATGAGTTTTTCCAAAAATTCAGGGGAAATGCTTACAGCACCTGGTATTCCCAAGCGGTCACCCATCTAAGTACTGACCAGGCTCTACGTTGCTTAACTTCGGGGATCGGACGAGAACCGGTGTTTTCAACGTGATATGGCCGTAAGCGAAGACGTGCCATAATTTTAACTATTACAATTTCAATATTTATTTACCAAATCTGATAATCTAATGATATTTTGTTTTTTGTTTTTTTTATCTAATATTTTACATTAAAATCGAACGCATTTTTATGAGTTTTTCCAAAAATTCAGGGGAAATGCTTACAGCACCTGGTATTCCCAAGCGGTCACCCATCTAAGTACTGACGAGGCTCTACGTTGCTTAACTTCAGGGATCGGACGAGAACCGGTGTTTTCACCGTGATATGGCCGTAAGCGAAGAAGTGCCATAATTTTAACTATTACAATTTCAATATTTATTTACCAAATCTGATAATTTAATGATACTTTATTTGTTTTTTTTACCTAATATTTTACATTAAAATCGAACGCATTTTTATGAGTTTTTCCAAAAATTCAGGGGAAATGCTTACAGCACCTGGTATTCCCAAGCGGTCACCCATCTAAGTACTGACCAGACTCTACATTGCTTAACTTCGGGGATCGGACGAGAACCGGTGTTTTCAACGTGATATGGCCGTAAGCGAAGACGTGCCATAATTTTAACTATTACAATTTCAATATTTATTTACCAAATCTGATAATGTAATGATATTTTTTTTTTGTTTTTTTATCTAATATTTTACATTAAAATCGAACGCATTTTTATGAGTTTTTCCAAAAATTCAGGGGAAATGCTTACAGCACCTGGTATTCCCAAGCGGTCACCCATCTAAGTACTGACCAGGCTCTACGTTGCTTAACTTCGGGGATCGGACGAGATCCGGTGTTTTCAACGTGATATGGCCGTAAGCGAAGACGTGCCATAATTTTAACTATTACAATTTCAATATTTATTTACCAAAGCTGATAATTTAATGATACTTTATTTGTTTTTGTTACCTAATATTATACATTAAAATCGAACGCATTTTTATGAGTTTTTCCAAAAATTCAGGGGAAATGCTTACAGCACCTGGTATTCCCAAGCGGTCACCCATCTAAGTACTGACCAGGCTCTACGTTGCTTAACTTCGGGGATCGGACGAGAACCGGTGTTTTCAACGTGATATGGCCGTAAGCGAAGACGTGCCATAATTTTAACTATTACAATTTCAATATTTATTTACCAAATCTGATAATGTAATGATATTTTGTTTTTTGTTTTTTTATCTAATATTTTACATTAAAATCGAACGCATTTTTATGAGTTTTTCCAAAAATTCAGGGGAAATGCCTACAGCACCTGGTATTCCCAAGCGGTCACCCATCTAAGTACTGACCAGGCTCTACGTTGCTTAACTTCGGGGATCGGACGAGAACCGGTGTTTTCAACGTGATATGGCCGTAAGCGAAGACGTGCCATAATTTTAACTATTACAATTTCAATATTTATTTACCAAATCTGATAATGTAATGATATTTTGTTTTTTGTTTTTTTATCTAATATTTTACATTAAAATCGAACGCATTTTTATGAGTTTTTCCAAAAATTTAGGGGAAATGCTTACAGCACCTGGTATTCCCAAGCGGTCACCCATCTAAGTACTGACCAGGCTCTACGTTGCTTAACTTCAGGGATCGGACGAGAACCGGTGTTTTCACCGTGATATGGCCGTAAGCGAAGAAGTGCCATAATTTTAACTATTACAATTTCAATATTTATTTACCAAATCTGATAATTTAATGATACTTTATTTGTTTTTTTTACCTAATATTTTACATTAAAATCGAACGCATTTTTATGAGTTTTTCCAAAAATTCAGGGGAAATGCTTACAGCACCTGGTATTCCCAAGCGGTCACCCATCTAAGTACTGACCAGACTCTACGTTGCTTAACTTCGGGGATCGGACGAGAACCGGTGTTTTCAACGTGATATGGCCGTAAGCGAAGACATGCCATAATTTTAACTATTACAATTTCAATATTTATTTACCAAATCTGATAATGTAATGATATTTTGTTTTTTGTTTTTTTATCTAATATTTTACATTAAAATCGAACGCATTTTTATGAGTTTTTCCAAAAATTCAGGGGAAATGCTTACAGCACCTGGTATTCCCAAGCGGTCACCCATCTAAGTACTGACCAGGCTCTACGTTGCTTAACTTCGGGGATCGGACGAGATCCGGTGTTTTCAACGTGATATGGCCGTAAGCGAAGACGTGCCATAATTTTAACTATTACAATTTCAATATTTATTTACCAAAGCTGATAATTTAATGATACTTTATTTGTTTTTGTTACCTAATATTTTACATTAAAATCGAACGCATTTTTATGAGTTTTTCCAAAAATTCAGGGGAAATGCTTACAGCACCTGGTATTCCCAAGCGGTCACCCATCTAAGTACTGACCAGGCTCTACGTTGCTTAACTTCGGGGATCGGACGAGAACCGGTGTTTTCAACGTGATATGGCCGTAAGCGAAGACGTGCCATAATTTTAACTATTACAATTTCAATATTTATTTACCAAATCTGATAATGTAATGATATTTTGTTTTTTGTTTTTTTATCTAATATTTTACATTAAAATCGAACGCATTTTTATGAGTTTTTCCAAAAATTCAGGGGAAATGCTTACAGCACCTGGTATTCCCAAGCGGTCACCCATCTAAGTACTGACCAGGCTCTACGTTGCTTAACTTCGGGGATCGGACGAGAACCGGTGTTTTCAACGTGATATGGCCGTAAGCGAAGACGTGCCATAATTTTAACTATTACAATTTCAATATTTATTTACCAAATCTGATAATGTAATGATATTTTGTTTTTTGTTTTTTTATCTAATATTTTACATTAAAATCGAACGCATTTTTATGAGTTTTTCCAAAAATTTAGGGGAAATGCTTACAGCACCTGGTATTCCCAAGCGGTCACCCATCTAAGTACTGACCAGGCTCTACGTTGCTTAACTTCAGGGATCGGACGAGAACCGGTGTTTTCACCGTGATATGGCCGTAAGCGAAGAAGTGCCATAATTTTAACTATTACAATTTCAATATTTATTTACCAAATCTGATAATTTAATGATACTTTATTTGTTTTTTTACCTAATATTTTACATTAAAATCGAACGCATTTTTATGAGTTTTTCCAAAAATTCAGGGGAAATGCTTACAGCACCTGGTATTCCCAAGCGGTCACCCATCTAAGTACTGACCAGACTCTACGTTGCTTAACTTCGGGGATCGGACGAGAACCGGTGTTTTCAACGTGATATGGCCGTAAGCGAAGACATGCCATAATTTTAACTATTACAATTTCAATATTTATTTACCAAATCTGATAATGTAATGATATTTTGTTTTTTGTTTTTTTATCTAATATTTTACATTAAAATCGAACGCATTTTTATGAGTTTTTCCAAAAATTCAGGGGAAATGCTTACAGCACCTGGTATTCCCAAGCGGTCACCCATCTAAGTACTGACCAGGCTCTACGTTGCTTAATATCGGGGATCGGACGAGAACCGGTGTTTTCAACGTGATATGGCCGTAAGCGAAGAAGTGCCATAATTTTAACTATTACAATTTCAATATTTATTTACCAAATCTGATAATTTAATGATACTTTATTTGTTTTTTTTTACCTAATATTTTACATTAAAATCGAACGCATTTTCATGAGTTTTTCCAAAAATTCAGGGGAAATGCTTACAGCACCTGGTATTCCCAAGCGGTCACCCATCTAAGTACTGACCAGGCTCTACGTTGCTTAACTTCGGGGATCGGACGAGAACCGGTGTTTTCAACGTGATATGGCCGTAAGCGAAGACGTGCCATAATTGTAACTATTACAATTTCAATATTTATTTACCAAATCTGATAATGTAATGATATTTTGTTTTTTGTTTTTTTTATCTAATATTTTTCATTAAAATCGAACGCATTTTTATGAGTTTTTCCAAAAATTCAGGGGAAATGCTTACAGCACCTGGTATACCCAAGCGGTCACCCATCTAAGTACTGACCAGGCTCTACGTTGCTTAACTTCGGGGATCGGACGAGAACCGGTGTTTTCAACGTGATATGGCCGTAAGCGAAGACGTGCCATAATTTTAACTATTACAATTTCAATATTTATTTACCAAATCTGATAATGTAATGATATTTTGTTTTTTGTTTTTTTATCTAATATTTTACATTAAAATCGAACGCATTTTTATGAGTTTTTCCAAAAATTCAGGGGAAATGCTTACAGCACCTGGTATTCCCAAGCGGTCACCCATCTAAGTACTGACCAGGCTCTACGTTGCTTAACTTCGGGGATCGGACGAGATCCGGTGTTTTCAACGTGATATGGCCGTAAGCGAAGACGTGCCATAATTTTAACTATTACAATTTCAATATTTATTTACCAAAGCTGATAATTTAATGATACTTTATTTGTTTTTGTTACCTAATATTTTACATTAAAATCGAACGCATTTTTATGAGTTTTTCCAAAAATTCAGGGGAAATGCTTACAGCACCTGGTATTCCCTAGCGGTCACCCATCTAAGTACTGACCAGGCTCTACGTTGCTTAACTTCGGGGATCGGACGAGAACCGGTGTTTTCAACGTGATATGGCCGTAAGCGAAGACGTGCCATAATTTTAACTATTACAATTTCAATATTTATTTACCAAATCTGATAATGTAATGATATTTTGTTTTTTGATTTTTTATCTAATATTTTACATTAAAATCGAACGCATTTTTATGAGTTTTTCCAAAAATTTAGGGGAAATGCTTACAGCACCTGGTATTCCCAAGCGGTCACCCATCTAAGTACTGACCAGGCTCTACGTTGCTTAACTTCAGGGATCGGACGAGAACCGGTGTTTTCACCGTGATATGGCCGTAAGCGAAGAAGTGCCATAATTTTAACTATTACAATTTCAATATTTATTTACCAAATCTGATAATTTAATGATACTTTATTTGTTTTTTTTACCTAATATTTTACATTAAAATCGAACGCATTTTTATGAGTTTTTCCAAAAATTCAGGGGAAATGCTTACAGCACCTGGTATTCCCAAGCGGTCACCCATCTAAGTACTGACCAGACTCTACGTTGCTTAACTTCGGGGATCGGACGAGAACCGCTGTTTTCAACGTGATATGGCCGTAAGCGAAGACATGCCATAATTTTAACTATTACAATTTCAATATTTATTTACCAAATCTGATAATGTAATGATATTTTGTTTTTTGTTTTTTTATCTAATATTTTACATTAAAATCGAACGCATTTTTATGAGTTTTTCCAAAAATTCAGGGGAAATGCTTACAGCACCTGGTATTCCCAAGCGGTCACCCATCTAAGTACTGACCAGGCTCTACGTTGCTTAATATCGGGGATCGGACGAGAACCGGTGTTTTCAACGTGATATGGCCGTAAGCGAAGAAGTGCGATAATTTTAACTATTACAATTTCAATATTTATTTACCAAATCTGATAATTTAATGATACTTTATTTGTTTTTTTTTACCTAATATTTTACATTAAAATCGAACGCATTTTCATGAGTTTTTCCAAAAATTCAGGGGAAATGCTTACAGCACCTGGTATTCCCAAGCGGTCACCCATCTAAGTACTGACCAGGCTCTACGTTGCTTAACTTCGGGGATCGGACGAGAACCGGTGTTTTCAACGTGATATGGCCGTAAGCGAAGACGTGCCATAATTGTAACTATTACAATTTCAATATTTATTTACCAAATCTGATAATGTAATGATATTTTGTTTTTTGTTTTTTTTATCTAATATTTTTCATTAAAATCGAACGCATTTTTATGAGTTTTTCCAAAAATTCAGGGGAAATGCTTACAGCACCTGGTATACCCAAGCGGTCACCCATCTAAGTACTGACCAGGCTCTACGTTGCTTAACTTCGGGGATCGGACGAGAACCGGTGTTTTCAACGTGATATGGCCGTAAGCGAAGACGTGCCATAATTTTAACTATTACAATTTCAATATTTATTTACCAAATCTGATAATGTAATGATATTTTGTTTTTTGTTTTTTTATCTAATATTTTACATTAAAATCGAACGTATTTTTATGAGTTTTTCCAAAAATTCAGGGGAAATGCTTACAGCACCTGGTATTCCCAAGCGGTCACCCATCTAAGTACTGACCAGGCTCTACGTTGCTTAACTTCGGGGATCGGACGAGAACCGGTGTTTTCAACGTGATATGGCCGTAAGCGAAGACGTGCCATAATTTTAACTATTACAATTTCAATATTTATTTACCAAATCTGATAATTTAATGATACTTTATTTGTTTTTGTTACCTAATATTTTACATTAAAATCGAACGCATTTTTATGAGTTTTTCCAAAAATTCAGGGGAAATGCTTACAGCACCTGGTATTCCCAAGCGGTCACCCATCTAAGTACTGACCAGGCTCTACGTTGCTTAACTTCGGGGATCGGACGAGAACCGGTGTTTTCAACGTGATATGGCCGTAAGCGAAGACGTGCCATAATTTTAACTATTACAATTTCAATATTTATTTACCAAATCTGATAATGTAATGATATTTTGTTTTTTGTTTTTTTATCTAATATTTTACATCAAAATCGAACGCATTTTTATGAGTTTTTCCAAAAATTCAGGGGAAATGCTTACAGCACCTGGTATTCCCAAGCGGTCACCCATCTAAGTACTGACCAGGCTCTACGTTGCTTAACTTCGGGGATCGGACGAGAACCGCTGTTTTCAACGTGATATGGCCGTAAGCGAAGACGTGCCATAATTTTAACTATTACAATTTCAATATTTATTTACCAAATCTGATAATGTAATGATATTTTGTTTTTTGTTTTTTTATCTAATATTTTACATTAAAATCGAACGCATTTTATGAGTTTTTCCAAAAATTTAGAGGAAATGCTTACAGCACCTGGTATTCCCAAGCGGTCACCCATCTAAGTACTGACCAGGCTCTACGTTGCTTAACTTCAGGGATCGGACGAGAACCGGTGTTTTCACCGTGATATGGCCGTAAGCGAAGAAGTGCCATAATTTTAACTATTACAATTTCAATATTTATTTACCAAATCTGATAATTTAATGATACTTTATTTGTTTTTTTTACCTAATATTTTACATTAAAATCGAACGCATTTTTATGAGTTTTTCCAAAAATTCAGGGGAAATGCTTACAGCACCTGGTATTCCCAAGCGGTCACCCATCTAAGTACTGACCAGACTCTACGTTGCTTAACTTCGGGGATCGGACGAGAACCGGTGTTTTCAACGTGATATGGCCGTAAGCGAAGACATGCCATAATTTTAACTATTACAATTTCAATATTTATTTACCAAATCTGATAATGTAATGATATTTTGTTTTTTGTTTTTTTATCTAATATTTTACATTAAAATCGAACGCATTTTTATGGGTTTTTCCAAAAATTCAGGGGAAATGCTTACAGCACCTGGTATTCCCAAGCGGTCACCCATCTAAGTACTGACCAGGCTCTACGTTGCTTAATATCGGGGATCGGACGAGAACCGGTGTTTTCAACGTGATATGGCCGTAAGCGAAGAAGTGCCATAATTTTAACTATTACAATTTCAATATTTATTTACCAAATCTGATAATTTAATGATACTTTATTTGTTTTTTTTTACCTAATATTTTACATTAAAATCGAACGCATTTTCATGAGTTTTTCCAAAAATTCAGGGGAAATGCTTACAGCCCCTGGTATTCCCAAGCGGTCACCCATCTAAGTACTGACCAGGCTCTACGTTGCTTAACTTCGGGGATCGGACGAGAACCGGTGTTTTCAACGTGATATGGCCGTAAGCGAAGACGTGCCATAATTGTAACTATTACAATTTCAATATTTATTTACCAAATCTGATAATGTAATGATATTTTGTTTTTTGTTTTTTTTTATCTAATATTTTTCATTAAAATCGAACGCATTTTTATGAGTTTTTCCAAAAATTCAGGGGAAATGCTTATAGCACCTGGTATTCCCAAGCGGTCACCCATCTAAGTACTGACCAGGCTCTACGTTGCTTAACTTCGGGGATCGGACGGGAACCGGTGTTTTCAACGTGATATGGCCGTAAGCGAAGACGTGCCATAATTTTAACTATTACAATTTCAATATTTATTTACCAAATCTGATAATTTAATGATACTTTATTTGTTTTTGTTACCTAATATTTTACATTAAAATCGAACGCATTTTTATGAGTTTTTCCAAAAATTCAGGGGAAATGCTTACAGCACCTGGTATTCCCAAGCGGTCACCCATCTAAGTACTGACCAGGCTCTACGTTGCTTAACTTCGGGGATCGGACGAGAACCGGTGTTTTCAACGTGATATGGCCGTAAGCGAAGACGTGCCATAATTTTAACTATTACAATTTCAATATTTATTTACCAAATCTGATAATGTAATGATATTTTGTTTTTTGTTTTTTTATCTAATATTTTACATTAAAATCGAACGCATTTTTATGAGTTTTTCCAAAAATTCAGGGGAAATGCTTACAGCACCTGGTATTCCCAAGCGGTCACCCATCTAAGTACTGACCAGGCTCTACGTTGCTTAACTTCGGGGATCGGACGAGAACCGCTGTTTTCAACGTGATATGGCCGTAAGCGAAGACGTGCCATAATTTTAACTATTACAATTTCAATATTTATTTACCAAATCTGATAATGTAATGATATTTTGTTTTTTGTTTTTTTATCTAATATTTTACATTAAAATCGAACGCATTTTATGAGTTTTTCCAAAAATTTAGAGGAAATGCTTACAGCACCTGGTATTCCCAAGCGGTCACCCATCTAAGTACTGACCAGGCTCTACGTTGCTTAACTTCAGGGATCGGACGAGAACCGGTGTTTTCACCGTGATATGGCCGTAAGCGAAGAAGTGCCATAATTTTAACTATTACAATTTCAATATTTATTTACCAAATCTGATAATTTAATGATACTTTATTTGTTTTTTTTACCTAATATTTTACATTAAAATCGAACGCATTTTTATGAGTTTTTCCAAAAATTCAGGGGAAATGCTTACAGCACCTGGTATTCCCAAGCGGTCACCCATCTAAGTACTGACCAGACTCTACGTTGCTTAACTTCGGGGATCGGACGAGAACCGGTGTTTTCAACGTGATATGGCCGTAAGCGAAGACATGCCATAATTTTAACTATTACAATTTCAATATTTATTTACCAAATCTGATAATGTAATGATATTTTGTTTTTTGTTTTTTTATCTAATATTTTACATTAAAATCGAACGCATTTTTATGAGTTTTTCCAAAAATTCAGGGGAAATGCTTACAGCACCTGGTATTCCCAAGCGGTCACCCATCTAAGTACTGACCAGGCTCTACGTTGCTTAATATCGGGGATCGGACGAGAACCGGTGTTTTCAACGTGATATGGCCGTAAGCGAAGAAGTGCCATAATTTTAACTATTACAATTTCAATATTTATTTACCAAATCTGATAATTTAATGATACTTTATTTGTTTTTTTTTACATAATATTTTACATTAAAATCGAACGCATTTTCATGAGTTTTTCCAAAAATTCAGGGGAAATGCTTACAGCACCTGGTATTCCCAAGCGGTCACCCATCTAAGTACTGACCAGGCTCTACGTTGCTTAACTTCGGGGATCGGACGAGAACCGGTGTTTTCAACGTGATATGGCCGTAAGCGAAGACGTGCCATAATTGTAACTATTACAATTTCAATATTTATTTACCAAATCTGATAATGTAATGATATTTTGTTTTTTGTTTTTTTTATCTAATATTTTTCATTAAAATCGAACGCATTTTTATGAGTTTTTCCAAAAATTCAGGGGAAATGCTTATAGCACCTGGTATTCCCAAGCGGTCACCCATCTAAGTACTGACCAGGCTCTACGTTGCTTAACTTCGGGGATCGGACGAGAACCGGTGTTTTCAACGTGATATGGCCGTAAGCGAAGACGTGCCATAATTTTAACTATTACAATTTCAATATTTATTTACCAAATCTGATAATTTAATGATACTTTATTTGTTTTTGTTACCTAATATTTTACATTAAAATCGAACGCATTTTTATGAGTTTTTCCAAAAATTCAGGGGAAATGCTTACAGCACCTGGTATTCCCAAGCGGTCACCCATCTAAGTACTGACCAGGCTCTACGTTGCTTAACTTCGGGGATCGGACGAGAACCGGTGTTTTCAACGTGATATGGCCGTAAGCGAAGACGTGCCATAATTTTAACTATTACAATTTCAATATTTATTTACCAAATCTGATAATGTAATGATATTTTGTTTTTTGTTTTTTTATCTAATATTTTACATTAAAATCGAACGCATTTTTATGAGTTTTTCCAAAAATTCAGGGGAAATGCTTACAGCACCTGGTATTCCCAAGCGGTCACCCATCTAAGTACTGACCAGGCTCTACGTTGCTTAACTTCGGGGATCGGACGAGAACCGCTGTTTTCAACGTGATATGGCCGTAAGCGAAGACGTGCCATAATTTTAACTATTACAATTTCAATATTTATTTACCAAATCTGATAATGTAATGATATTTTGTTTTTTGTTTTTTTATCTAATATTTTACATTAAAATCGAACGCATTTTTATGAGTTTTTCCAAAAATTTAGAGGAAATGCTTACAGCACCTGGTATTCCCAAGCGGTCACCCATCTAAGTACTGACCAGGCTCTACGTTGCTTAACTTCAGGGATCGGACGAGAACCGGTGTTTTCACCGTGATATGGCCGTAAGCGAAGAAGTGCCATAATTTTAACTATTACAATTTCAATATTTATTTACCAAATCTGATAATTTAATGATACTTTATTTGTTTTTTTTACCTAATATTTTACATTAAAATCGAACGCATTTTTATGAGTTTTTCCAAAAATTCAGGGGAAATGCTTACAGCAGCTGGTATTCCCAAGCGGTCACCCATCTAAGTACTGACCAGGCTCTACGTTGCTTAATATCGGGGATCGGACGAGAACCGGTGTTTTCAACGTGATATGGCCGTAAGCGAAGAAGTGCCATAATTTTAACTATTACAATTTCAATATTTATTTACCAAATCTGATAATTTAATGATACTTTATTTGTTTTTTTTTTACCAAATATTTTACATTAAAATCGAACGCATTTTCAAGAGTTTTTCCAAAAATTCAGGGGAAATGCTTACAGCACCTGGTATTCCCAAGCGGTCACCCATCTAAGTACTGACCAGGCTCTACGTTGCTTAACTTCGGGGATCGGACGAGAACCGGTGTTTTCAACGTGATATGGCCGTAAGCGAAGACGTGCCATAATTGTAACTATTACAATTTCAATATTTATTTACCAAATCTGATAATGTAATGATATTTTGTTTTTTGTTTTTTTATCTAATATTTTTCATTAAAATCGAACGCATTTTTATGAGTTTTTCCAAAAATTCAGGGGAAATGCTTATAGCACCTGGTATTCCCAAGCGGTCACCCATCTAAGTACTGACCAGGCTCTACGTTGCTTAACTTCGGGGATCGGACGAGAACCGGTGTTTTCAACGTGATATGGCCGTAAGCGAAGACGTGCCATAATTTTAACTATTACAATTTCAATATTTATTTACCAAATCTGATAATGTAATGATATTTTGTTTTTTGTTTTTTTATCTAATATTTTACATTAAAATCGAACGCATTTTTATGAGTTTTTCCAAAAATTCAGGGGAAATGCTTACAGCATCTGGTATTCCCAAGCGGTCACCCATCTAATTACTGACCAGGCTCTACGTTGCTTAACTTCGGGGATCGGACGAGACCCGGTGTTTTCAACGTGATATGGCCGTAAGCGAAGACGTGCCATAATTTTAACTATTACAATTTCAATATTTATTTACCAAATCTGATAATGTAATGATATTTTGTTTTTTGTTTTTTTATCTAATATTTTACATTAAAATCGAACGCATTTTTATGAGTTTTTCCAAAAATTCAGGGGAAATGCTTACAGCACCTGGTATTCCCAAGCGGTCACCCATCTAAGTACTGACCAGGCTCTACGTTGCTTAATATCGGGGATCGGACGAGAACCGGTGTTTTCAACGTGATATGGCCGTAAGCGAAGAAGTGCCATAATTTTAACTATTACAATTTCAATATTTATTTACCAAATCTGATAATGTAATGATATTTTATTTGTTTTTTTTTACCTAATATTTTACATTAAAATCGAACGCATTTTTATGAGTTGTTCCAAAAATTCAGGGGAAATGCTTACAGCACCTGGTATTCCCAAGCGGTCACCCATCTAAGTACTGACCAGGCTCTACGTTGCTTAACTTCGGGGATCGGACGAGAACCGGTGTTTTCAACGTGATATGGCCGTAAGCGAAGACGTGCCATAATTTTAACTATTACAATTTCAATATTTATTTACCAAATCTGATAATCTAATGATATTTTGTTTTTTGTTTTTTTATCTAATATTTTACATTAAAATCGAACGCATTTTTATGAGTTTTTCCAAAAATTCAGGGGAAATGCTTACAGCACCTGGTATTCCCAAGCGGTCACCCATCTAAGTACTGACCAGGCTCTACGTTGCTTAACTTCGGGGATCGGACGAGAACCGGTGTTTTCAACGTGATATGGCCGTAAGCGAAGAATTGCGATAATTTTAACTAATACAATTTCAATATTTATTTACCAAATCTGATAATTTAATGATACTTTATTTGTTTTTTTTACCTAATATTTTACATTAAAATCGAACGCATTTTTATGAGTTTTTCCAAAAATTCAGGGGAAATGCTTACAGCACCTGGTATTCCCAAGCGGTCACCCATCTAAGTACTGACCAGGCTCTACGTTGCTTAACTTCGGGGGATCGGACGAGAACAGGTGTTTTCAACGTGATATGGCCGTAAGCGAAGACGTGCCATAATTTTAACTATTACAATTTCAATATTTATTTACCAAATCTGATAATGTAATGATACTTTATTTGTTTTTTTTTTACCTAATATTTTACATTAAAATCGAACGCATTTTTATGAGTTGTTCCAAAAATTCAGGGGAAATGCTTACAGCACCTGGTATTCCCAAGCGGTCACCCATCTAAGTACTGACCAGGCTCTACGTTGCTTAACTTCGGGGATCGGACGAGAACCGGTGTTTTCAACGTGATATGGCCGTAAGCGAAGACGTGCCATAATTTTAACTATAACAATTTCAATATTTATTTACCAAATCTGATAATCTAATGATATTTTGTTTTTTGTTTTTTTATCTAATATTTTACATTAAAATCGAACGCATTTTTATGAGTTTTTCCAAAAATTCAGGGGAAATGCTTACAGCACCTGGTATTCCCAAGCGGTCACCCATCTAAGTACTGACCAGGCTCTACGTTGCTTAACTTCGGGGATCGGACGAGAACCGGTGTTTTCAACGTGATATGGCCGTAAGCGAAGAATTGCGATAATTTTAACTATTACAATTTCAATATTTATTTACCAAATCTGATAATTTAATGATACTTTATTTGTTTTTTTTACCTAATATTTTACATTAAAATCGAACGCATTTTTATGAGTTTTTCCAAAAATTCAGGGGAAATGCTTACAGCACCTGGTATTCCCAAGCGGTCACCCATCTAAGTACTGACCAGGCTCTACGTTGCTTAACTTCGGGGGATCGGACGAGAACCGGTGTTTTCAACGAGATATGGCCGTAAGCGAAGACGTGCCATAATTTTAACTATTACAATTTCAATATTTATTTACCAAATCTGATAATGTAATGATATTTTGTTTTTTGTTTTTTTATCTAATATTTTACATTAAAATCGAACGCATTTTTATGAGTTTTTCCAAAAATTCAGGGGAAATGCTTACAGCACCTGGTATTCCTAAGGGGTCACCCATCTAAGTACTGACCAGGCTCTACGTTGCTTAACTTCGGGGATCGGACGAGAACCGGTGTTTTCAACGTGATATGGCCGTAAGCGAAGACGTGCCATAATTTTAACTATTACAATTTCAATATTTATTTACCAAATCTGATAATGTAATGATATTTTGTTTTTTGTTTTTTTTATCTAATATTTTACATTAAAATCGAACGCATTTTTATGAGTTTTTCCAAAAATTCAGGGGAAATGCTTACAGCACCTGGTATTCCCAAGCGGTCACCCATCTAAGTACTGACCAGGCTCTACGTTGCTTAACTTCGGGTATCGGACGAGAACCGGTGTTTTCAACGTGATATGGCCGTAAGCGAAGACGGGCCATAATTTTAACTATTACAATTTCAATATTTATTTACCAAATCTGATAATGTAATGATATTTTGTTTTTTGTTTTTTTATCTAATATTTTACATTAAAATCGAATGCCTTTTTATGAGTTTTTCCAAAAATTCAGGGGAAATGCTTACAGCACCTGGTATTCCCAAGCGGTCACCCATCTAAGTACTGACCAGGCTCTACGTTGCTTAATATCGGGGATCGGACGAGAACCGGGTTTTTTCAACGTGATATGGCCGTAAGCAAAGAAGTGCGATAATTTTAACTATTACAATTTCAATATTTATTTACCAAATCTTATAATTTAATGATACTTTATTTTTTTTTTTTACCTAATATTTTACATTAAAATCGAACGCATTTTTATGAGTTTTTCCAAAAATTCAGGGGAAATGCTTACAGCACCTGGTATTCCCAAGCGGTCACCCATCTAAGTACTGACCAGGCTCTACGTTTCTTAACTTCGGGGATCGGACGAGAACCGGTGTTTTCAACGTGATATGGCCGTAAGCGAAGACGTGCCATAATTTTAACTATTACAATTTCAATATTTATTTACCAAATCTGATAATGTAATGATATTTTGTTTTTTGTTTTTTTATCTAATATTTTACATTAAAATCGAACGCATTTTTATGAGTTTTTCCAAAAATTCAGGGAAAATGCTTACATCACCTGGTATTCCCAAGCGGTCACCCATCTAAGTACTGACCAGGCTCTACGTTGCTTAACTTCGGGGATCGGACGAGAACCGGTGTTTTCAACGTGATATGGCCGTAAGCGAAGAAGTGCCATAATTTTAACTATTACAATTTCAATATTTATTTACCAAATCTGATAATGTAATGATACTTTATTTGTTTTTTTTACCTAATATTTTACATTAAAATCGAACGCATTTTTATGAGTTTTTCCAAAAATTCAGGGGAAATGCTTACAGCACCTGGTATTCCCAAGCGGTCACCCATCTAAGTACTGACCAGGCTCTACGTTGCTTAACTTCGGGGATCGGACGAGAACCGGTGTTTTCAACGTGATATGGCCGTAAGCGAAGACGTGCCATAATTTTAACTATTACAATTTCAATATTTATTTACCAAATCTGATAATTTAATGATACTTTGATTTTGTTTTTTTATCTAATATTTAACATTAAAATCGAACGCATTTTTATGAGTTTTTCCAAAAATTCAGGGGAAATGCTTACAGCACCTGGTATTCCCAAGCGGTCACCCATCTAAGTACTGACCAGGCTCTACGTTGCTTAACTTCGGGGATCGGACGAGAACCGGTGTTTTCAACGTGATATGGCCGTAAGCGAAGACGTGCCATAATTTTAACTATTACAATTTCAATATTTATTTACCAAATCTGATAATGTAATTATATTTTTTTTTTTGTTTTTTTATCTAATATTTTACATTAAAATCGAACGCATTTTTATGAGTTTTTCCAAAAATTCAGGGGAAATGCTTACAGCACCTGGTATTCCCAAGCGGTCACCCATCTAAGTACTGACCAGGTTCTACGTTGCTTAACTTCGGGGATCGGACGAGAACCGGTGTTTTCAACGTGATATGGCCGTAAGCGAAGAAGTGCCATAATTTTAACTATTACAATTTCAATATTTATTTACCAAATCTGATAATGTAATGATATTTTATTTGTTTTTTTTACCTAATATTTTACATTAAAATCGAACGCATTTTTATGAGTTTTTCCAAAAATTCAGGGGAAATGCTTACAGCACCTGGTATTCCCAAGCGGTCACCCATCTAAGTACTGACCAGGCTCTACGTTGCTTAACTTCGGGGATCGGACGAGAACCGGTGTTTTCAACGTGATATGGCCGTAAGCGAAGACGTGCCATAATTTTAACTATTACAATTTCAATATTTATTTACCAAATCTGATAATGTAATGATATTTTATTTGTTTTTTTTACCTAATATTTTACATTAAAATCGAACGCATTTTTATGAGTTTTTCCAAAAATTCAGGGGAAATGCTTACAGCACCTGGTATTCCCAAGCGGTCACCCATCTAAGTACTGACCAGGCTCTACGTTGCTTAACTTCGGGGATCGGACGAGAACCGGTGTTTTCAACGTGATATGGCCGTAAGCGAAGACGTGCCATAATTTTAACTATTACAATTTCAATATTTATTTACCAAATCTGATAATGTAATGATATTTTGTTTTTTGTTTTTTTATCTAATATTTTACATTAAAATCGAACGCATTTTTATGAGTTTTTCCAAAAATTCAGGGGAAATGCTTACAGCACCTGGTATTCCCAAGCGGTCACCCATCTAAGTACTGACCAGGCTCTACGTTGCTTAACTTCGGGGATCGGACGAGAACCGGTGTTTTCAACGTGATATGGCCGTAAGCGAAGACGTGCCATAATTTTAACTATTACAATTTTAATATTTATTTACCAAATCTGATAATGTAATGATATTTTGTTTTTTGTTTTTTTTATCTAATATTTTACATTAAAATCGAACGCATTTTTATGAGTTTTTCCAAAAATTCAGGGGAAATGCTTACAGCACCTGGTATTCCCAAGCGGTCACCCATCTAAGTACTGACCAGGCTCTACGTTGCTTAACTTCGGGGATCGGACGAGAACCGGTGTTTTCAACGTGATATGGCCGTAAGCGAAGACGTGCCATAATTTTAACTATTACAATTTCAATATTTATTTACCAAATCTGATAATCTAATGATATTTTGTTTTTTGTTTTTTTATCTAATATTTTACATTAAAATCGAACGCATTTTTATGAGTTTTTCCAAAAATTCAGGGGAAATGCTTACAGCACCTGGTATTCCCAAGCGGTCACCCATCTAAGTACTGACCAGGCTCTACGTTGCTTAACTTCGGGGATCGGACGAGAACCGGTGTTTTCAACGTGATATGGCCGTAAGCGAAGACGTGCCATAATTTTAACTATTACAATTTCAATATTTATTTACCAAATCTGATAATGTAATGATATTTTTTTTTTGTTTTTTTATCTAATATTTTACATTAAAATCGAACGCATTTTTATGAGTTTTTCCAAAAATTCAGGGGAAATGCTTACAGCACCTGGTATTCCCAAGCGGTCACCCATCTAAGTACTGACCAGGCTCTACGTTGCTTAACTTCGGGGATCGGACGAGAACCAGTGTTTTCAACGTGATATGGCCGTAAGCGAAGACGTGCCATAATTTTAACTATTACAATTTCAATATTTATTTACCAAATCTGATAATGTAATGATATTTTATTTGTTTTTTTTACCTAATATTTTACATTAAAATCGAACGCATTTTTATGAGTTTTTCCAAAAATTCAGGGGAAATGCTTACAGCACCTGGTATTCCCAAGCGGTCACCCATCTAAGTACTGACCAGGCTCTACGTTGCTTAACTTCGGGGATCGGACGAGAACCGGTGTTTTCAACGTGATATGGCCGTAAGCGAAGACGTGCCATAATTTTAACTATTACAATTTCAATATTTATTTACCAAATCTGATAATCTAATGATATTTTGTTTTTTGTTTTTTTATCTAATATTTTACATTAAAATCGAACGCATTTTTATGAGTTTTTCCAAAAATTCAGGGGAAATGCTTACAGCACCTGGTATTCCCAAGCGGTCACCCATCTAAGTACTGACCAGGCTCTACGTTGCTTAACTTCGGGGATCGGACGAGAACCGCTGTTTTCAACGTGATATGGCCGTAAGCGAAGACGTGCCATAATTTTAACTATTACAATTTCAATATTTATTTACCAAATCTGATAATCTAATGATATTTTGTTTTTTGTTTTTTTATCTAATATTTTACATTAAAATCGAACGCATTTTTATGAGTTTTTCCAAAAATTCAGGGGAAATGCTTACAGCACCTGGTATTCCCAAGCGGTCACCCATCTAAGTACTGACCAGGCTCTACGTTGCTTAACTTCGGGGATCGGACGAGAACCAGTGTTTTCAACGTGATATGGCCGTAAGCGAAGACGTGCCATAATTTTAACTATTACAATTTCAATATTTATTTACCAAATCTGATAATGTAATGATATTTTTTTTTTTGTTTTTTTATCTAATATTTTACATTAAAATCGAACGCATTTTTATGAGTTTTTCCAAAAATTCAGGGGAAATGCTTACAGCACCTGGTATTCCCAAGCGGTCACCCATCTAAGTACTGACCAGGCTCTACGTTGCTTAACTTCGGGGATCGGACGAGAACCAGTGTTTTCAACGTGATATGGCCGTAAGCGAAGACGTGCCATAATTTTAACTATTACAATTTCAATATTTATTTACCAAATCTGATAATGTAATTATATTTTTTTTTTTGTTTTTTTATCTAATATTTTACATTAAAATCGAACGCATTTTTATGAGTTTTTCCAAAAATTCAGGGTAAATGCTTACAGCACCTGGTATTCCCAAGCGGTCACCCATCTAAGTACTGACCAGGCTCTACGTTGCTTAACTTCGGGGATCGGACGAGAACCGGTGTTTTCAACGTGATATGGCCGTAAGCGAAGAAGTGCCATAATTTTAACTATTACAATTTCAATATTTATTTACCAAATCTGATAATGTAATGATATTGTATTTGTTTTTTTTACCTAATATTTTACATTAAAATCGAACGCATTTTTATGAGTTTTTCCAAAAATTCAGGGGAAATGCTTACAGCACCTGGTATTCCCAAGCGGTCACCCATCTAAGTACTGACCAGGCTCTACGTTGCTTAACTTCGGGGATCGGACGAGAACCGGTGTTTTCAACGTGATATGGCCGTAAGCGAAGACGTGCCATAATTTTAACTATTACAATTTCAATATTTATTTACCAAATCTGATAATCTAATGATATTTTGTTTTTTGTTTTTTTATCTAATATTTTACATTAAAATCGAACGCATTTTTATGAGTTTTTCCAAAAATTCAGGGGAAATGCTTACAGCACCTGGTATTCCCAAGCGGTCACCCATCTAAGTACTGACCAGGCTCTACGTTGCTTAACTTCGGGGATCGGACGAGAACCGGTGTTTTCAACGTGATATGGCCGTAAGCGAAGACGTGCCATAATTTTAACTATTACAATTTCAATATTTATTTACCAAATCTGATAATGTAATGATATTTTGTTTTTTGTTTTTTTATCTAATATTTTACATTAAAATCGAACGCATTTTTATGAGTTTTTCCAAAAATTCAGGGGAAATGCTTACAGCACCTGGTATTCCCAAGCGGTCACCCATCTAAGTACTGACCAGGCTCTACGTTGCTTAACTTCGGGGATCGGACGAGAACCGGTGTTTTCAACGTGATATGGCCGTAAGCGAAGACGTGCCATAATTTTAACTATTACAATTTCAATATTTATTTACCAAATCTGATAATGTAATTATTTTTTTTTTTTGTTTTTTTATCTAATATTTTACATTAAAATCGAACGCATTTTTATGAGTTTTTCCAAAAATTCAGGGGAAATGCTTACAGCACCTGGTATTCCCAAGCGGTCACCCATCTAAGTACTGACCAGGCTCTACGTTGCTTAACTTCGGGGATCGGACGAGAACCGGTGTTTTCAACGTGATATGGCCGTAAGCGAAGACGTGCCATAATTTTAACTATTACAATTTCAATATTTATTTACCAAATCTGATAATCTAATGATATTTTTTTTTTTGTTTTTTTATCTAATATTTTACATTAAAATCGAACGCATTTTTATGAGTTTTTCCAAAAATTCAGGGGAAATGCTTACAGCACCTGGTATTCCCAAGCGGTCACCCATCTAAGTACTGACCAGGCTCTACGTTGCTTAACTTCGGGGATCGGACGAGAACCGGTGTTTTCAACGTGATATGGCCGTAAGCGAAGACGTGCCATAATTTTAACTATTACAATTTCAATATTTATTTACCAAATCTGATAATGTAATGATATTTTGTTTTTTGTTTTTTTATCTAATATTTTACATTAAAATCGAACGCATTTTTATGAGTTTTTCCAAAAATTCAGGGGAAATGCTTACAGCACCTGGTATTCCCAAGCGGTCACCCATCTAAGTACTGACCAGGCTCTACGTTGCTTAACTTCGGGGATCGGACGAGAACCGGTGTTTTCAACGTGATATGGCCGTAAGCGAAGAAGTGCCATAATTTTAACTATTACAATTTCAATATTTATTTACCAAATCTGATAATTTAATGATATTTTTTTTGTTTTTTTTACCTAATATTTTACATTAAAATCGAACGCATTTTTATGAGTTTTTCCAAAAATTCAGGGGGAATGCTTACAGCACCTGGTATTCCCAAGCGGTCACCCATCTAAGTACTGACCAGGCTCTACGTTGCTTAACTTCGGGGATCGGACGAGAACCGGTGTTTTCAACGTGATATGGCCGTAAGCGAAGACGTGCCATAATTTTAACTATTACAATTTCAATATTTATTTACCAAATCTGATAATGTAATGATATTTTGTTTTTTGTTTTTTTATCTAATATTTTACATTAAAATCGAACGCATTTTTATGAGTTTTTCCAAAAATTCAGGGGAAATGCTTACAGCACCTGGTATTCCCAAGCGGTCACCCATCTAAGTACTGACCAGGCTCTACGTTGCTTAACTTCGGGGATCGGACGAGAACCGGTGTTTTCAACGTGATATGGCCGTAAGCGAAGACGTGCCATAATTTTAACTATTACAATTTCAATATTTATTTACCAAATCTGATAATGTAATTATTTTTTTTTTTTTGTTTTTTTATCTAATATTTTACATTAAAATCGAACGCATTTTTATGAGTTTTTCCAAAAATTCAGGGGAAATGCTTACAGCACCTGGTATTCCCAAGCGGTCACCCATCTAAGTACTGACCAGGCTCTACGTTGCTTAACTTCGGGGATCGGACGAGAACCGGTGTTTTCAACGTGATATGGCCGTAAGCGAAGACGTGCCATAATTTTAACTATTACAATTTCAATATTTATTTACCAAATCTGATAATCTAATGATATTTTTTTTTTTGTTTTTTTATCTAATATTTTACATTAAAATCGAACGCATTTTTATGAGTTTTTCCAAAAATTCAGGGGAAATGCTTACAGCACCTGGTATTCCCAAGCGGTCACCCATCTAAGTACTGACCAGGCTCTACGTTGCTTAACTTCGGGGATCGGACGAGAACCGGTGTTTTCAACGTGATATGGCCGTAAGCGAAGACGTGCCATAATTTTAACTATTACAATTTCAATATTTATTTACCAAATCTGATAATGTAATGATATTTTGTTTTTTGTTTTTTTATCTAATATTTTACATTAAAATCGAACGCATTTTTATGAGTTTTTCCAAAAATTCAGGGGAAATGCTTACAGCACCTGGTATTCCCAAGCGGTCACCCATCTAAGTACTGACCAGGCTCTACGTTGCTTAACTTCGGGGATCGGACGAGAACCGGTGTTTTCAACGTGATATGGCCGTAAGCGAAGAAGTGCCATAATTTTAACTATTACAATTTCAATATTTATTTACCAAATCTGATAATTTAATGATATTTTTTTTGTTTTTTTTACCTAATATTTTACATTAAAATCGAACGCATTTTTATGAGTTTTTCCAAAAATTCAGGGGGAATGCTTACAGCACCTGGTATTCCCAAGCGGTCACCCATCTAAGTACTGACCAGGCTCTACGTTGCTTAACTTCGGGGATCGGACGAGAACCGGTGTTTTCAACGTGATATGGCCGTAAGCGAAGACGTGCCATAATTTTAACTATTACAATTTCAATATTTATTTACCAAATCTGATAATGTAATGATATTTTGTTTTTTGTTTTTTTATCTAATATTTTACATTAAAATCGAACGCATTTTTATGAGTTTTTCCAAAAATTCAGGGGAAATGCTTACAGCACCTGGTATTCCCAAGCGGTCACCCATCTAAGTACTGACCAGGCTCTACGTTGCTTAACTTCGGGGATCGGACGAGAACCGGTGTTTTCAACGTGATATGGCCGTAAGCGAAGACGTGCCATAATTTTAACTATTACAATTTCAATATTTATTTACCAAATCTGATAATGTAATTATTTTTTTTTTTTTGTTTTTTTATCTAATATTTTACATTAAAATCGAACGCATTTTTATGAGTTTTTCCAAAAATTCAGGGGAAATGCTTACAGCACCTGGTATTCCCAAGCGGTCACCCATCTAAGTACTGACCAGGCTCTACGTTGCTTAACTTCGGGGATCGGACGAGAACCGGTGTTTTCAACGTGATATGGCCGTAAGCGAAGAAGTGCCATAATTTTAACTATTACAATTTCAATATTTATTTACCAAATCTGATAATTTAATGATATTTTATTTGTTTTTTTTACCTAATATTTTACATTAAAATCGAACGCATTTTTATGAGTTTTTCCAAAAATTCAGGGGAAATGCTTACAGCACCTGGTATTCCCAAGCGGTCACCCATCTAAGTACTGACCAGGCTCTACGTTGCTTAACTTCGGGGGATCGGACGAGAACCGGTGTTTTCAACGTGATATGGCCGTAAGCGAAGACGTGCCATAATTTTAACTATTACAATTTCAATATTTATTTACCAAATCTGATAATGTAATGATATTTTGTTTTTTGTTTTTTTATCTAATATTTTACATTAAAATCGAACGCATTTTTATGAGTTTTTCCAAACATTCAGGGGAAATGCTTACAGCACCTGGTATTCCCAAGCGGTCACCCATCTAAGTACTGACCAGGCTCTACGTTGCTTAACTTCGGGGATCGGACGAGAACCGGTGTTTTCAACGTGATATGGCCGTAAGCGAAGACGTGCCATAATTTTAACTATTACAATTTCAATATTTATTTACCAAATCTGATAATGTAATGATATTTTGTTTTTTGTTTTTTTATCTAATATTTTACATTAAAATCGAACGCATTTTTATGAGTTTTTCCAAAAATTCAGGGGAAATGCTTACAGCACCTGGTATTCCCAAGCGGTCACCCATCTAAGTACTGACCAGGCTCTACGTTGCTTAACTTCGGGGATCGGACGAGAACCGGTGTTTTCAACGTGATATGGCCGTAAGCGAAGAAGTGCCATAATTTTAACTATTACAATTTCAATATTTATTTACCAAATCTGATAATTTAATGATACTTTATTTGTTTTTTTTACCTAATATTTTACATTAAAATCGAACGCATTTTATGAGTTTTTCCAAAAATTCAGGGGAAATGCTTACAGCACCTGGTATTCCCAAGCGGTCACCCATCTAAGTACTGACCAGACTCTACGTTGCTTAACTTCGGGGATCGGACGAGAACCGGTGTTTTCAACGTGATATGGCCGTAAGCGAAGACATGCCATAATTTTAACTATTACAATTTCAATATTTATTTACCAAATCTGATAATGTAATGATATTTTGTTTTTTGTTTTTTTATCTAATATTTTACATTAAAATCGAACGCATTTTTATGAGTTTTTCCAAAAATTCAGGGGAAATGCTTACAGCACCTGGTATTCCCAAGCGGTCACCCATCTAAGTACTGACCAGGCTCTACGTTGCTTAACTTCGGGGATCGGACGAGAACCGCTGTTTTCAACGTGATATGGCCGTAAGCGAAGACGTGCCATAATTTTAACTATTACAATTTCAATATTTATTTACCAAATCTGATAATGTAATGATATTTTGTTTTTTGTTTTTTTATCTAATATTTTACATTAAAATCGAACGCATTTTTATGAGTTTTTCCAAAAATTCAGGGGAAATGCTTACAGCACCTGGTATTCCCAAGCGGTCACCCATCTAAGTACTGACCAGGCTCTACGTTGCTTAACTTCGGGGATCGGACGAGAACCGGTGTTTTCAACGTGATATGGCCGTAAGCGAAGACGTGCCATAATTTTAACTATTACAATTTCAATATTTATTTACCAAATCTGATAATTTAATGATATTTTATTAGTTTTTTTTACCTAATATTTTACATTAAAATCGAACGCATTTTTATGAGTTTTTCCAAAAATTCAGGGGAAATGCTTACAGCACCTGGTATTCCCAAGCGGTCACCCATCTAAGTACTGACCAGGCTCTACGTTGCTTAACTTCGGGGGATCGGACGAGAACCGGTGTTTTCAACGTGATATGGCCGTAAGCGAAGACGTGCCATAATTTTAACTATTACAATTTCAATATTTATTTACCAAATCTGATAATGTAATGATATTTTGTTTTTTGTTTTTTTATCTAATATTTTACATTAAAATCGAACGCATTTTTATGAGTTTTTCCAAAAATTCAGGGGAAATGCTTACAGCACCTGGTATTCCCAAGCGGTCACCCATCTAAGTACTGACCAGGCTCTACGTTGCTTAACTTCGGGGATCGGACGAGAACCGGTGTTTTCAACGTGATATGGCCGTAAGCGAAGACGGGCCATAATTTTAACTATTACAATAATAATATTTATTTACCAAATCTGATAATGTAATGATATTTTGTTTTTTGTTTTTTTTATCTAATATTTTACATTAAAATCGAATGCCTTTTTATGAGTTTTTCCAAAAAATCAGGGGAAATGCTTACAGCACCTGGTATTCCCAAGCGGTCACCCATCTAAGTACTGACCAGGCTCTACGTTGCTTAATATCGGGGATCGGACGAGAACCGGTGTTTTCAACGTGATATGGCCGTAAGCAAAGAAGTGCGATAATTTTAACTATTACAATTTCAATATTTATTTACCAAATCTGATAATTTAATGATACTTTATTTGTTTTTTTTACCTAATATTTTACATTAAAATCGAACGCATTTTTATGAGTTTTTCCAAAAATTCAGGGGAAATGCTTACAGCACCTGGTATTCCCAAGCGGTCACCCATCTAAGTACTGACCAGGTTCTACGTTGCTTAACTTCGGGGATCGGACGAGAACCGGTGTTTTCAACGTGATATGGCCGTAAGCGAAGACGTGCCATAATTTTAACTATTACAATTTCAATATTTATTTACCAAATCTGATAATGTAATGATATTTTGTTTTTTGTTTTTTTATCTAATATTTTACATTAAAATCGAACGCATTTTTATGAGTTTTTCCAAAAATTCAGGGGAAATGCTTACAGCACCTGGTATTCCCAAGCGGTCACCCATCTAAGTACTGACCAGGCTCTACGTTGCTTAACTTCGGGGATCGGACGAGAACCGGTGTTTTCAACGTGATATGGCCGTAAGCGAAGAAGTGCCATAATTTTAACTATTACAATTTCAATATTTATTTACCAAATCTGATAATTTAATGATACTTTATTTGTTTTTTTTACCTAATATTTTACATTAAAATCGAACGCATTTTTATGAGTTTTTCCAAAAATTCAGGGGGAATGCTTACAGCACCTGGTATTCCCAAGCGGTCACCCATCTAAGTACTGACCAGGCTCTACGTTGCTTAACTTCGGGGATCGGACGAGAACCGGTGTTTTCAACGTGATATGGCCGTAAGCGAAGACGTGCCATAATTTTAACTATTACAATTTCAATATTTATTTACCAAATCTGATAATCTAATGATATTTTGTTTTTTGTTTTTTTATCTAATATTTTACATTAAAATCGAACGCATTTTTATGAGTTTTTCCAAAAATTCAGGGGAAATGCTTACAGCACCTGGTATTCCCAAGCGGTCACCCATCTAAGTACTGACCAGGCTCTACGTTGCTTAACTTCGGGGATCGGACGAGAACCGGTGTTTTCAACGTGATATGGCCGTAAGCGAAGACGTGCCATAATTTTAACTATTACAATTTCAATATTTATTTACCAAATCTGATAATGTAATTATATTTTTTTTTTGTTTTTTTATCTAATATTTTACATTAAAATCGAACGCATTTTTATGAGTTTTTCCAAAAATTCAGGGGAAATGCTTACAGCACCTGGTATTCCCAAGCGGTCACCCATCTAAGTACTGACCAGGCTCTAATTTGCTTAATATCGGGGATCGGACGAGAACCGGTGTTTTCAACGTGATATGGCCGTAAGCGAAGAAGTGCGATAATTTTAACTATTACAATTTCAATATTTATTTACCAAATCTGATAATTTAATGATACTTTATTTGTTTTTTTTTTACCTAATATTTTACATTAAAATCGAACGCATTTTTATGAGTTTTTCCAAAAATTCAGGGGAAATGCTTACAGCACCTGGTATTCCCAAGCGGTCACCCATCTAAGTACTGACCAGGCTCTACGTTGCTTAACTTCGGGGATCGGACGAGAACCGGTGTTTTCAACGTGATATGGCCGTAAGCGAAGACGTGCCATAATTTTAACTATTACAATTTCAATATTTATTTACCAAATCTGATAATGTAATGATATTTTGTTTTTTGTTTTTTTATCTAATATTTTACATTAAAATCGAACGCATTTTTATGAGTTTTTCCAAAAATTCAGGGGAAATGCTTACAGCACCTGGTATTCCCAAGCGGTCACCCATCTAAGTACTGACCAGGCTCTACGTTGCTTAACTTCGGGGATCGGACGAGAACCGCTGTTTTCAACGTGATATGGCCGTAAGCGAAGAAGTGCCATAATTTTAACTATTACAATTTCAATATTTATTTACCAAATCTGATAATGTAATGATATTTTGTTTTTTGTTTTTTTATCTAATATTTTACATTAAAATCGAACGCATTTTTATGAGTTTTTCCAAAAATTCAGGGGAAATGCTTACAGCACCTGGTATTCCCAAGCGGTCACCCATCTAAGTACTGACCAGGCTCTACGTTGCTTAACTTCGGGGATCGGACGAGAACCGGTGTTTTCAACGTGATATGGCCGTAAGCGAAGAAGTGCCATAATTTTAACTATTACAATTTCAATATTTATTTACCAAATCTGATAATTTAATGATATTTTATTTGTTTTTTTTACCTAATATTTTACATTAAAATCGAACGCATTTTTATGAGTTTTTCCAAAAATTCAGGGGAAATGCTTACAGCACCTGGTATTCCCAAGCGGTCACCCATCTAAGTACTGACCAGGCTCTACGTTGCTTAACTTCGGGGATCGGACGAGAACCGGTGTTTTCAACGTGATATGGCCGTAAGCGAAGACGTGCCATAATTTTAACTATTACAATTTCAATATTTATTTACCAAATCTGATAATGTAATGATATTTTGTTTTTTGTTTTTTTATCTAATATTTTACATTAAAATCGAACGCATTTTTATGAGTTTTTCCAAAAATTCAGGGGAAATGCTTACAGCACCTGGTATTCCCAAGCGGTCACCCATCTAAGTACTGACCAGGCTCTACGTTGCTTAACTTCGGGGATCGGACGAGAACCGGTGTTTTCAACGTGATATGGCCGTAAGCGAAGACGTGCCATAATTTTAACTATTACAATTTCAATATTTATTTACCAAATCTGATAATGTAATGATATTTTGCTTTTTGTTTTTTTATCTAATATTTTACATTAAAATCGAACGCATTTTTATGAGTTTTTCCAAAAATTCAGGGGAAATGCTTACAGCACCTGGTATTCCCAAGCGGTCACCCATCTAAGTACTGACCAGGCTCTACGTTGCTTAACTTCGGGGATCGGACGAGAACCGGTGTTTTCAACGTGATATGGCCGTAAGCGAAGACGTGCCATAATTTTAACTATTACAATTTCAATATTTATTTACCAAATCTGATAATGTAATGATATTTTGTTTTTTGTTTTTTTATCTAATATTTTACATTAAAATCGAACGCATTTTTATGAGTTTTTCCAAAAATTCAGGGGAAATGCTTACAGCACCTGGTATTCCCAAGCGGTCACCCATCTAAGTACTGACCAGGCTCTACGTTGCTTAACTTCGGGGATCGGACGAGAACCGGTGTTTTCAACGTGATATGGCCGTAAGCGAAGAAGTGCCATAATTTTAACTATTACAATTTCAATATTTATTTACCAAATCTGATAATTTAATGATACTTTATTTGTTTTTTTTACCTAATATTTTACATTAAAATCGAACGCATTTTATGAGTTTTTCCAAAAATTCAGGGGAAATGCTTACAGCACCTGGTATTCCCAAGCGGTCACCCATCTAAGTACTGACCAGACTCTACGTTGCTTAACTTCGGGGATCGGACGAGAACCGGTGTTTTCAACGTGATATGGCCGTAAGCGAAGACATGCCATAATTTTAACTATTACAATTTCAATATTTATTTACCAAATCTGATAATGTAATGATATTTTGTTTTTTGTTTTTTTATCTAATATTTTACATTAAAATCGAACGCATTTTTATGAGTTTTTCCAAAAATTCAGGGGAAATGCTTACAGCACCTGGTATTCCCAAGCGGTCACCCATCTAAGTACTGACCAGGCTCTACGTTGCTTAACTTCGGGGATCGGACGAGAACCGCTGTTTTCAACGTGATATGGCCGTAAGCGAAGACGTGCCATAATTTTAACTATTACAATTTCAATATTTATTTACCAAATCTGATAATGTAATGATATTTTGTTTTTTGTTTTTTTATCTAATATTTTACATTAAAATCGAACGCATTTTTATGAGTTTTTCCAAAAATTCAGGGGAAATGCTTACAGCACCTGGTATTCCCAAGCGGTCACCCATCTAAGTACTGACCAGGCTCTACGTTGCTTAACTTCGGGGATCGGACGAGAACCGGTGTTTTCAACGTGATATGGCCGTAAGCGAAGAAGTGCCATAATTTTAACTATTACAATTTCAATATTTATTTACCAAATCTGATAATTTAATGATATTTTATTTGTTTTTTTTACCTAATATTTTACATTAAAATCGAACGCATTTTTATGAGTTTTTCCAAAAATTCAGGGGAAATGCTTACAGCACCTGGTATTCCCAAGCGGTCACCCATCTAAGTACTGACCAGGCTCTACGTTGCTTAACTTCGGGGATCGGACGAGAACCGGTGTTTTCAACGTGATATGGCCGTAAGCGAAGACGTGCCATAATTTTAACTATTACAATTTCAATATTTATTTACCAAATCTGATAATGTAATGATATTTTGTTTTTTGTTTTTTTATCTAATATTTTACATTAAAATCGAACGCATTTTTATGAGTTTTTCCAAAAATTCAGGGGAAATGCTTACAGCACCTGGTATTCCCAAGCGGTCACCCATCTAAGTACTGACCAGGCTCTACGTTGCTTAACTTCGGGGATCGGACGAGAACCGGTGTTTTCAACGTGATATGGCCGTAAGCGAAGACGTGCCATAATTTTAACTATTACAATTTCAATATTTATTTACCAAATCTGATAATGTAATGATATTTTGCTTTTTGTTTTTTTATCTAATATTTTACATTAAAATCGAACGCATTTTTATGAGTTTTTCCAAAAATTCAGGGGAAATGCTTACAGCACCTGGTATTCCCAAGCGGTCACCCATCTAAGTACTGACCAGGCTCTACGTTGCTTAACTTCGGGGATCGGACGAGAACCGGTGTTTTCAACGTGATATGGCCGTAAGCGAAGACGTGCCATAATTTTAACTATTACAATTTCAATATTTATTTACCAAATCTGATAATGTAATGATATTTTGTTTTTTGTTTTTTTATCTAATATTTTACATTAAAATCGAACGCATTTTTATGAGTTTTTCCAAAAATTCAGGGGAAATGCTTACAGCACCTGGTATTCCCAAGCGGTCACCCATCTAAGTACTGACCAGGCTCTACGTTGCTTAACTTCGGGGATCGGACGAGAACCGGTGTTTTCAACGTGATATGGCCGTAAGCGAAGAAGTGCCATAATTTTAACTATTACAATTTCAATATTTATTTACCAAATCTGATAATTTAATGATACTTTATTTGTTTTTTTTACCTAATATTTTACATTAAAATCGAACGCATTTTATGAGTTTTTCCAAAAATTCAGGGGAAATGCTTACAGCACCTGGTATTCCCAAGCGGTCACCCATCTAAGTACTGACCAGACTCTACGTTGCTTAACTTCGGGGATCGGACGAGAACCGGTGTTTTCAACGTGATATGGCCGTAAGCGAAGACATGCCATAATTTTAACTATTACAATTTCAATATTTATTTACCAAATCTGATAATGTAATGATATTTTGTTTTTTGTTTTTTTATCTAATATTTTACATTAAAATCGAACGCATTTTTATGAGTTTTTCCAAAAATTCAGGGGAAATGCTTACAGCACCTGGTATTCCCAAGCGGTCACCCATCTAAGTACTGACCAGGCTCTAATTTGCTTAATATCGGGGATCGGACGAGAACCGGTGTTTTCAACGTGATATGGCCGTAAGCGAAGAAGTGCGATAATTTTAACTATTACAATTTCAATATTTATTTACCAAATCTGATAATTTAATGATACTTTATTTGTTTTTTTTTTACCTAATATTTTACATTAAAATCGAACGCATTTTTATGAGTTTTTCCAAAAATTCAGGGGAAATGCTTACAGCACCTGGTATTCCCAAGCGGTCACCCATCTAAGTACTGACCAGGCTCTACGTTGCTTAACTTCGGGGATCGGACGAGAACCGGTGTTTTATACGTGATATGGCAGTAAGCGAAGACGTGCCATAATTTTAACTATTACAATTTCAATATTTATTTACCAAATCTGATAATGTAATGATATTTTGTTTTTTGTTTTTTTATCTAATATTTTACATTAAAATCGAACGCATTTTTATGAGTTTTTCCAAAAATTCAGGGGAAATGCTTACAGCACCTGGTATTCCCAAGCGGTCACCCATCTAAGTACTGACCAGGCTCTACGTTGCTTAACTTCGGGGATCGGACGAGAACCGGTGTTTTCAACGTGATATGGCCGTAAGCGAAGAAGTGCCATAATTTTAACTATTACAATTTCAATATTTATTTACCAAATCTGATAATTTAATGATACTTTATTTGTTTTTTTTACCTAATATTTTACATTAAAATCGAACGCATTTTTATGAGTTTTTCCAAAAATTCAGGGGAAATGCTTACAGCACCTGGTATTCCCAAGCGGTCACCCATCTAAGTACTGACCAGGCTCTACGTTGCTTAACTTCGGGGATCGGACGAGAACCGCTGTTTTCAACGTGATATGGCCGTAAGCGAAGACGTGCCATAATTTTAACTATTACAATTTCAATATTTATTTACCAAATCTGATAATGTAATTATATTTTTTTTTTTTGTTTTTTTATCTTATATTTTACATTAAAATCGAACGCATTTTTATGAGTTTTTCCAAAAATTCAGGGGAAATGCTTACAGCACCTGGTATTCCCAAGCGGTCACCCATCTAAGTACTGACCAGGCTCTACGTTGCTTAACTTCGGGGATCGGACGAGAACCGGTGTTTTCAACGTGATATGGCCGTAAGCGAAGAAGTGCCATAATTTTAACTATTACAATTTCAATATTTATTTACCAAATCTGATAATTTAATGATATTTTATTTGTTTTTTTTACCTAATATTTTACATTAAAATCGAACGCATTTTTATGAGTTTTTCCAAAAATTCAGGGGAAATGCTTACAGCACCTGGTATTCCCAAGCGGTCACCCATCTAAGTACTGACCAGGCTCTACGTTGCTTAACTTCGGGGATCGGACGAGAACCGGTGTTTTCAACGTGATATGGCCGTAAGCGAAGACGTGCCATAATTTTAACTATTACAATTTCAATATTTATTTACCAAATCTGATAATGTAATGATATTTTGTTTTTTGTTTTTTTATCTAATATTTTACATTAAAATCGAACGCATTTTTATGAGTTTTTCCAAAAATTCAGGGGAAATGCTTACAGCACCTGGTATTCCCAAGCGGTCACCCATCTAAGTACTGACCAGGCTCTACGTTGCTTAACTTCGGGGATCGGACGAGAACCGGTGTTTTCAACGTGATATGGCCGTAAGCGAAGACGTGCCATAATTTTAACTATTACAATTTCAATATTTATTTACCAAATCTGATAATGTAATGATATTTTGCTTTTTGTTTTTTTATCTAATATTTTACATTAAAATCGAACGCATTTTTATGAGTTTTTCAAAAAATTCAGGGGAAATGCTTACAGCACCTGGTATTCCCAAGCGGTCACCCATCTAAGTACTGACCAGGCTCTACGTTGCTTAACTTCGGGGATCGGACGAGAACCGGTGTTTTCAACGTGATATGGCCGTAAGCGAAGACGTGCCATAATTTTAACTATTACAATTTCAATATTTATTTACCAAATCTGATAATGTAATGATATTTTGTTTTTTGTTTTTTTATCTAATATTTTACATTAAAATCGAACGCATTTTTATGAGTTTTTCCAAAAATTCAGGGGAAATGCTTACAGCACCTGGTATTCCCAAGCGGTCACCCATCTAAGTACTGACCAGGCTCTACGTTGCTTAACTTCGGGGATCGGACGAGAACCGGTGTTTTCAACGTGATATGGCCGTAAGCGAAGAAGTGCCATAATTTTAACTATTACAATTTCAATATTTATTTACCAAATCTGATAATTTAATGATACTTTATTTGTTTTTTTTACCTAATATTTTACATTAAAATCGAACGCATTTTTATGAGTTTTTCCAAAAATTCAGGGGAAATGCTTACAGCACCTGGTATTCCCAAGCGGTCACCCATCTAAGTACTGACCAGGCTCTACGTTGCTTAACTTCGGGGATCGGACGAGAACCGCTGTTTTCAACGTGATATGGCCGTAAGCGAAGACGTGCCATAATTTTAACTATTACAATTTCAATATTTATTTACCAAATCTGATAATGTAATTATATTTTTTTTTTTTGTTTTTTTATCTTATATTTTACATTAAAATCGAACGCATTTTTATGAGTTTTTCCAAAAATTCAGGGGAAATGCTTACAGCACCTGGTATTCCCAAGCGGTCACCCATCTAAGTACTGACCAGGCTCTACGTTGCTTAACTTCGGGGATCGGACGAGAACCGGTGTTTTCAACGTGATATGGCCGTAAGCGAAGAAGTGCCATAATTTTAACTATTACAATTTCAATATTTATTTACCAAATCTGATAATTTAATGATATTTTATTTGTTTTTTTTACCTAATATTTTACATTAAAATCGAACGCATTTTTATGAGTTTTTCCAAAAATTCAGGGGAAATGCTTACAGCACCTGGTATTCCCAAGCGGTCACCCATCTAAGTACTGACCAGGCTCTACGTTGCTTAACTTCGGGGATCGGACGAGAACCGGTGTTTTCAACGTGATATGGCCGTAAGCGAAGACGTGCCATAATTTTAACTATTACAATTTCAATATTTATTTACCAAATCTGATAATGTAATGATATTTTGTTTTTTGTTTTTTTATCTAATATTTTACATTAAAATCGAACGCATTTTTATGAGTTTTTCCAAAAATTCAGGGGAAATGCTTACAGCACCTGGTATTCCCAAGCGGTCACCCATCTAAGTACTGACCAGGCTCTACGTTGCTTAACTTCGGGGATCGGACGAGAACCGGTGTTTTCAACGTGATATGGCCGTAAGCGAAGACGTGCCATAATTTTAACTATTACAATTTCAATATTTATTTACCAAATCTGATAATGTAATGATATTTTGCTTTTTGTTTTTTTATCTAATATTTTACATTAAAATCGAACGCATTTTTATGAGTTTTTCAAAAAATTCAGGGGAAATGCTTACAGCACCTGGTATTCCCAAGCGGTCACCCATCTAAGTACTGACCAGGCTCTACGTTGCTTAACTTCGGGGATCGGACGAGAACCGGTGTTTTCAACGTGATATGGCCGTAAGCGAAGACGTGCCATAATTTTAACTATTACAATTTCAATATTTATTTACCAAATCTGATAATGTAATGATATTTTGTTTTTTGTTTTTTTATCTAATATTTTACATTAAAATCGAACGCATTTTTATGAGTTTTTCCAAAAATTCAGGGGAAATGCTTACAGCACCTGGTATTCCCAAGCGGTCACCCATCTAAGTACTGACCAGGCTCTACGTTGCTTAACTTCGGGGATCGGACGAGAACCGGTGTTTTCAACGTGATATGGCCGTAAGCGAAGAAGTGCCATAATTTTAACTATTACAATTTCAATATTTATTTACCAAATCTGATAATTTAATGATACTTTATTTGTTTTTTTTACCTAATATTTTACATTAAAATCGAACGCATTTTATGAGTTTTTCCAAAAATTCAGGGGAAATGCTTACAGCACCTGGTATTCCCAAGCGGTCACCCATCTAAGTACTGACCAGACTCTACGTTGCTTAACTTCGGGGATCGGACGAGAACCGGTGTTTTCAACGTGATATGGCCGTAAGCCAAGACATGCCATAATTTTAACTATGACAATTTCAATATTTATTTACCAAATCTTATAATGTAATGATATTTTGTTTTTTGTTTTTTTATCTAATATTTTACATTAAAATCGAACGCATTTTTATGAGTTTTTCCAAAAATTCAGGGGAAATGCTTACAGCACCTGGTATTCCCAAGCGGTCACCCATCTAAGTACTGACCAGGCTCTACGTTGCTTCACTTCGGGGATCGGACGAGAACCGGTGTTTTCAACGTGATATGGCCGTAAGCGAAGACGTGCCATAATTTTAACTATTACAATTTCAATATTTATTTACCAAATCTGATAATGTAAGTATTTTTTTTTGTTTGTTTTTTTATCTAATATTTTACATTAAAATCGAACGCATTTTTATGAGTTTTTCCAAAAATTCAGGGGAAATGCTTACAGCACCTGGTATTCCCAAGCGGTCACCCATCTAAGTACTGACCAGGCTCTACGTTGCTTAACTTCGGGGATCGGACGAGAACCGGTGTTTTCAACGTGATATGGCCGTAAGCGAAGACGTGCCATAATTTTAACTATTACAATTTCAATATTTATTTACCAAATCTGATAATGTAATGATATTTTGTTTTTTGTTTTTTTTTCTAATATTTTACATTAAAATCGAACGACATTTTTATGAGTTTTTCCAAAAATTCAGGGGAAATGCTTACAGCACCTGGTATTCCCAAGCGGTCACCCATCTAAGTACTGACCAGGCTCTACGTTGCTTAATATCGGGGATCGGACGAGAACCGGTGTTTTCAACGTGATATGGCCGTAAGAGAAGAAGTGCGATAATTTTAACTATTACAATTTCAATATTTATTTACCAAATCTGATAATTTAATGATACTTTATTTGTTTTTTTTTACCTAATATTTTACATTAAAATCGAACGCATTTTTATGAGTTTTTCCAAAAATTCAGGGGAAATGCTTACAGCACCTGGTATTCCCAAGCGGTCACCCATCTAAGTACTGACCAGGCTCTACGTTGCTTAACTTCGGGGATCGGACGAGAACCGGTGTTTTCAACGTGATATGGCCGTAAGCGAAGACGTGCCATAATTTTAACTATTACAATTTCAATATTTATTTACCAAATCTGATAATGTAATGATATTTTGTTTTTTGTTTTTTTATCTAATATTTTACATTAAAATCGAACGCATTTTTATGAGTTTTTCCAAAAATTCAGGGGAAATGCTTACAGCACCTGGTATTCCCAAGCGGTCACCCATCTAAGTACTGACCAGGCTCTACGTTGCTTAACTTCGGGGATCGGACGAGAACCGGTGTTTTCAACGTGATATGGCCGTAAGCGAAGAAGTGCCATAATTTTAACTATTACAATTTCAATATTTATTTACCAAATCTGATAATTTAATGATACTTTATTTTTTTTTTTTACCTAATATTTTACATTAAAATCGAACGCATTTTTATGAGTTTTTCCAAAAATTCAGGGGAAATGCTTACAGCACCTGGTATTCCCAAGCGGTCACCCATCTAAGTACTGACCAGACTCTACGTTGCTTAACTTCGGGGATCGGACGAGAAGCGGTGTTTTCAACGTGATATGGCCGTAAGCGAAGACATGCCATAATTTTAACTATTACAATTTCAATATTTATTTACCAAATCTGATAATGTAATGATATTTTGTTTTTTGTTTTTTTATCTAATATTTTACATTAAAATCGAACGCATTTTTATGAGTTTTTCCAAAAATTCAGGGGAAATGCTTACAGCACCTGGTATTCCCAAGCGGTCACCCATCTAAGTACTGACCAGGCTCTACGTTGCTTAATATCGGGGATCGGACGAGAACCGGTGTTTTCAACGTGATATGGCCGTAAGCGAAGAAGTGCGATAATTTTAACTATTACAATTTCAATATTTATTTACCAAATCTGATAATTTAATGATACTTTATTTGTTTTTTTTTACCTAATATTTTACATTAAAATCGAACGCATTTTTATGAGTTTTTCCAAAAATTCAGGGGAAATGCTTACAGCACCTGGTATTCCCAAGCGGTCACCCATCTAAGTACTGACCAGGCTCTACGTTGCTTAACTTCGGGGATCGGACGAGAACCGGTGTTTTCAACGTGATATGGCCGTAAGCGAAGACGTGCCATAATTTTAACTATTACAATTTCAATATTTATTTACCAAATCTGATAATGTAATGATATTTTGTTTTTTGTTTTTTTTTCTAATATTTTACATTAAAATCGAACGACATTTTTATGAGTTTTTCCAAAAATTCAGGGGAAATGCTTACAGCACCTGGTATTCCCAAGCGGTCACCCATCTAAGTACTGACCAGGCTCTACGTTGCTTAACTTCGGGGATCGGACGAGAACCGGTGTTTTCAACGTGATATGGCCGTAAGCGAAGACGTGCCATAATTTTAACTATTACAATTTCAATATTTATTTACCAAATCTGATAATGTAATGATATTTTGCTTTTTGTTTTTTTATCTAATATTTTACATTAAAATCGAACGCATTTTTATGAGTTTTTCCAAAAATTCAGGGGAAATGCTTACAGCACCTGGTATTCCCAAGCGGTCACCCATCTAAGTACTGACCAGGCTCTACGTTGCTTAACTTCGGGGATCGGACGAGAACCGGTGTTTTCAACGTGATATGGCCGTAAGCGAAGACGTGCCATAATTTTAACTATTACAATTTCAATATTTATTTACCAAATCTGATAATGTAATGATATTTTGTTTTTTGTTTTTTTATCTAATATTTTACATTAAAATCGAACGCATTTTTATGAGTTTTTCCAAAAATTCAGGGGAAATGCTTACAGCACCTGGTATTCCCAAGCGGTCACCCATCTAAGTACTGACCAGGCTCTACGTTGCTTAACTTCGGGGATCGGACGAGAACCGGTGTTTTCAACGTGATATGGCCGTAAGCGAAGAAGTGCCATAATTTTAACTATTACAATTTCAATATTTATTTACCAAATCTGATAATTTAATGATACTTTATTTGTTTTTTTTACCTAATATTTTACATTAAAATCGAACGCATTTTATGAGTTTTTCCAAAAATTCAGGGGAAATGCTTACAGCACCTGGTATTCCCAAGCGGTCACCCATCTAAGTACTGACCAGACTCTACGTTGCTTAACTTCGGGGATCGGACGAGAACCGGTGTTTTCAACGTGATATGGCCGTAAGCGAAGACATGCCATAATTTTAACTATTACAATTTCAATATTTATTTACCAAATCTGATAATGTAATGATATTTTGTTTTTTGTTTTTTTATCTAATATTTTACATTAAAATCGAACGCATTTTTATGAGTTTTTCCAAAAATTCAGGGGAAATGCTTACAGCACCTGGTATTCCCAAGCGGTCACCCATCTAAGTACTGACCAGGCTCTACGTTGCTTAACTTCGGGGATCGGACGAGAACCGGTGTTTTCAACGTGATATGGCCGTAAGCGAAGACGTGCCATAATTTTAACTATTACAATTCAATATTTATTTACCAAATCTGATAATGTAAGTATTTTTTTTTTGTTTGTTTTTTTATCTAATATTTTACATTAAAATCGAACGCATTTTTATGAGTTTTTCCAAAAATTCAGGGGAAATGCTTACAGCACCTGGTATTCCCAAGCGGTCACCCATCTAAGTACTGACCAGGCTCTACGTTGCTTAACTTCGGGGATCGGACGAGAACCGGTGTTTTCAACGTGATATGGCCGTAAGCGAAGACGTGCCATAATTTTAACTATTACAATTTCAATATTTATTTACCAAATCTGATAATGTAATGATATTTTGTTTTTTGTTTTTTTTTCTAATATTTTACATTAAAATCGAACGACATTTTTATGAGTTTTTCCAAAAATTCAGGGGAAATGCTTACAGCACCTGGTATTCCCAAGCGGTCACCCATCTAAGTACTGACCAGGCTCTACGTTGCTTAATATCGGGGATCGGACGAGAACCGGTGTTTTCAACGTGATATGGCCGTAAGAGAAGACGTGCCATAATTTTAACTATTACAATTTCAATATTTATTTACCAAATCTGATAATTTAATGATACTTTATTTGTTTTTTTTTACCTAATATTTTACATTAAAATCGAACGCATTTTTATGAGTTTTTCCAAAAATTCAGGGAAAATGCTTACAGCACCTGGTATTCCCAAGCGGTCACCCATCTAAGTACTGACCAGGCTCTACGTTGCTTAACTTCGGGGATCGGACGAGAACCGGTGTTTTCAACGTGATATGGCCGTAAGCGAAGACGTGCCATAATTTTAACTATTACAATTTCAATATTTATTTACCAAATCTGATAATGTAATGATATTTTGTTTTTTGTTTTTTTATCTAATATTTTACATTAAAATCGAACGCATTTTTATGAGTTTTTCCAAAAATTCAGGGGAAATGCTTACAGCACCTGGTATTCCCAAGCGGTCACCCATCTAAGTACTGACCAGGCTCTACGTTGCTTAACTTCGGGGATCGGACGAGAACCGGTGTTTTCAACGTGATATGGCCGTAAGCGATGAAGTGCCATAATTTTAACTATTACAATTTCAATATTTATTTACCAAATCTGATAATTTAATGATACTTTATTTTTTTTTTTTACCTAATATTTTACATTAAAATCGAACGCATTTTTATGAGTTTTTCCAAAAATTCAGGGGAAATGCTTACAGCACCTGGTATTCCCAAGCGGTCACCCATCTAAGTACTGACCAGACTCTACGTTGCTTAACTTCGGGGATCGGACGAGAAGCGGTGTTTTCAACGTGATATGGCCGTAAGCGAAGACATGCCATAATTTTAACTATTACAATTTCAATATTTATTTACCAAATCTGATAATGTAATGATATTTTGTTTTTTGTTTTTTTATCTAATATTTTACATTAAAATCGAACGCATTTTTATGAGTTTTTCCAAAAATTCAGGGGAAATGCTTACAGCACCTGGTATTCCCAAGCGGTCACCCATCTAAGTACTGACCAGGCTCTACGTTGCTTAATATCGGGGATCGGACGAGAACCGGTGTTTTCAACGTGATATGGCCGTAAGCGAAGAAGTGCGATAATTTTAACTATTACAATTTCAATATTTATTTACCAAATCTGATAATTTAATGATACTTTATTTGTTTTTTTTTACCTAATATTTTACATTAAAATCGAACACATTTTTATGAGTTTTTCCAAAAATTCAGGGGAAATGCTTACAGCACCTGGTATTCCCAAGCGGTCACCCATCTAAGTACTGACCAGGCTCTACGTTGCTTAACTTCGGGGATCGGACGAGAACCGGTGTTTTCAACGTGATATGGCCGTAAGCGAAGACGTGCCATAATTTTAACTATTACAATTTCAATATTTATTTACCAAATCTGATAATGTAATGATATTTTGTTTTTTGTTTTTTTTTCTAATATTTTACATTAAAATCGAACGACATTTTTATGAGTTTTTCCAAAAATTCAGGGGAAATGCTTACAGCACCTGGTATTCCTAAGCGGTCACCCATCTAAGTACTGACCAGGCTCTACGTTGCTTAACTTCGGGGATCGGACGAGAACCGGTGTTTTCAACGTGATATGGCCGTAAGCGAAGAAGTGCCATAATTTTAACTATTACAATTTCAATATTTATTTACCAAATCTGATAATTTAATGATATTTTATTTGTTTTTTTTACCTAATATTTTACATTAAAATCGAACGCATTTTTATGAGTTTTTCCAAAAATTCAGGGGAAATGCTTACAGCACCTGGTATTCCCAAGCGGTCACCCATCTAAGTACTGACCAGGCTCTACGTTGCTTAATATCGGGGATCGGACGAGAACCGGTGTTTTCAACGTGATATGGCCGTAAGAGAAGAAGTGCGATAATTTTAACTATTACAATTTCAATATTTATTTACCAAATCTGATAATTTAATGATACTTTATTTGTTTTTTTTTTACCTAATATTTTACATTAAAATCGAACGCATTTTTATGAGTTTTTCCAAAAATTCAGGGGAAATGCTTACAGCACCTGGTATTCCCAAGCGGTCACCCATCTAAGTACTGACCAGGCTCTACGTTGCTTAACTTCGGGGATCGGACGAGAACCGGTGTTTTCAACGTGATATGGCCGTAAGCGAAGACGTGCCATAATTTTAACTATTACAATTTCAATATTTATTTACCAAATCTGATAATTTAATGATACTTTATTTGTTTTTTTTACCTAATATTTTACATTAAAATCGAACGCATTTTTATGAGTTTTTCCAAAAATTCAGGGGAAATGCTTACAGCACCTGGTATTCCCAAGCGGTCACTCATCTAAGTACTGACCAGGCTCTACGTTGCTTAACTTCGGGGATCGGACGAGAACCGGTGTTTTCAACGTGATATGGCCGTAAGCGAAGACGTGCCATAATTTTAACTATTACAATTTCAATATTTATTTACCAAATCTGATAATGTAATGATATTTTGTTTTTTGTTTTTTTTATCTAATATTTTACATTAAAATCGAACGCATTTTTATGAGTTTTTCCAAAAATTCAGGGGAAATGCTTACAGCACCTGGTATTCCCAAGCGGTCACCCATCTAAGTACTGACCAGGCTCTACGTTGCTTAATATCGGGGATCGGACGAGAACCGGTGTTTTCAACGTGATATGGCCGTAAGAGAAGAAGTGCGATAATTTTAACTATTACAATTTCAATATTTATTTACCAAATCTGATAATTTAATGATACTTTATTTGTTTTTTTTTACCTAATATTTTACATTAAAATCGAACGCATTTTTATGAGTTTTTCCAAAAATTCAGGGGAAATGCTTACAGCACCTGGTATTCCCAAGCGGTCACCCATCTAAGTACTGACCAGGCTCTACGTTGCTTAACTTCGGGGATCGGACGAGAACCGGTGTTTTCAACGTGATATGGCCGTAAGCGAAGAAGTGCCATAATTTTAACTATTACAATTTCAATATTTATTTACCAAATCTTATAATTTAATGATATTTTATTTGTTTTTTTTACCTAATATTTTACATTAAAATCGAACGCATTTTTATGAGTTTTTCCAAAAATTCAGGGGAAATGCTTACAGCACCTGGTATTCCCAAGCGGTCACCCATCTAAGTACTGACCAGGCTCTACGTTGCTTAATATCGGGGATCGGACGAGAACCGGTGTTTTCAACGTGATATGGCCGTAAGAGAAGAAGTGCGATAATTTTAACTATTACAATTTCAATATTTATTTACCAAATCTGATAATTTAATGATACTTTATTTGTTTTTTTTTTACCTAATATTTTACATTAAAATCGAACGCATTTTTATGAGTTTTTCCAAAAATTCAGGGGAAATGCTTACAGCACCTGGTATTCCCAAGCGGTCACCCATCTAAGTACTGACCAGGCTCTACGTTGCTTAACTTCGGGGATCGGACGAGAACCGGTGTTTTCAACGTGATATGGCCGTAAGCGAAGACGTGCCATAATTTTAACTATTACAATTTCAATATTTATTTACCAAATCTGATAATTTAATGATACTTTATTTGTTTTTTTTACCTAATATTTTACATTAAAATCGAACGCATTTTTATGAGTTTTTCCAAAAATTCAGGGGAAATGCTTACAGCACCTGGTATTCCCAAGCGGTCACTCATCTAAGTACTGACCAGGCTCTACGTTGCTTAACTTCGGGGATCGGACGAGAACCGGTGTTTTCAACGTGATATGGCCGTAAGCGAAGACGTGCCATAATTTTAACTATTACAATTTCAATATTTATTTACCAAATCTGATAATGTAATGATATTTTGTTTTTTGTTTTTTTATCTAATATTTTACATTAAAATCGAACGCATTTTTATGAGTTTTTCCAAAAATTCAGGGGAAATGCTTACAGCACCTGGTATTCCCAAGCGGTCACCCATCTAAGTACTGACCAGGCTCTACGTTGCTTAATATCGGGGATCGGACGAGAACCGGTGTTTTCAACGTGATATGGCCGTAAGAGAAGAAGTGCGATAATTTTAACTATTACAATTTCAATATTTATTTACCAAATCTGATAATTTAATGATACTTTATTTGTTTTTTTTTACCTAATATTTTACATTAAAATCGAACGCATTTTTATGAGTTTTTCCAAAAATTCAGGGGAAATGCTTACAGCACCTGGTATTCCCAAGCGGTCACCCATCTAAGTACTGACCAGGCTCTACGTTGCTTAACTTCGGGGATCGGACGAGAACCGGTGTTTTCAACGTGATATGGCCGTAAGCGAAGACGTGCCATAATTTTAACTATTACAATTTCAATATTTATTTACCAAATCTGATAATGTAATGATATTTTGTTTTTTGTTTTTTTTATCTAATATTTTACATTAAAATCGAACGCATTTTTATGAGTTTTTCCAAAAATTCAGGGGAAATGCTTACAGCACCTGGTATTCCCAAGCGGTCACCCATCTAAGTACTGACCAGGCTCTACGTTGCTTAACTTCGGGGATCGGACGAGAACCGGTGTTTTCAACGTGATATGGCCGTAAGCGAAGACGTGCCATAATTTTAACTATTACAATTTCAATATTTATTTACCAAATCTGATAATGTAATGATATTTTGTTTTTTGTTTTTTTTACCTAATATTTTACATTAAAATCGAACGCATTTTTGTGAGTTTTTCCAAAAATTCAGGGGAAATGCTTACAGCACCTGGTATTCCCAAGCGGTCACCCATCTAAGTACTGACCAGGCTCTACGTTGCTTAACTTCGGGGATCGGACGAGAACCGGTGTTTTCAACGTGATATGGCCGTAAGCGAAGACGTGCCATAATTTTAACTATTACATTTTTAATATTTATTTACCAAATCTGATAATGTAATGATATTTTGTTTTTTTTATCTAATATTTTACATTAAAATCGAACGCATTTTTATGAGTTTTTCCAAAAATTCAGGGGAAATGCTTACAGCACCTGGTATTCCCAAGCGGTCACCCATCTAAGTACTGACCAGGCTCTACGTTGCTTAACTTCGGGGATCGGACGAGAACCGGTGTTTTCAACGTGATATGGCCGTAAGCGAAGACGTGCCATAATTTTAACTATTACAATTTCAATATTTATTTACCAAATCTGATAATGTAATGATATTTTGTTTTTTGTTTTTTTATCTAATATTTTACATTAAAATCGAACGCATTTTTATGAGTTTTTCCAAAAATTCAGGGGAAATGCTTACAGCACCTGGTATTCCCAAGCGGTCACCCATCTAAGTACTGACCAGGCTCTACGTTGCTTAACTTCGGGGATCGGACGAGAACCGGTGTTTTCAACGTGATATGGCCGTAAGCGAAGACGTGCCATAATTTTAACTATTACAATTTCAATATTTATTTACCAAATCTGATAATGTAATGATATTTTATTTGTTTTTTTTACCTAATATTTTACATTAAAATCGAACGCATTTTTATGAGTTTTTCCAAAAATTCAGGGGAAATGCTTACAGCACCTGGTATTCCCAAGCGGTCACCCATCTAAGTACTGACCAGGCTCTACGTTGCTTAACTTCGGGGATCGGACGAGAACCGGTGTTTTCAACGTGATATGGCCGTAAGCGAAGACGTGCCATAATTTTAACTATTACAATTTCAATATTTATTTACCAAATCTGATAATGTAATGATATTTTGTTTTTTGTTTTTTTATCTAATATTTTACATTAAAATCGAACGCATTTTTATGAGTTTTTCCAAAAATTCAGGGGAAATGCTTACAGCACCTGGTATTCCCAAGCGGTCACCCATCTAAGAACTGACCAGGCTCTACGTTGCTTAATATCGGGGATCGGACGAAAACCGGTGTTTTCAACGTGATATGGCCGTAAGCGAAGAAGTGCGATAATTTTAACTATTACAATTTCAATATTTATTTACCAAATCTGATAATTTAATGATACTTTATTTGTTTCTTTTTACCTAATATTTTACATTAAAATCGAACGCATTTTTATGAGTTTTTCCAAAAATTCAGGGGAAATGCTTACAGCACCTGGTATTCCCAAGCGGTCACCCATCTAAGTACTGACCAGGCTCTACGTTGCTTAACTTCGGGGATCGGACGAGAACCGGTGTTTTCAACGTGATATGGCCGTAAGCGAAGACGTGCCATAATTTTAACTATTACAATTTCAATATTTATTTACCAAATCTGATAATGTAATGATATTTTGTTTTTTGTTTTTTTATCTAATATTTTACATTAAAATCGAACGCATTTTTATGAGTTTTTCCAAAAATTCAGGGGAAATGCTTACAGCACCTGGTATTCCCAAGCGGTCACCCATCTAAGTACTGACCAGGCTCTACGTTGCTTAATATCGGGGATCGGACGAGAACCGGTGTTTTCAACGTGATATGGCCGTAAGCGAAGAAGTGCCATAATTTTAACTATTACAATTTCAATATTTATTTACCAAATCTGATAATTTAATGATACTTTATTTGTTTTTTTTACCTAATATTTTACATTAAAATCGAACGCATTTTTATGAGTTTTTCCAAAAATTCAGGGGAAATGCTTACAGCACCTGGTATTCCCAAGCGGTCACCCATCTAAGTACTGACCAGGCTCTACGTTGCTTAACTTCGGGGATCGGACGAGAACCGGTGTTTTCAACGTGATATGGCCGTAAGCGAAGACGTGCCATAATTTTAACTATTACAATTTCAATATTTATTTACCAAATCTGATAATGTAATGATATTTTGTTTTTTGTTTTTTTTATCTAATATTTTACATTAAAATCGAACGCATTTTTATGAGTTTTTCCAAAAATTCAGGGGAAATGCTTACAGCACCTGGTATTCCCAAGCGGTCACCCATCTAAGTACTGACCAGGCTCTACGTTGCTTAATATCGGGGATCGGACGAGAACCGGTGTTTTCAACGTGATATGGCCGTAAGAGAAGAAGTGCGATAATTTAAACTATTACAATTTCAATATTTATTTACCAAATCTGATAATTTAATGATACTTTATTTGTTTTTTTTTTACCTAATATTTTACATTAAAATCGAACGCATTTTTATGAGTTTTTCCAAAAATTCAGGGGAAATGCTTACAGCACCTGGTATTCCCAAGCGGTCACCCATCTAAGTACTGACCAGGCTCTACGTTGCTTAACTTCGGGGATCGGACGAGAACCGGTGTTTTCAACGTGATATGGCCGTAAGCGAAGACGTGCCATAATTTTAACTATTACAATTTCAATATTTATTTACCAAATCTGATAATGTAATGATATTTTGTTTTTTGTTTTTTTATCTAATATTTTACATTAAAATCGAACGCATTTTTATGAGTTTTTCCAAAAATTCAGGGGAAATGCTTACAGCACCTGGTATTCCCAAGCGGTCACCCATCTAAGTACTGACCAGGCTCTACGTTGCTTAACTTCGGGGATCGGACGAGAACCGCTGTTTTCAACGTGATATGGCCGTAAGCGAAGACGTGCCATAATTTTAACTATTACAATTTCAATATTTATTTACCAAATCTGATAATTTAATGATACTTTATTTGTTTTTTTTACCTAATATTTTACATTAAAATCGAACGCATTTTTATGAGTTTTTCCAAAAATTCAGGGGAAATGCTTACAGCACCTGGTATTCCCAAGCGGTCACCCATCTAAGTACTGACCAGGCTCTACGTTGCTTAACTTCGGGGATCGGACGAGAACCGGTGTTTTCAACGTGATATGGCCGTAAGCGAAGACGTGCCATAATTTTAACTATTACAATTTCAATATTTATTTACCAAATCTGATAATGTAATGATATTTTGTTTTTTGTTTTTTTATCTAATATTTTACATTAAAATCGAACGCATTTTTATGAGTTTTTCCAAAAATTCAGGGGAAATGCTTACAGCACCTGGTATTCCCAAGCGGTCACCCATCTAAGTACTGACCAGGCTCTACGTTGCTTAACTTCGGGGATCGGACGAGAACCGGTGTTTTCAACGTGATATGGCCGTAAGCGAAGACGTGCCATAATTTTAACTATTACAATTTTAATATTTATTTACCAAATCTGATAATGTAATTATATTTTGTTTTTTGTTTTTTTTATCTAATATTTTACATTAAAATCGAACGCATTTTTATGAGTTTTTCCAAAAATTCAGGGGAAATGCTTACAGCACCTGGTATTCCCAAGCGGTCACCCATCTAAGTACTGACAAGGCTCTACGTTGCTTAACTTCGGGGATCGGACGAGAACCGGTGTTTTCAACGTGATATGGCCGTAAGCGAAGACGTGCCATAATTTTAACTATTACAATTTCAATATTTATTTACAAAATCTGATAATGTAATGATATTTTGTTTTTTGTTTTTTATCAATTATTTTACATTAAAATCGAACGCATTTTTATGAGTTTTTCCAAAAATTCAGGGGAAATGCTTACAGCACCTGGTATTCCCAAGCGGTCACCCATCTAAGTACTGACCAGGCTCTACGTTGCTTAACTTCGGGGATCGGACGAGAACCGGTGTTTTCAACGTGATATGGCCGTAAGCGAAGACGTGCCATAATTTTAACTATTACAATTTCAATATTTATTTACCAAATCTGATAATGTAATGATATTTTGTTTTTTGTTTTTTTTTACCTAATATTTTACATTAAAATCGAACGCATTTTTATGAGTTTTTCCAAAAATTCAGGGGAAATGCTTACAGCACCTGGTATTCCCAAGCGGTCACCCATCTAAGTACTGACCAGGCTCTACGTTGCTTAACTTCGGGGATCGGACGAGAACCGGTGTTTTCAACGTGATATGGCCGTAAGCGAAGACGTGCCATAATTTTAACTATTACAATTTCAATATTTATTTACCAAATCTGATAATGTAATGATATTTTGTTTTTTGTTTTTTTATCTAATATTTTACATTAAAATCGAACGCATTTTTATGAGTTTTTCCAAAAATTCAGGGGAAATGCTTACAGCACCTGGTATTCCCAAGCGGTCACCCATCTAAGTACTGACCAGGCTCTACGTTGCTTAATATCGGGGATCGGACGAGAACCGGTGTTTTCAACGTGATATGGCCGTAAGCGAAGAAGTGCCATAATTTTAACTATTACAATTTCAATATTTATTTACCAAATCTGATAATTTAATGATACTTTATTTGTTTTTTTTACCTAATATTTTACATTAAAATCGAACGCATTTTTATGAGTTTTTCCAAAAATTCAGGGGAAATGCTTACAGCACCTGGTATTCCCAAGCGGTCACCCATCTAAGTACTGACCAGGCTCTACGTTGCTTAACTTCGGGGATCGGACGAGAACCGGTGTTTTCAACGTGATATGGCCGTAAGCGAAGACGTGCCATAATTTTAACTATTACAATTACAATATTTATTTACCAAATCTGATAATGTAATGATATTTTGTTTTTTGTTTTTTTTATCTAATATTTTACATTAAAATCGAACGCATTTTTATGAGTTTTTCCAAAAATTCAGGGGAAATGCTTACAGCACCTGGTATTCCCAAGCGGTCACCCATCTAAGTACTGACCAGGCTCTACGTTGCTTAATATCGGGGATCGGACGAGAACCGGTGTTTTCAACGTGATATGGCCGTAAGAGAAGAAGTGCGATAATTTAAACTATTACAATTTCAATATTTATTTACCAAATCTGATAATTTAATGATACTTTATTTGTTTTTTTTTTACCTAATATTTTACATTAAAATCGAACGCATTTTTATGAGTTTTTCCAAAAATTCAGGGGAAATGCTTACAGCACCTGGTATTCCCAAGCGGTCACCCATCTAAGTACTGACCAGGCTCTACGTTGCTTAACTTCGGGGATCGGACGAGAACCGGTGTTTTCAACGTGATATGGCCGTAAGCGAAGACGTGCCATAATTTTAACTATTACAATTTCAATATTTATTTACCAAATCTGATAATGTAATGATATTTTGTTTTTTGTTTTTTTATCTAATATTTTACATTAAAATCGAACGCATTTTTATGAGTTTTTCCAAAAATTCAGGGGAAATGCTTACAGCACCTGGTATTCCCAAGCGGTCACCCATCTAAGTACTGACCAGGCTCTACGTTGCTTAACTTCGGGGATCGGACGAGAACCGGTGTTTTCAACGTGATATGGCCGTAAGCGAAGACGTGCCATAATTTTAACTATTACAATTTCAATATTTATTTACCAAATCTGATAATTTAATGATACTTTATTTGTTTTTTTTACCTAATATTTTACATTAAAATCGAACGCATTTTTATGAGTTTTTCCAAAAATTCAGGGGAAATGCTTACAGCACCTGGTATTCCCAAGCGGTCACCCATCTAAGTACTGACCAGGCTCTACGTTGCTTAACTTCGGGGATCGGACGAGAACCGGTGTTTTCAACGTGATATGGCCGTAAGCGAAGACGTGCCATAATTTTAACTATTACAATTTCAATATTTATTTACCAAATCTGATAATGTAATGATATTTTGTTTTTTGTTTTTTTATCTAATATTTTACATTAAAATCGAACGCATTTTTATGAGTTTTTCCAAAAATTCAGGGGAAATGCTTACAGCACCTGGTATTCCCAAGCGGTCACCCATCTAAGTACTGACCAGGCTCTACGTTGCTTAACTTCGGGGATCGGACGAGAACCGGTGTTTTCAACGTGATATGGCCGTAAGCGAAGACGTGCCATAATTTTAACTATTACAATTTTAATATTTATTTACCAAATCTGATAATGTAATGATATTTTGTTTTTTGTTTTTTTTATCTAATATTTTACATTAAAATCGAACGCATTTTTATGAGTTTTTCCAAAAATTCAGGGGAAATGCTTACAGCACCTGGTATTCCCAAGCGGTCACCCATCTAAGTACTGACAAGGCTCTACGTTGCTTAACTTCGGGGATCGGACGAGAACCGGTGTTTTCAACGTGATATGGCCGTAAGCGAAGACGTGCCATAATTTTAACTATTACAATTTCAATATTTATTTACCAAATCTGATAATGTAATGATATTTTGTTTTTTGTTTTTTTATCAATTATTTTACATTAAAATCGAACGCATTTTTATGAGTTTTTCCAAAAATTCAGGGGAAATGCTTACAGCACCTGGTATTCCCAAGCGGTCACCCATCTAAGTACTGACCAGGCTCTACGTTGCTTAACTTCGGGGATCGGACGAGAACCGGTGTTTTCAACGTGATATGGCCGTAAGCGAAGACGTGCCATAATTTTAACTATTACAATTTCAATATTTATTTACCAAATCTGATAATGTAATGATATTTTGTTTTTTGTTTTTTTTTACCTAATATTTTACATTAAAATCGAACGCATTTTTATGAGTTTTTCCAAAAATTCAGGGGAAATGCTTACAGCACCTGGTATTCCCAAGCGGTCACCCATCTAAGTACTGACCAGGCTCTACGTTGCTTAACTTCGGGGATCGGACGAGAACCGGTGTTTTCAACGTGATATGGCCGTAAGCGAAGACGTGCCATAATTTTAACTATTACATTTTTAATATTTATTTACCAAATCTGATAATGTAATGATATTTTGTTTTTTGTTTTTTTTTATCTAATATTTTACATTAAAATCGAACGCATTTTTATGAGTTTTTCCAAAAATTCAGGGGAAATGCTTACAGCACCTGGTATTCCCAAGCGGTCACCCATCTAAGTACTGACCAGGCTCTACGTTGCTTAACTTCGGGGATCGGACGAGAACCGGTGTTTTCAACGTGATATGGCCGTAGGCGAAGACATGCCATAATTTTAACTATTACAATTTCAATATTTATTTACCAAATCTGATAATGTAATGATATTTTGTTTTTTGTTCTAATATTTTACATTAAAATCGAACGCATTTTTATGAGTTTTTCCAAAAATTCAGGGGAAATGCTTACAGCACCTGGTATTCCCAAGCGGTCACCCATCTAAGTACTGACCAGGCTCTACGTTGCTTAACTTCGGGGATCGGACGAGAACCGGTGTTTTCAACGTGATATGGCCGTAAGCGAAGACGTGCCATAACTTTAACTATTACAATTTTAATATTTATTTACCAAATCTGATAATGTAATGATATTTTGTTTTTTGTTTTTTTTTATCTAATATTTTACATTAAAATCGAACGCATTTTTATGAGTTTTTCCAAAAATTCAGGGGAAATGCTTACAGCACCTGGTATTCCCAAGCGGTCACCCATCTAAGTACTGACCAGGCTCTACGTTGCTTAATATCGGGGATCGGACGAGAACCGGTGTTTTCAACGTGATATGGCCGTAAGCGAAGGAGTGCGATAATTTTAACTATTACAATTTCAATATTTATTTACCAAATCTGATAATTTAATGATACTTTATTTGTTTCTTTTTACCTAATATTTTACATTAAAATCGAACGCATTTTTATGAGATTTTCCAAAAATTCAGGGGAAATGCTTACAGCACCTGGTATTCCCAAGCGGTCACCCATCTAAGTACTGACCAGGCTCTACGTTGCTTAACTTCGGGGATCGGACGAGAACCGGTGTTTTCAACGTGATATGGCCGTAAGCGAAGACGTGCCATAATTTTAACTATTACAATTTCAATATTTATTTACCAAATCTGATAATGTAATGATATTTTGTTTTTTGTTTTTTTATCTAATATTTTACATTAAAATCGAACGCATTTTTATGAGTTTTTCCAAAAATTCAGGGGAAATGCTTACAGCACCTGGTATTCCCAAGCGGTCACCCATCTAAGTACTGACCAGGCTCTACGTTGCTTAACTTCGGGGATCGGACGAGAACCGGTGTTTTCAACGTGATATGGCCGTAAGCGAAGAAGTGCCATAATTTTAACTATTACAATTTCAATATTTATTTACCAAATCTGATAATTTAATGATACTTTATTTGTTTTTTTTACCTAATATTTTACATTAAAATCGAACGCATTTTTATGAGTTTTTCCAAAAATTCAGGGGAAATGCTTACAGCACCTGGTATTCCAAAGCGGTCACCCATCTAAGTACTGACCAGGCTCTACGTTGCTTAACTTCGGGGATCGGACGAGAACCGGTGTTTTCAACGTGATATGGCCGTAAGCGAAGACGTGCCATAATTTTAACTATTACAATTTCAATATTTATTTACCAAATCTGATAATGTAATGATATTTTGTTTTTTGTTTTTTTATCTAATATTTTACATTAAATTCGAACGCATTTTTATGAGTTTTTCCAAAAATTCAGGGGAAATGCTTACAGCACCTGGTATTCCCAAGCGGTCACCCATCTAAGTACTGACCAGGCTCTACGTTGCTTAACTTCGGGGATCGGACGAGAACCGGTGTTTTCAACGTGATATGGCCGTAAGCGAAGACGTGCCATAATTTTAACTATTACATTTTTAATATTTATTTACCAAATCTGATAATGTAATGATATTTTGTTTTTTGTTTTGTTTATCTAATATTTTACATTAAAATCGAACGCATTTTTATGAGTTTTTCCAAAAATTCAGGGGAAATGCTTACAGCACCTGGTATTCCCAAGCGGTCACCCATCTAAGTACTGACCAGGCTCTACGTTGCTTAACTTCGGGGATCGGACGAGAACCGGTGTTTTCAACGTGATATGGCCGTAAGCGAAGACATGCCATAATTTTAACTATTACAATTTCAATATTTATTTACCAAATCTGATAATGTAATGATATTTTGTTTTTTGTTTTTTTATCTAATATTTTACATTAAAATCGAACGCATTTTTATGAGTTTTTCCAAAAATTCAGGGGAAATGCTTACAGCACCTGGTATTCCCAAGCGGTCACCCATCTAAGTACTGACCAGGCTCTACGTTGCTTAACTTCGGGGATCGGACGAGAACCGGTGTTTTCAACGTGATATGGCCGTAAGCGAAGAAGTGCCATAATTTTAACTATTACAATTTCAATATTTATTTACCAAATCTGATAATTTAATGATACTTTATTTGTTATTTTTACCTAATATTTTACATTAAAATCGAACGCATTTTTATGAGTTTTTCCAAAAATTCAGGGGAAATGCTTACAGCACCTGGTATTCCCAAGCGGTCACCCATCTAAGTACTGACAAGGCTCTACGTTGCTTAACTTCGGGGATCGGACGAGAACCGGTGTTTTCAACGTGATATGGCCGTAAGCGAAGACGTGCCATAATTTTAACTATTACAATTTCAATATTTATTTACAAAATCTGATAATGTAATGATATTTTGTTTTTTGTTTTTTTATCAATTATTTTACATTAAAATCGAACGCATTTTTATGAGTTTTTCCAAAAATTCAGGGGAAATGCTTACAGCACCTGGTATTCCCAAGCGGTCACCCATCTAAGTACTGACCAGGCTCTACGTTGCTTAACTTCGGGGATCGGACGAGAACCGGTGTTTTCAACGTGATATGGCCGTAAGCGAAGACGTGCCATAATTTTAACTATTACAATTTCAATATTTATTTACCAAATCTGATAATGTAATGATATTTTGTTTTTTGTTTTTTTTACCTAATATTTTACATTAAAATCGAACGCATTTTTATGAGTTTTTCCAAAAATTCAGGGGAAATGCTTACAGCACCTGGTATTCCCAAGCGGTCACCCATCTAAGTACTGACCAGGCTCTACGTTGCTTAACTTCGGGGATCGGACGAGAACCGGTGTTTTCAACGTGATATGGCCGTAAGCGAAGACGTGCCATAATTTTAACTATTACATTTTTAATATTTATTTACCAAATCTGATAATGTAATGATATTTTGTTTTTTGTTTTTTTTATCTAATATTTTACATTAAAATCGAACGCATTTTTATGAGTTTTTCCAAAAATTCAGGGGAAATGCTTACAGCACCTGGTATTCCCAAGCGGTCACCCATCTAAGTACTGACCAGGCTTTACGTTGCTTAACTTCGGGGATCGGACGAGAACCGGTGTTTTCAACGGGATATGGCCGTAAGCGAAGACATGCCATAATTTTAACTATTACAATTTCAATATTTATTTACCAAATCTGATAATGTAATGATATTTTGTTTTTTGTTTTTTTATCTAATATTTTACATTAAAATCGAACGCATTTTTATGAGTTTTTCCAAAAATTCAGGGGAAATGCTTACAGCACCTGGTATTCCCAAGCGGTCACCCATCTAAGTACTGACCAGGCTCTACGTTGCTTAACTTCGGGGATCGGACGAGAACCGGTGTTTTCAACGTGATATGGCCGTAAGCGAAGACGTGCCATAACTTTAACTATTACAATTTTAATATTTATTTACCAAATCTGATAATGTAATGATATTTTGTTTTTTGTTTTTTTTTATCTAATATTTTACATTAAAATCGAACGCATTTTTATGAGTTTTTCCAAAAATTCAGGGGAAATGCTTACAGCACCTGGTATTCCCAAGCGGTCACCCATCTAAGTACTGACCAGGCTCTACGTTGCTTAATATCGGGGATCGGACGAGAACCGGTGTTTTCAACGTGATATGGCCGTAAGCGAAGAAGTGCGATAATTTTAACTATTACAATTTCAATATTTATTTACCAAATCTGATAATTTCATGATACTTTATTTGTTTCTTTTTACCTAATATTTTACATTAAAATCGAACGCATTTTTATGAGTTTTTCCAAAAATTCAGGGGAAATGCTTACAGCACCTGGTATTCCCAAGCGGTCACCCATCTAAGTACTGACCAGGCTCTACGTTGCTTAACTTCGGGGATCGGACGAGAACCGGTGTTTTCAACGTGATATGGCCGTAAGCGAAGACGTGCCATAATTTTAACTATTACAATTTCAATATTTATTTACAAAATCTGATAATGTAATGATATTTTGTTTTTTGTTTTTTTATCTAATATTTTACATTAAAATCGAACGCATTTTTATGAGTTTTTCCAAAAATTCAGGGGAAATGCTTACAGCACCTGGTATTCCCAAGCGGTCACCCATCTAAGTACTGACCAGGCTCTACGTTGCTTAACTTCGGGGATCGGACGAGAACCGGTGTTTTCAACGTGATATGGCCGTAAGCGAAGAAGTGCCATAATTTTAACTATTACAATTGTAATATTTATTTACCAAATCTGATAATTTAATGATACTTTATTTGTTTTTTTTACCTAATATTTTACATTAAAATCGAACGCATTTTTATGAGTTTTTCCAAAAATTCAGGGGAAATGCTTACAGCACCTGGTATTCCCAAGCGGTCACCCATCTAAGTACTGACCAGGCTCTACGTTGCTTAACTTCGGGGATCGGACGAGAACCGGTGTTTTCAACGTGATATGGCCGTAAGCGAAGACGTGCCATAATTTTAACTATTACAATTTCAATATTTATTTACCAAATCTGATAATGTAATGATATTTTGTTTTTTGTTTTTTTATCTAATATTTTACATTAAATTCGAACGCATTTTTATGAGTTTTTCCAAAAATTCAGGGGAAATGCTTACAGCACCTGGTATTCCCAAGCGGTCACCCATCTAAGTACTGACCAGGCTCTACGTTGCTTAACTTCGGGGATCGGACGAGAACCGGTGTTTTCAACGTGATATGGCCGTAAGCGAAGACGTGCCATAATTTTAACTATTACATTTTTAATATTTATTTACCAAATCTGATAATGTAATATTTTGTTTTTTGTTTTTTTTATCTAATATTTTACATTAAAATCGAACGCATTTTTATGAGTTTTTCCAAAAATTCAGGGGAAATGCTTACAGCACCTGGTATTCCCAAGCGGTCACCCATCTAAGTACTGACCAGGCTCTACGTTGCTTAACTTCGGGGATCGGACGAGAACCGGTGTTTTCAACGTGATATGGCCGTAAGCGAAGACATGCCATAATTTTAAATATTACAATTTCAATATTTATTTACCAAATCTGATAATGTAATGATATTTTGTTTTTTGTTTTTTTATCTAATATTTTACATTAAAATCGAACGCATTTTTATGAGTTTTTCCAAAAATTCAGGGGAAATGCTTACAGCACCTGGTATTCCCAAGCGGTCACCCATCTAAGTACTGACCAGGCTCTACGTTGCTTAACTTCGGGGATCGGACGAGAACCGGTGTTTTCAACGTGATATGGCCGTAAGCGAAGACGTGCCATAACTTTAACTATTACAATTTTAATATTTATTTACCAAATCTGATAATGTAATGATATTTTGTTTTTTGTTTTTTTTATCTAATATTTTACATTAAAATCGAACGCATTTTTATGAGTTTTTCCAAAAATTCAGGGGAAATGCTTACAGCACCTGGTATTCCCAAGCGGTCACCCATCTAAGTACTGACCAGGCTCTACGTTGCTTAATATCGGGGATCGGACGAGAACCGGTGTTTTCAACGTGATATGGCCGTAAGCGAAGAAGTGCGATAATTTTAACTATTACAATTTCAATATTTATTTACCAAATCTGATAATTTAATGATACTTTATTTGTTTCTTTTTACCTAATATTTTACATTAAAATCGAACGCATTTTTATGAGTTTTTCCAAAAATTCAGGGGAAATGCTTACAGCACCTGGTATTCCCAAGCGGTCACCCATCTAAGTACTGACCAGGCTCTACGTTGCTTAACTTCGGGGATCGGACGAGAACCGGTGTTTTCAACGTGATATGGCCGTAAGCGAAGACGTGCCATAATTTTAACTATTACAATTTTAATATTTATTTACCAAATCTGATAATGTAATGATATTTTGTTTTTTGTTTTTTTATCTAATATTTTACATTAAAATCGAACGCATTTTTATGAGTTTTTCCAAAAATTCAGGGGAAATGCTTACAGCACCTGGTATTCCCAAGCGGTCACCCATCTAAGTACTGACCAGGCTCTACGTTGCTTAACATCGGGGATCGGACGAGAACCGGTGTTTTCAACGTGATATGGCCGTAAGAGAAGAAGTGCGATAATTTTAACTATTACAATTTCAATATTTATTTACCAAATCTGATAATTTAATGATACTTTATTTGTTTTTTTTTACCTAATATTTTACATTAAAATCGAACGCATTTTTATGAGTTTTTCCAAAAATTCAGGGGAAATGCTTACAGCACCTGGTATTCCCAAGCGGTCACCCATCTAAGTACTGACCAGGCTCTACGTTGCTTAACTTCGGGGATCGGACGAGAACCGGTGTTTTCAACGTGATATGGCCGTAAGCGAAGACGTGCCATAATTTTAACTATTACAATTTCAATATTTATTTACCAAATCTGATAATGTAATGATATTTTGTTTTTTGTTTTTTTATCTAATATTTTACATTAAAATCGAACGCATTTTTATGAGTTTTTCCAAAAATTCAGGGGAAATGCTTACAGCACCTGGTATTCCCAAGCGGTCACCCATCTAAGTACTGACCAGGCTCTACGTTGCTTAACTTCGGGGATCGGACGAGAACCGGTGTTTTCAACGTGATATGGCCGTAAGCGAAGAAGTGCCATAATTTTAACTATTACAATTTCAATATTTATTTACCAAATCTGATAATTTAATGATACTTTATTTGTTATTTTTACCTAACATTTTACATTAAAATCGAACGCATTTTTATGAGTTTTTCCAAAAATTCAGGGGAAATGCTTACAGCACCTGGTATTCCCAAGCGGTCACCCATCTAAGTACTGACAAGGCTCTACGTTGCTTAACTTCGGGGATCGGACGAGAACCGGTGTTTTCAACGTGATATGGCCGTAAGCGAAGACGTGCCATAATTTTAACTATTACAATTTCAATATTTATTTACAAAATCTGATAATGTAATGATATTTTGTTTTTTGTTTTTTTATCAATTATTTTACATTAAAATCGAACGCATTTTTATGAGTTTTTCCAAAAATTCAGGGGAAATGCTTACAGCACCTGGTATTCCCAAGCGGTCACCCATCTAAGTACTGACCAGGCTCTACGTTGCTTAACTTCGGGGATCGGACGAGAACCGGTGTTTTCAACGTGATATGGCCGTAAGCGAAGACGTGCCATAATTTTAACTATTACAATTTCAATATTTATTTACCAAATCTGATAATGTAATGATATTTTGTTTTTTGTTTTTTTTACCTAATATTTTACATTAAAATCGAACGCATTTTTATGAGTTTTTCCAAAAATTCAGGGGAAATGCTTACAGCACCTGGTATTCCCAAGCGGTCACCCATCTAAGTACTGACCAGGCTCTACGTTGCTTAACTTCGGGGATCGGACGAGAACCGGTGTTTTCAACGTGATATGGCCGTAAGCGAAGACGTGCCATAATTTTAACTATTACATTTTTAATATTTATTTACCAAATCTGATAATGTAATGATATTTTGTTTTTTGTTTTTTTTATCTAATATTTTACATTAAAATCGAACGCATTTTTATGAGTTTTTCCAAAAATTCAGGGGAAATGCTTACAGCACCTGGTATTCCCAAGCGGTCACCCATCTAAGTACTGACCAGGCTCTACGTTGCTTAACTTCGGGGATCGGACGAGAACCGGTGTTTTCAACGTGATATGGCCGTAAGCGAAGACATGCCATAATTTTAACTATTACAATTTCAATATTTATTTACCAAATCTGATAATGTAATGATATTTTGTTTTTTGTTTTTTTATCTAATATTTTACATTAAAATCGAACGCATTTTTATGAGTTTTTCCAAAAATTCAGGGGAAATGCTTACAGCACCTGGTATTCCCAAGCGGTCACCCATCTAAGTACTGACCAGGCTCTACGTTGCTTAACTTCGGGGATCGGACGAGAACCGGTGTTTTCAACGTGATATGGCCGTAAGCGAAGACGTGCCATAACTTTAACTATTACAATTTTAATATTTATTTACCAAATCTGATAATGTAATGATATTTTGTTTTTTGTTTTTTTTTATCTAATATTTTACATTAAAATCGAACGCATTTTTATGAGTTTTTCCAAAAATTCAGGGGAAATGCTTACAGCACCTGGTATTCCCAAGCGGTCACCCATCTAAGTACTGACCAGGCTCTACGTTGCTTAATATCGGGGATCGGACGAGAACCGGTGTTTTCAACGTGATATGGCCGTAAGCGAAGAAGTGCGATAATTTTAACTATTACAATTTCAATATTTATTTACCAAATCTGATAATTTAATGATACTTTATTTGTTTCTTTTTACCTAATATTTTACATTAAAATCGAACGCATTTTTATGAGTTTTTCCAAAAATTCAGGGGAAATGCTTACAGCACCTGGTATTCCCAAGCGGTCACCCATCTAAGTACTGACCAGGCTCTACGTTGCTTAACTTCGGGGATCGGACGAGAACCGGTGTTTTCAACGTGATATGGCCGTAAGCGAAGACGTGCCATAATTTTAACTATTACAATTTCAATATTTATTTACCAAATCTGATAATGTAATGATATTTTGTTTTTTGTGTTTTTATCTAATATTTTACATTAAAATCGAACGCATTTTTATGAGTTTTTCCAAAAATTCAGGGGAAATGCTTACAGCACCTGGTATTCCCAAGCGGTCACCCATCTAAGTACTGACCAGGCTCTACGTTGCTTAACTTCGGGGATCGGACGAGAACCGGTGTTTTCAACGTGATATGGCCGTAAGCGAAGACGTGCGATAATTTTAACTATTACAATTTCAATATTTATTTACCAAATCTGATAATTTAATGATACTTTATTTGTTTTTTTTACCTAATATTTTACATTAAAATCGAACGCATTTTTATGAGTTTTTCCAAAAATTCAGGGGAAATGCTTACAGCACCTGGTATTCCCAAGCGGTCACCCATCTAAGTACTGACCAGGCTCTACGTTGCTTAACTTCGGGGATCGGACGAGAACCGGTGTTTTCAACGTGATATGGCCGTAAGCGAAGAAGTGCCATAATTTTAACTATTACAATTTCAATATTTATTTACCAAATCTGATAATGTAATGATATTTTGTTTTTTGTTTTTTTATCTAATATTTTACATTAAATTCGAACGCAATTTTATGAGTTTTTCCAAAAATTCAGGGGAAATGCTTACAGCACCTGGTATTCCCAAGCGGTCACCCATCTAAGTACTGACAAGGCTCTACGTTGCTTAACTTCGGGGATCGGACGAGAACCGGTGTTTTCAACGTGATATGGCCGTAAGCGAAGACGTGCCATAATTTTAACTATTACAATTTCAATATTTATTTACAAAATCTGATAATGTAATGATATTTTGTTTTTTGTTTTTTTATCAATTATTTTACATTAAAATCGAACGCATTTTTATGAGTTTTTCCAAAAATTCAGGGGAAATGCTTACAGCACCTGGTATTCCCAAGCGGTCACCCATCTAAGTACTGACCAGGCTCTACGTTGCTTAACTTCGGGGATCGGACGAGAACCGGTGTTTTCAACGTGATATGGCCGTAAGCGAAGACGTGCCATAATTTTAACTATTACAATTTTAATATTTATTTACCAAATCTGATAATGTAATGATATTTTGTTTTTTGTTTTTTTTTATCTAATATTTTACATTAAAATCGAACGCATTTTTATGAGTTTTTCCAAAAATTCAGGGGAAATGCTTACAGCACCTGGTATTCCCAAGCGGTCACCCATCTAAGTACTGACCAGGCTCTACGTTGCTTAATATCGGGGATCGGACGAGAACCGGTGTTTTCAACGTGATATGGCCGTAAGCGAAGAAGTGCGATAATTTTAACTATTACAATTTCAATATTTATTTACCAAATCTGATAATTTAATGATACTTTATTTGTTTCTTTTTACCTAATATTTTACATTAAAATCGAACGCATTTTTATGAGTTTTTCCAAAAATTCAGGGGAAATGCTTACAGCACCTGGTATTCCCAAGCGGTCACCCATCTAAGTACTGACCAGGCTCTACGTTGCTTAACTTCGGGGATCGGACGAGAACCGGTGTTTTCAACGTGATATGGCCGTAAGCGAAGACGTGCCATAATTTTAACTATTACAATTTCAATATTTATTTACCAAATCTGATAATGTAATGATATTTTGTTTTTTGTGTTTTTATCTAATATTTTACATTAAAATCGAACGCATTTTTATGAGTTTTTCCAAAAATTCAGGGGAAATGCTTACAGCACCTGGTATTCCCAAGCGGTCACCCATCTAAGTACTGACCAGGCTCTACGTTGCTTAACTTCGGGGATCGGACGAGAACCGGTGTTTTCAACGTGATATGGCCGTAAGCGAAGAAGTGCCATAATTTTAACTATTACAATTTCAATATTTATTTACCAAATCTGATAATTTAATGATACTTTATTTGTTTTTTTTACCTAATATTTTACATTAAAATCGAACGCATTTTTATGAGTTTTTCCAAAAATTCAGGGGAAATGCTTACAGCACCTGGTATTCCCAAGCGGTCACCCATCTAAGTACTGACCAGGCTCTACGTTGCTTAACTTCGGGGATCGGACGAGAACCGGTGTTTTCAACGTGATATGGCCGTAAGCGAAGACGTGCCATAATTTTAACTATTACAATTTCAATATTTATTTACCAAATCTGATAATGTAATGATATTTTGTTTTTTGTTTTTTTATCTAATATTTTACATTAAATTCGAACGCAATTTTATGAGTTTTTCCAAAAATTCAGGGGAAATGCTTACAGCACCTGGTATTCCCAAGCGGTCACCCATCTAAGTACTGACAAGGCTCTACGTTGCTTAACTTCGGGGATCGGACGAGAACCGGTGTTTTCAACGTGATATGGCCGTAAGCGAAGACGTGCCATAATTTTAACTATTACAATTTCAATATTTATTTACAAAATCTGATAATGTAATGATATTTTGTTTTTTGTTTTTTTATCAATTATTTTACATTAAAATCGAACGCATTTTTATGAGTTTTTCCAAAAATTCAGGGGAAATGCTTGCAGCACCTGGTATTCCCAAGCGGTCACCCATCTAAGTACTGACCAGGCTCTACGTTGCTTAACTTCGGGGATCGGACGAGAACCGGTGTTTTCAACGTGATATGGCCGTAAGCGAAGACGTGCCATAATTTTAACTATTACAATTTCAATATTTATTTACCAAATCTGATAATGTAATGATATTTTGTTTTTTGTTTTTTTTACCTAATATTTTACATTAAAATCGAACGCATTTTTATGAGTTTTTCCAAAAATTCAGGGGAAATGCTTACAGCACCTGGTATTCCCAAGCGGTCACCCATCTAAGTACTGACCAGGCTCTACGTTGCTTAACTTCGGGGATCGGACGAGAACCGGTGTTTTCAACGTGATATGGCCGTAAGCGAAGACGTGCCATAATTTTAACTATTACATTTTTAATATTTATTTACCAAATCTGATAATGTAATGATATTTTGTTTTTTGTTTTTTTTATCTAATATTGTACATTAAAATCGAACGCATTTTTATGAGTTTTTCCAAAAATTCAGGGGAAATGCTTACAGCACCTGGTATTCCCAAGCGGTCACCCATCTAAGTACTGACCAGGCTCTACGTTGCTTAACTTCGGGGATCGGACGAGAACCGGTGTTTTCAACGTGATATGGCCGTAAGCGAAGACGTGCCATAACTTTAACTATTACAATTTCAATATTTATTTACCAAATCTGATAATGTAATGATATTTTGTTTTTTGTTTTTTTATCTAATATTTTACATTAAAATCGAACGCATTTTTATGAGTTTTTCCAAAAATTCAGGGGAAATGCTTACAGCACCTGGTATTCCCAAGCGGTCACCCATCTAAGTACTGACCAGGCTCTACGTTGCTTAATATCGGGGATCGGACGAGAACCGGTGTTTTCAACGTGATATGGCCGTAAGCGAAGAAGTGCCATAATTTTAACTATTACAATTTCAATATTTATTTACCAAATCTGATAATTTAATGATACTTTATTTGTTTTTTTTACCTAATATTTTACATTAAAATCGAACGCATTTTTATGAGTTTTTCCAAAAATTCAGGGGAAATGCTTACAGCACCTGGTATTCCCAAGCGGTCACCCATCTAAGTACTGACCAGGCTCTACGTTGCTTAACTTCGGGGATCGGACGAGAACCGGTGTTTTCAACGTGATATGGCCGTAAGCGAAGACGTGCCATAATTTTAACTATTACAATTTCAATATTTATTTACCAAATCTGATAATGTAATGATATTTTGTTTTTTGTGTTTTTATCTTATATTTTACATTAAAATCGAACGCATTTTTATGAGTTTTTCCAAAAATTCAGGGGAAATGCTTACAGCACCTGGTATTCCCAAGCGGTCACCCATCTAAGTACTGACCAGGCTCTACGTTGCTTAACTTCGGGGATCGGACGAGAACCGGTGTTTTCAACGTGATATGGCCGTAAGCGAAGAAGTGCCATAATTTTAACTATTACAATTTCAATATTTATTTACCAAATCTGATAATTTAATGATACTTTATTTGTTTTTTTTACCTAATATTTTACATTAAAATCGAACGCATTTTTATGAGTTTTTCCAAAAATTCAGGGGAAATGCTTACAGCACCTGGTATTCCCAAGCGGTCACCCATCTAAGTACTGACCAGGCTCTACGTTGCTTAACTTCGGGGATCGGACGAGAACCGGTGTTTTCAACGTGATATGGCCGTAAGCGAAGACGTGCCATAATTTTAACTATTACAATTTCAATATTTATTTACCAAATCTGATAATGTAATGATATTATGTTTTTTGTTTTTTTATCTAATATTTTACATTAAATTCGAACGCATTTTTATGAGTTTTTCCAAAAATTCAGGGGAAATGCTTACAGCACCTGGTATTCCCAAGCGGTCACCCATCTAAGTACTGACATGGCTCTATGTTGCTTAACTTCGGGGATCGGACGAGAACCGGTGTTTTCAACGTGATATGGCCGTAAGCGAAGACGTGCCATAATTTTAACTATTACATTTTTAATATTTGTTTACCAAATCTGATAATGTAATGATATTTTGTTTTTTGTTTTTTTTATCTAATATTTTACATTAAAATCGAACGCATTTTTATGAGTTTTTCCAAAAATTCAGGGGAAATGCTTACAGCACCTGGTATTCCCAAGCGGTCACCCATCTAAGTACTGACCAGGCTCTACGTTGCTTAACTTCGGGGATCGGACGAGAACCGGTGTTTTCAACGTGATATGGCCGTAAGCGAAGACATGCCATAATTTTAACTATTACAATTTCAATATTTATTTACCAAATCTGATAATGTAATGATATTTTGTTTTTTGTTTTTTTATCTAATATTTTACATTAAAATCGAACGCATTTTTATGAGTTTTTCCAAAAATTCAGGGGAAATGCTTACAGCACCTGGTATTCCCAAGCGGTCACCCATCTAAGTACTGACCAGGCTCTACGTTGCTTAACTTCGGGGATCGGACGAGAACCGGTGTTTTCAACGTGATATGGCCGTAAGCGAAGACGTGCCATAATTTTAACTATAACAATTTTAATATTTATTTACCAAATCTGATAATGTAATGATATTTTGTTTTTTTTTTTTTTTATCTAATATTTTACATTAAAATCGAACGCATTTTTATGAGTTTTTCCAAAAATTCAGGGGAAATGCTTACAGCACCTGGTATTCCCAAGCGGTCACCCATCTAAGTACTGACCAGGCTCTACGTTGCTTAATATCGGGGATTAGACGAGAACCGGTGTTTTCAACGTGATATGGCCGTAAGCGAAGAAGTGCCATAATTTTAACTATTACAATTTCAATATTTATTTACCAAATCTGATAATTTATTATACTTTATTTGTTTCTTTTTACCTAATATTTTACATTAAAATCGAACGCATTTTTATGAGTTTTTCCAAAAATTCAGGGGAAATGCTTACAGCACCTGGTATTCCCAAGCGGTCACCCATCTAAGTACTGACCAGGCTCTACGTTGCTTAACTTCGGGGATCGGACGAGAACCGGTGTTTTCAACGTGATATGGCCGTAAGCGAAGACGTGCCATAATTTTAACTATTACATTTTTAATATTTATTCACCAAATCTGATAATGTAATGATATTTTGTTTTTTGTTTTTTTTATCTAATATTTTACATTAAAATCGAACGCATTTTTATGAGTTTTTCCAAAAATTCAGGGGAAATGCTTACAGCACCTGGTATTCCCAAGCGGTCACCCATCTAAGTACTGACCAGGCTCTACGTTGCTTAACTTCGGGGATCGGACGAGAACCGGTGTTTTCAACGTGATATGGCCGTAAGCGAAGACATGCCATAATTTTAACTATTACAATTTCAATATTTATTTACCAAATCTGATAATGTAATGATATTTTGTTTTTTGTTTTTTTATCTAATATTTTACATTAAAATCGAACGCATTTTTATGAGTTTTTCCAAAAATTCAGGGGAAATGCTTACAGCACCTGGTATTCCCAAGCGGTCACCCATCTAAGTACTGACCAGGCTCTACGTTGCTTAACTTCGGGGATCGGACGAGAACCGGTGTTTTCAACGTGATATGGCCGTAAGCGAAGACGTGCCATAACTTTAACTATTACAATTTTAATATTTATTTACCAAATCTGATAATGTAATGATATTTTGTTTTTTGTTTTTTTTTATCTAATATTTTACATTAAAATCGAACGCATTTTTATGAGTTTTTCCAAAAATTCAGGGGAAATGCTTACAGAACCTGGTATTCCCAAGCATTAACCCATCTAAGTACTGACCAGGCTCTACGTTGCTTAATATCGGGGATCGGACGAGAACCGGTGTTTTCAACGTGATATGGCCGTAAGCGAAGAAGTGCGATAATTTTAACTATTACAATTTCAATATTTATTTACCAAATCTGATAATTTAATGATACTTTATTTGTTTCTTTTTACCTAATATTTTACATTAAAATCGAACGCATTTTTATGAGTTTTTCCAAAAATTCAGGGGAAATGCTTACAGCACCTGGTATTCCCAAGCGGTCACCCATCTAAGTACTGACCAGGCTCTACGTTGCTTAACTTCGGGGATCGGACGAGAACCGGTGTTTTCAACGTGATATGGCCGTAAGCGAAGAAGTGCCATAATTTTAACTATTACAATTGTAATATTTATTTACCAAATCTGATAATTTAATGATACTTTATTTGTTTTTTTTACCTAATATTTTACATTAAAATCGAACGAATTTTTATGAGTTTTTCCAAAAATTCAGGGGAAATGCTTACAGCACCTGGTATTCCCAAGCGGTCACCCATCTAAGTACTGACCAGGCTCTACGTTGCTTAACTTCGGGGATCGGACGAGAACCGGTGTTTTCAACGTGATATGGCCGTAAGCGAAGACGTGCCATAATTTTAACTATTACAATTTCAATATTTATTTACTAAATCTGATAATGTAATGATATTTTGTTTTTTGTTTTTTTATCTAATATTTTACATTAAAATCAAACGCATTTTTATGAGTTTTTCCAAAAATTCAGGGGAAATGCTTACAGCACCTGGTATTCCCAAGCGGTCACCCATCTAAGTACTGACCAGGCTCTACGTTGCTTAACTTCGGGGATCGGACGAGAACCGGTGTTTTCAACGTGATATGGCCGTAAGCGAAGACGTGCCATAATTTTAACTATTACAATTTTAATATTTATTTACCAAATCTGATAAGGTAATGATATGTTGTTTTTTGTTTTTTTTATCTAATATTTTACATTAAAATCGAACGCATTTTTATGAGTTTTTCCAAAAATTCAGGGGAAATGCTTACAGCACCTGGTATTCCCAAGCGGTCACCCATCTAAGTACTGACCAGGCTCTACGTTGCTTAACTTCGGGGATCGGACGAGAACCGGTGTTTTCAACGTGATATGGCCGTAAGCGAAGAAGTGCCATAATTTTAACTATTACAATTTCAATATTTATTTACCAAATCTGATAATTTAATGATACTTTATTTGTTTTTTTTTACCTAATATTTTACATTAAAATCGAACGCATTTTTATGAGTTTTTCCAAAATTTCAGGGGAAATGCTTACAGCACCTGGTATTCCCAAGCGGTCACCCATCTAAGTACTGACCAGGCTCTACGTTGCTTAACTTCGGGGATCGGACGAGAACCGGTGTTTTCAACGTGATATGGCCGTAAGCGAAGACGTGCCATAATTTTAACTATTACAATTTCAATATTTATTTACCACATCTGATAATGTAATGATATTTTGTTTTTTGTTTTTTTACCTAATATTTTACATTAAAATCGAACGCATTTTTATGAGTTTTTCCAAAAATTCAGGGGAAATGCTTACAGCACCTGGTATTCCCAAGCGGTCTCCCATCTAAGTACTGACCAGGCTCTACGTTGCTTAACTTCGGGGATCGGACGAGAACCGGTGTTTTCAACGTGATATGGCCGTAAGCGAAGAAGTGCGATAATTTTAACTATTACAATTTCAATATTTATTTACCAAATCTGATAATTTAATGATACTTTATTTGTTTTTTTTACCTAATATTTTACATTAAAATCGAACGCATTTTTATGAGTTTTTCCAAAAATTCAGGGGAAATGCTTACAGCACCTGGTATTCCCAAGCGGTCACCCATCTAAGTACTGACCAGGCTCTACGTTGCTTAACTTCGGGGATCGGACGAGAACCGGTGTTTTCAACGTGATATGGCCGTAAGCGAAGACGTGCCATAATTTTAACTATTACAATTTCAATATTTATTTACTAAATCTGATAATGTAATGATATTTTGTTTTTTGTTTTTTTATCTAATATTTTACATTAAAATCAAACGCATTTTTATGAGTTTTTCCAAAAATTCAGGGGAAATGCTTACAGCACCTGGTATTCCCAAGCGGTCACCCATCTAAGTACTGACCAGGCTCTACGTTGCTTAACTTCGGGGATCGGACGAGAACCGGTGTTTTCAACGTGATATGGCCGTAAGCGAAGACGTGCCATAATTTTAACTATTACAATTTTAATATTTATTTACCAAATCTGATAAGGTAATGATATGTTGTTTTTTGTTTTTTTTATCTAATATTTTACATTAAAATCGAACGCATTTTTATGAGTTTTTCCAAAAATTCAGGGGAAATGCTTACAGCACCTGGTATTCCCAAGCGGTCACCCATCTAAGTACTGACCAGGCTCTACGTTGCTTAACTTCGGGGATCGGACGAGAACCGGTGTTTTCAACGTGATATGGCCGTAAGCGAAGAAGTGCCATAATTTTAATTATTACAATTTCAATATTTATTTACCAAATCTGATAATTTAATGATACTTTATTTGTTTTTTTTTACCTAAAATATTTTACATTAAAATCGAACGCATTTTTATGAGTTTTTCCAAAATTTCAGGGGAAATGCTTACAGCACCTGGTATTCCCAAGCGGTCACGCATCTAAGTACTGACCAGGCTCTACGTTGCTTAACTTCGGGGATCGGACGAGAACCGGTGTTTTCAACGTGATATGGCCGTAAGCGAAGACGTGCCATAATTTTAACTATTACAATTTCAATATTTATTTACCACATCTGATAATGTAATGATATTTTGTTTTTTGTTTTTTTACCTAATATTTTACATTAAAATCGAACGCATTTTTATGAGTTTTTCCAAAAATTCAGGGGAAATGCTTACAGCACCTGGTATTCCCAAGCGGTCTCCCATCTAAGTACTGACCAGGCTCTACGTTGCTTAACTTCGGGGATCGGACGAGAACCGGTGTTTTCAACGTGATATGGCCGTAAGCGAAGAAGTGCGATAATTTTAACTATTACAATTTCAATATTTATTTACCAAATCTGATAATTTAATGATACTTTATTTGTTTTTTTTACCTAATATTTTACATTAAAATCGAACGCATTTTTATGAGTTTTTCCAAAAATTCAGGGGAAATGCTTACAGCACCTGGTATTCCCAAGCGGTCACCCATCTAAGTACTGACCAGGCTCTACGTTGCTTAACTTCGGGGATCGGACGAGAACCGGTGTTTTCAACGTGATATGGCCGTAAGCGAAGACGTGCCATAATTTTAACTATTACAATTTCAATATTTATTTACCAAATCTGATAATGTAATGATATTTTGTTTTTTGTTTTTTTATCTAATATTTTACATTAAATTCGAACGCATTTTTATGAGTTTTTCCAAAAATTCAGGGGAAATGCTTACAGCACCTGGTATTCCCATGCGGTCACCCATCTAAGTACTGACCAGGCTCTACGTTGCTTAACTTCGGGGATCGGACGAGAACCGGTGTTTTCAACGTGATATGGCCGTAAGCGAAGACGTGCCATAATTTTAACTATTACAATTTCAATATTTATTTACCACATCTGATAATGTAATGATATTTTGTTTTTTGTTTTTTTTTCCTAATATTTTACATTAAAATCGAACGCATTTTTATGAGTTTTTCCAAAAATTCAGGGGAAATGCTTACAGCACCTGGTATTCCCAAGCGGTCTCCCATCTAAGTACTGACCAGGCTCTACGTTGCTTAACTTCGGGGATCGGACGAGAACCGGTGTTTTCAACGTGATATGGCCGTTAGCGAAGACGTGCCATAATTTTAACTATTACAATTTCAATATTTATTTACCACATCTGATAATGTAATGATATTTTGTTTTTTGTTTTTTTTACCTAATATTTTACATTAAAATCGAACGCATTTTTATGAGTTTTTCCAAAAATTCAGGGGAAATGCTTACAGCACCTGGTATTCCCAAGCGGTCTCCCATCTAAGTACTGACCAGGCTCTACGTTGCTTAACTTCGGGGATCGGACGAGAACCGGTGTTTTCAACGTGATATGGCCGTAAGCGAAGAAGTGCGATAATTTTAACTATTACAATTTCAATATTTATTTACCAAATCTGATAATTTAATGATACTTTATTTGTTTTTTTTACCTAATATTTTACATTAAAATCGAACGCATTTTTATGAGTTTTTCCAAAAATTCAGGGGAAATGCTTACAGCACCTGGTATTCCCAAGCGGTCACCCATCTAAGTACTGACCAGGCTCTACGTTGCTTAACTTCGGGGATCGGACGAGAACCGGTGTTTTCAACGTGATATGGCCGTAAGCGAAGACGTACCATAATTTTAACTATTACAATTTCAATATTTATTTACCAAATCTGATAATGTAATGATATTTTGTTTTTTGTTTTTTTATCTAATATTTTACATTAAAATCGAACGCATTTTTATGAGTTTTTCCAAAAATTCAGGGGAAATGCTTACAGCACCTGGTATTCCCAAGCGGTCACCCATCTAAGTACTGACCAGGCTCTACGTTGCTTAACTTCGGGGATCGGACGAGAACCGGTGTTTTCAACGTGATATGGCCGTAAGCGAAGACGTGCCATAATTTTAACTATTACAATTTCAATATTTATTTACCACATCTGATAATGTAATGATATTTTGTTTTTTGTTTTTTTTACCTAATATTTTACATTAAAATCGAACGCATTTTTATGAGTTTTTCCAAAAATTCAGGGGAAATGCTTACAGCACCTGGTATTCCCAAGCGGTCTCCCATCTAAGTACTGACCAGGCTCTACGTTGCTTAACTTCGGGGATCGGACGAGAACCGGTGTTTTCAACGTGATATGGCCGTAAGCGAAGAAGTGCGATAATTTAAACTATTACAATTTCAATATTTATTTACCAAATCTGATAATTTAATGATACTTTATTTGTATTTTTTACCTAATATTTTACATTAAAATCGAACGCATTTTTATGAGTTTTTCCAAAAATTCAGGGGAAATGCTTACAGCACCTGGTATTCCCAAGCGGTCACCCATCTAAGTACTGACCAGGCTCTACGTTGCTTAACTTCGGGGATCGGACGAGAACCGGTGTTTTCAACGTGATATGGCCGTAAGCGAAGACGTGCCATAATTTTAACTATTACAATTTCAATATTTATTTACCAAATCTGATAATGTAATGATATTTTGTTTTTTGTTTTTTTATCTAATATTTTACATTAAAATCGAACGCATTTTTATGAGTTTTTCCAAAAATTCAGGGGAAATGCTTACAGCACCTGGTATTCCCAAGCGGTCACCCATCTAAGTACTGACCAGGCTCTACGTTGCTTTACTTCGGGTATCGGACGAGAACCGGTGTTTTCAACGTGATATGGCCGTAAGCGAAGACGTGCCATAATTTTAACTATTACAATTTCAATATTTATTTACCAAATCTGATAATGTAATGATATTTTGTTTTTTGTTTTTTTATCTAATATTTTACATTAAAATCGAACGCATTTTTATGAGTTTTTCCAAAAATTCAGGGGAAATGCTTACAGCACCTGGTATTCCCAAGCGGTCACCCATCTAAGTACTGACCAGGCTCTACGTTGCTTAACTTCGGGGATCGGACGAGAACAAGTGTTTTCAACGTGATATGGCCGTAAGCGAAGACTTGCCAGAATTTTAACTATTAAAATTTCAATATTTATTTACCAAATCTGATAATGTAATGATATTTTGTTTTTTGTTTTTTTATCTAATATTTTACATTAAAATCGAACGCATTTTTATGAGTTTTTCCAAAAATTCAGGGGAAATGCTTACAGCACCTGGTATTCCCAAGCGGTCACCCATCTAAGTACTGACCAGGCTCTACGTTGCTTAACTTCGGGGATCGGACGAGAACCGGTGTTTTCAACGTGATATGGCCGTAAGCGAAGAAGTGCCATAATTTTAACTATTACAATTTCAATATTTATTTACCAAATCTGATAATTTAATGATACTTTATTTGTTTTTTTTACCTAATATTTTACATTAAAATCGAACGCATTTTTATGAGTTTTTCCAAAAATTCAGGGGAAATGCTTACAGCACCTGGTATTCCCAAGCGGTCACCCATCTAAGTACTGACCAGGCTCTACGTTGCTTAACTTCGGGGATCGGACGAGAACCGGTGTTTTCAACGTGATATGGCCGTAAGCGAAGACGTGCCATAATTTTAACTATTACAATTTCAATATTTATTTACCAAATCTGATAATGTAATGATATTTTGTTTTTTGTTTTTTTATCTAATATTTTACATTAAAATCGAACGCATTTTTATGAGTTTTTCCAAAAATTCAGGGGAAATGCTTACAGCACCTGGTATTCCCAAGCGGTCACCCATCTAAGTACTGACCAGGCTCTACGTTGCTTAACTTCGGGGATCGGACGAGAACCGGTGTTTTCAACGTGATATGGCCGTAAGCGAAGACGTGCCATAATTTTAACTATTACAATTTCAATATTTATTTACCAAATCTGATAATGTAATGATATTTTGTTTTTTGTTTTTTTATCTAATATTTTACATTAAAATCGAACGCATTTTTATGAGTTTTTCCAAAAATTCAGGGGAAATGCTTACAGCACCTGGTATTCCCAAGCGGTCACCCATCTAAGTACTGACCAGGCTCTACGTTGCTTAACTTCGGGGATCGGACGAGAACCGGTGTTTTCAACGTGATATGGCCGTAAGCGAAGACGTGCCAGAATTTTAACTATTAAAATTTCAATATTTATTTACCAAATCTGATAATGTAATGATATTTTGTTTTTTGTTTTTTTATCTAATATTTTACATTAAAATCGAACGCATTTTTATGAGTTTTTCCAAAAATTCAGGGGAAATGCTTACAGCACCTGGTATTCCCAAGCGGTCACCCATCTAAGTACTGACCAGGCTCTACGTTGCTTAACTTCGGGGATCGGACGAGAACCGGTGTTTTCAACGTGATATGGCCGTAAGCGAAGAAGTGCCATAATTTTAACTATTACAATTTCAATATTTATTTACCAAATCTTATAATTTAATGATACTTTATTTGTTTTTTTTTACCTAATATTTTACATTAAAATCGAACGCATTTTTATGAGTTTTTCCAAAAATTCAGGGGAAATGCTTACAGCACCTGGTATTCCCAAGCGGTCACCCATCTAAGTACTGACCAGGCTCTACGTTGCTTAACTTCGGGGATCGGACGAGAACCGGTGTTTTCAACGTGATATGGCCGTAAGCGAAGACGTGCCAGAATTTTAACTATTACAATTTCAATATTTATTTACCAAATCTGATAATGTAATGATATTTTGTTTTTTGTTTTTTTATCTAATATTTTACATTAAAATCGAACGCATTTTTATGAGTTTTTCCAAAAATTCAGGGGAAATGCTTACAGCACCTGGTATTCCCAAGCGGTCACCCATCTAAGTACTGACCAGGCTCTACGTTGCTTAACTTCGGGGATCGGACGAGAACCGGTGTTTTCAAAGTGATATGGCCGTAAGCGAAGACGTGCCATAATTTTAACTATTACAATTTCAATATTTATTTACCAAATCTGATAATGTAATGATATTTTGTTTTTTGTTTTTTTATCTAATATTTTACATTAAAATCGAACGCATTTTTATGAGTTTTTCCAAAAATTCAGGGGAAATGCTTACAGCACCTGGTATCCCCAAGCAGTCACCCATCTAAGTACTGACCAGGCTCTACGTTGCTTAACTTCGGGGATCGGACGAGAACCGGTGTTTTATACGTTATATGGCCGTAAGCGAAGACGTGCCATAATTTTAACTATTACAATTTCAATATTTATTTACCAAATCTGATAATGTAATGATATTTTGTTTTTTGTTTTTTTATCTAATATTTTACATTAAAATCGAACGCATTTTTATGAGTTTTTCCAAAAATTCAGGGGAAATGCTTACAGCACCTGGTATTCCCAAGCGGTCACCCATCTAAGTACTGACCAGGCTCTACGTTGCTTAACTTCGGGGATCGGACGAGAACCGCTGTTTTCAACGTGATATGGCCGTAAGCGAAGACGTGCCATAATTTTAACTATTACAATTTCAATATTTATTTACCAAATCTGATAATGTAATGATATTTTGTTTTTTGTTTTTTTTATCTAATATTTTACATTAAAATCGAACGCATTTTTATGAGTTTTTCCAAAAATTCAGGGGAAATGCTTACAGCACCTGGTATTCCCAAGCGGTCACCCATCTAAGTACTGACCAGGCTATACGTTGCTTAACTTCGGGGATCGGACGAGAACCGGTGTTTTCAACGTGATATGGCCGTAAGCGAAGACGTGCCATAATTTTAACTATTACAATTTCAATATTTATTTACCAAATCTGATAATGTAATGATATTTTGTTTTTTGTTTTTTTATCTAATATTTTACATTAAAATCGAACGCATTTTTATGAGTTTTTCCAAAAATTCAGGGGAAATGCTTACAGCACCTGGTATTCCCAAGCGGTCACCCATCTAAGTACTGACCAGGCTCTACGTTGCTTAACTTCGGGGATCGGACGAGAACCGGTGTTTTCAACGTGATATGGCCGTAAGCGAAGACGTGCCATAATTTTAACTATTACAATTTTAATATTTATTTACCAAATCTGATAATGTAATGATATTTTGTTTTTTGTTTTTTTATCTAATATTTTACATCAAAATCGAACGCATTTTTATGAGTTTTTCCAAAAATTCAGGGGAAATGCTTACAGCACCTGGTATTCCCAAGCGGTCACCCATCTAAGTACTGACAAGGTTCTACGTTGCTTAACTTCGGGGATCGGACGAGAACCGGTGTTTTCAACGTGATATGGCCGTAAGCGAAGACGTGCCATAATTTTAACTATTACAATTTCAATATTTATTTACCAAATCTGATAATGTAATGATATTTTGCTTTTTGTTTTTTTATCTAATATTTTACATTAAAATCGAACGCATTTTTATGAGTTTTTCCAAAAATTCAGGGGAAACGCTTACAGCACCTGGTATTCCCAAGCGGTCACCCATCTAAGTACTGACCAGGCTCTACGTTGCTTAACTTCGGGGATCGGACGAGAACCGGTGTTTTCAACGTGATATGGCCGTAAGCGAAGACGTGCCATAATTTTAACTATTACAATTTTAATATTTATTTACCAAATCTGATAATGTAATGATATTTTGTTTTTTGTTTTTTTATCTAATATTTTACATCAAAATCGAACGCATTTTTATGAGTTTTTCCAAAAATTCAGGGGAAATGCTTACAGCACCTGGTATTCCCAAGCGGTCACCCATCTAAGTACTGACCAGGCTCTACGTTGCTTAACTTCGGGGATCGGACGAGAACCGGTGTTTTCAACGTGATATGGCCGTAAGCGAAGACGTGCCATAATTTTAACTATTACAATTTTAATATTTATTTACCAAATCTGATAATGTAATGATATTTTGTTTTTTGTTTTTTTTTATCTAATATTTTACATTAAAATCGAACGCATTTTTATGAGTTTTTCCAAAAATTCTGGGGAAATGCTTACAGCACCTGGTATTCCCAAGCGGTCACCCATCTAAGTACTGACCAGGCTCTACGTTGCTTAACTTCGGGGATCGGACGAGAACCGGTGTTTTCAACGTGATATGGCCGTAAGCGAAGACGTGCCATAATTTTAACTATTACAATTTCAATATTTATTTACCAAATCTGATAATGTAATGATATTTTGTTTTTTGTTTTTTTATCTAATATTTTACATTAAAATCGAACGCATTTTTATGAGTTTTTCCAAAAATTCTGGGGAAATGCTTACAGCACCTGGTATTCCCAAGCGGTCACCCATCTAAGTACTGACCAGGCTCTACGTTGCTTAACTTCGGGGATCGGACGAGAACCGGTGTTTTCAACGTGATATGGCCGTAAGCGAAGACGTGCCATAATTTTAACTATTACAATTTTAATATTTATTTACCAAATCTGATAATGTAATGATATTTTGTTTTTTGTTTTTTTATCTAATATTTTACATCAAAATCGAACGCATTTTTATGAGTTTTTCCAAAAATTCAGGGGAAATGCTTACAGCACCTGGTATTCCCAAGCGGTCACCAATCTAAGTACTGACCAGGTTCTACGTTGCTTAACTTCGGGGATCGGACGAGAACCGGTGTTTTCAACGTGATATGGCCGTAAGCGAAGACGTGCCATAATTTTAACTATTACAATTTCAATATTTATTTACCAAATCTGATAATGTAATGATATTTTGTTTTTTGTTTTTTTATCTAATATTTTACATTAAAATCGAACGCATTTTTATGAGTTTTTCCAAAAATTCAGGGGAAACGCTTACAGCACCTGGTATTCCCAAGCGGTCACCCATCTAAGTACTGACCGGGCTCTACGTTGCTTAACTTCGGGGATCGGACGAGAACCGGTGTTTTCAACGTGATATGGCCGTAAGCGAAGAAGTGCGATAATTTTAACTATTACAATTTCAATATTTGTTTACCAAATCTGATAATTTAATGATACTTTATTTGTTTTTTTTACCTACTATTTTACATTAAAATCGAACGCATTTTTATGAGTTTTTCCAAAAATTCAGGGGAAATGCTTACAGCACCTGGTATTCCCAAGCGGTCACCCATCTAAGTACTGACCAGGCTCTACGTTGCTTAACTTCGGGGATCGGACGAGAACCGGTGTTTTCAACGTGATATGGCCGTAAGCGAAGACGTGCCATAATTTTAACTATTACAATTTTAATATTTATTTACCAAATCTGATAATGTAATGATATTTTGTTTTTTGTTTTTTTTATCTAATATTTTACATTAAAATCGAACGCATTTTTATGAGTTTTTCCAAAAATTCAGGGTTAATGCTTACAGCACCTGGTATTCCCAAGCGGTCACCCATCTAAGTACTGACCAGGCTCTACGTTGCTTAACTTCGGGGATCGGACGAGAACCGGTGTTTTCAACGTGATATGGCCGTAAGCGAAGACGTGCGATAATTTTAACTATTACAATTTCAATATTTGTTTACCAAATCTGATAATTTAATGATACTTTATTTGTTTTTTTTTATCTAATATTTTACATTAAAATCGAACGCATTTTTATGAGTTTTTCCAAAAATTCAGGGGAAATGCTTACAGCACCTGGTATTCCCAAGCGGTCACCCATCTAAGTACTGACCAGGCTCTACGTTGCTTAACTTCGGGGATCGGACGAGAACCGGTGTTTTCAACGTGATATGGCCGTAAGCGAAGACGTGCCATAATTTTAACTATTACAATTTCAATATTTATTTACCAAATCTGATAATTTAATGATACTTTAATTGTTTTTTTTACCTAATATTTTACATTAAAATCGAACGCATTTTTATGAGTTTTTCCAAAAATTCAGGGGAAATGCTTACAGCACCTGGTATTCCCAAGCGGTCACCCATCTAAGTACTGACCAGACTCTACGTTGCTTAACTTCGGGGATCGGACGAGAACCGGTGTTTTCAACGTGATATGGCCGTAAGCGAAGACGTGCCATAATTTTAACTATTACAATTTCAATATTTATTTACCAAATCTGATAATGTAATGATATTTTGTTTTTTGTTTTTTTATCTAATATTTTACATTAAAATCGAACGCATTTTTATGAGTTTTTCCAAAACTTCAGGGGAAATGCTTACAGCACCTGGTATTCCCAAGCGGTCACCCATCTAAGTACTGACCAGGCTCTACGTTGCTTAACTTCGGGGATCGGACGAGAACCGGTGTTTTCAACGTGATATGGCCGTAAGCGAAGACGTGCCATAATTTTAACTATTACAATTTCAATATTTATTTACCAAATCTGATAATGTAATGATATTTTGTTTTTTGTTTTTTTATCTAATATTTTACATTAAAATCGAACGCATTTTTATGAGTTTTTCCAAAAATTCAGGGGAAATGCTTACAGCACCTGGTATTCCCAAGCGGTCACCCATCTAAGTACTGACCAGGCTCTACGTTGCTTAACTTCGGGGATCGGACGAGAACCGGTGTTTTCAACGTGATATGGCCGTAAGCGAAGAAGTGCGATAATTTTAACTATTACAATTTCAATATTTATTTACCAAATCTGATAATTTAATGATACTTTATTTGTTTTTTTTACCTACTATTTTACATTAAAATCGAACGCATTTTTATGAGTTTTTCCAAAAATTCAGGGGAAATGCTTACAGCACCTGGTATTCCCAAGCGGTCACCCATCTAAGTACTGACCAGGCTCTACGTTGCTTAACTTCGGGGATCGGACGAGAACCGGTGTTTTCAACGTGATATGGCCGTAAGCGAAGACGTGCCATAATTTTAACTATTACAATTTTAATATTTATTTACCAAATCTGATAATGTAATGATATTTTGTTTTTTGTTTTTTTTATCTAATATTTTACATTAAAATCGAACGCATTTTTATGAGTTTTTCCAAAAATTCAGGGGAAATGCTTACAGCACCTGGTATTCCCAAGCGGTCACCCATCTAAGTACTGACCAGGCTCTACGTTGCTTAACTTCGGGGATCGGACGAGAACCGGTGTTTTCAACGTGATATGGCCGTAAGCGAAGAAGTGCGATAATTTTAACTATTACAATTTCAATATTTGTTTACCAAATCTGATAATTTAATGATACTTTATTTGTTTTTTTTTATCTAATATATTACATTAAAATCGAACGCATTTTTATGAGTTTTTCCAAAAATTCAGGGGAAATGCTTACAGCACCTGGTATTCCCAAGCGGTCACCCATCTAAGTACTGACCAGGCTCTACGTTGCTTAACTTCGGGGATCGGACGAGAACCGGTGTTTTCAACGTGATATGGCCGTAAGCGAAGACGTGCCATAATTTTAACTATTACAATTTCAATATTTATTTACCAAATCTGATAATTTAATGATACTTTAATTGTTTTTTTTACCTAATATTTTACATTAAAATCGAACGCATTTTTATGAGTTTTTCCAAAAATTCAGGGGAAATGCTTACAGCACCTGGTATTCCCAAGCGGTCACCCATCTAAGTACTGACCAGGCTCTACGTTGCTTAACTTCGGGGATCGGACGAGAACCGGTGTTTTCAACGTGATATGGCCGTAAGCGAAGACGTGCCATAATTTTAACTATTACAATTTCAATATTTATTTACCAAATCTGATAATGTAATGATATTTTGTTTTTTGTTTTTTTATCTAATATTTTACATTAAAATCGAACGCATTTTTATGAGTTTTTCCAAAAATTCAGGGGAAATGCTTACAGCACCTGGTATTCCCAAGCGGTCACCCATCTAAGTACTGACCAGGCTCTACGTTGCTTAACTTCGGGGATCGGACGAGAACCGGTGTTTTCAACGTGATATGGCCGTAAGCGAAGACGTGCCATAATTTTAACTATTACAATTTCAATATTTATTTACCAAATCTGATAATGTAATGATATTTTGTTTTTTGTTTTTTTATCTAATATTTTACATTAAAATCGAACGCATTTTTATGAGTTTTTCCAAAACTTCAGGGGAAATGCTTACAGCACCTGGTATTCCCAAGCGGTCACCCATCTAAGTACTGACCAGGCTCTACGTTGCTTAACTTCGGGGATCGGACGAGAACCGGTGTTTTCAACGTGATATGGCCGTAAGCGAAGACGTGCCATAATTTTAACTATTACAATTTTAATATTTATTTACCAAATCTGATAATGTAATGATATTTTGTTTTTTGTTTTTTTATCTAATATTTTACATTAAAATCGAACGCATTTTTATGAGTTTTTCCAAAAATTCAGGGGAAATGCTTACAGCACCTGGTATTCCCAAGCGGTCACCCATCTAAGTACTGACCAGGTTCTACGTTGCTTAACTTCGGGGATCGGACGAGAACCGGTGTTTTCAACGTGATATGGCCGTAAGCGAAGACGTGCCATAATTTTAACTATTACAATTTCAATATTTATTTACCAAATCTGATAATGTAATGATATTTTGGTTTTTGTTTTTTTATCTAATATTTTACATTAAAATCGAACGCATTTTTATGAGTTTTTCCAAATATTCAGGGGAAACGCTTGCAGCACCTTGTATTCCCAAGCGGTCACCCATCTAAGTACTGACCAGGCTCTACGTTGCTTAACTTCGGGGATCGGACGAGAACCGGTGTTTTCAACGTGATATGGCCGTAAGCGAAGACGTGCCATAATTTTAACTATTACAATTTCAATATTTATTTACCAAATCTGATAATTTAATGATACTTTAATTGTTTTTTTTACCTAATATTTTACATTAAAATCGAACGCATTTTTATGAGTTTTTCCAAAAATTCAGGGGAAATGCTTACAGCACCTGGTATTCCCAAGCGGTCACCCATCTAAGTACTGACCAGGCTCTACGTTGCTTAACTTCGGGGATCGGACGAGAACCGGTGTTTTCAACGTGATATGGCCGTAAGCGAAGACGTGCCATAATTTTAACTATTACAATTTCAATATTTATTTACCAAATCTGATAATGTAATGATATTTTGTTTTTTGGTTTTTTTATCTAATATTTTACATTAAAATCGAACGCATTTTTATGAGTTTTTCCAAAAATTCAGGGGAAATGCTTACAGCACCTGGTATTCCCAAGCGGTCACCCATCTAAGTACTGACCAGGCTCTACGTTGCTTAACTTCGGGGATCGGACGAGAACCGGTGTTTTCAACGTGATATGGCCGTAAGCGAAGACGTGCCATAATTTTAACTATTACAATTTTAATATTTATTTACCAAATCTGATAATGTAATGATATTTTTTTTTTGTTTTTTTATCTAATATTTTACATTACAATCGAACGCATTTTTATGAGTTTTTCCAAAAATTCAGGGGAAATGCTTACAGCACCTGGTATTCCCAAGCGGTCACCCATCTAAGTACTGACCAGGTTCTACGTTGCTTAACTTCGGGGATCGGACGAGAACCGGTGTTTTCAACGTGATATGGCCGTAAGCGAAGACGTGCCATAATTTTAACTATTACAATTTCAATATTTATTTACCAAATCTGATAATGTAATGATATTTTGTTTTTTGTTTTTTTATATAATATTTTACATTAAAATCGAACGCATTTTTATGAGTTTTTCCAAAAATTCAGGGGACACGCTTACAGCACCTGGTATTCCCAAGCGGTCACCCATCTAAGTACTGACCAGGCTCTACGTTGCTTAACTTCGGGGATCGGACGAGAACCGGTGTTTTCAACGTGATATGGCCGTAAGCGAAGACGTGCCATAATTTTAACTATTACAATTTCAATATTTATTTACCAAATCTGATAATTTTATGATACTTTATTTGTTTTTTTTACCTACTATTTTACATTAAAATCGAACGCATTTTTATGAGTTTTTCCAAAAATTCAGGGGAAATGCTTACAGCACCTGGTATTCCCAAGCGGTCACCCATCTAAGTACTGACCAGGCTCTACGTTGCTTAACTTCGGGGATCGGACGAGAACCGGTGTTTTCAACGTGATATGGCCGTAAGCGAAGACGTGCCATAATTTTAACTATTACAATTTTAATATTTATTTACCAAATCTGATAATGTAATGATATTTTGTTTTTTGTTTTTTTTATCTAATATTTTACATTAAAATCGAACGCATTTTTATGAGTTTTTCCAAAAATTCAGGGGAAATGCTTACAGCACCTGGTATTCCCAAGCGGTCACCCATCTAAGTACTGACCAGGCTCTACGTTGCTTAACTTCGGGGATCGGACGAGAACCGGTGTTTTCAACGTGATATGGCCGTAAGCGAAGAAGTGCCATAATTTTAACTATTACAATTTCAATATTTGTTTACCAAATCTGATAATTTAATGATACTTTATTTGTTTTTTTTTTATCTAATATTTTACATTAAAATCGAACGCATTTTTATGAGTTTTTCCAAAAATTCAGGGGAAATGCTTACAGCACCTGGTATTCCCAAGCGGTCACCCATCTAAGTACTGACCAGGCTCTACGTTGCTTAACTTCGGGGATCGGACGAGAACCGGTGTTTTCAACGTGATATGGCCGTAAGCGAAGACGTGACATAATTTTAACTATTACAATTTCAATATTTATTTACCAAATCTGATAATTTAATGATACTTTAATTGTTTTTTTTACCTAATATTTTACATTAAAATCGAACGCATTTTTATGAGTTTTTCCAAAAATTCAGGGGAAATGCTTACAGCACCTGGTATTCCCAAGCGGTCACCCATCTAAGTACTGACCAGGCTCTACGTTGCTTAACTTCGGGGATCGGACGAGAACCGGTGTTTTCAACGTGATATGGCCGTAAGCGAAGACGTGCCATAATTTTAACTATTACAATTTTAATATTTATTTACCAAATCTGATAATGTAATGATATTTTGTTTTTTGTTTTTTTTATCTAATATTTTACATTAAAATCGAACGCATTTTTATGAGTTTTTCCAAAAATTCAGGGGAAATGCTTACAGCACCTGGTATTCCCAAGCGGTCACCCATCTAAGTACTGACCAGGCTCTACGTTGCTTAACTTCGGGGATCGGACGAGAACCGGTGTTTTCAACGTGATATGGCCGTAAGCGAAGACGTGCCATAATTTTAACTATTACAATTTCAATATTTATTTACCAAATCTGATAATGTAATGATATTTTGTTTTTTGTTTTTTTATCTAATATTTTACATTAAAATCGAACGCATTTTTATGAGTTTTTCCAAAAATTCAGGGGAAATGCTTACAGCACCTGGTATTCCCAAGCGGTCACCCATCTAAGTACTGACCAGGCTCTACGTTGCTTAACTTCGGGGATCGGACGAGAACCGGTGTTTTCAACGTGATATGGCCGTAAGCGAAGACGTGCCATAATTTTAACTATTACAATTTCAATATTTATTTACCAAATCTGATAATGTAATGATATTTTGTTTTTTGTTTTTTTATCTAATATTTTACATTAAAATCGAACGCATTTTTATGAGTTTTTCCAAAAATTCAGGGGAAATGCTTACAGCACCTGGTATTCCCAAGCGGTCACCCATCTAAGTAATGACCAGGCTCTACGTTGCTTAACTTCGGGGATCGGACGAGAACCGGTGTTTTCAACGTGATATGGCCGTAAGCGAAGACGTGCCATAATTTTAACTATTACAATTTCAATATTTATTTACCAAATCTGATAATGTAATGATATTTTGTTTTTTGTTTTTTTATCTAATATTTTACATTAAAATCGAACGCATTTTTATGAGTTTTTCCAAAAATTCAGGGGAAATGCTTACAGCACCTGGTATTCCCAAGCGGTCACCCATCTAAGTACTGACCAGGCTCTACGTTGCTTAACTTCGGGGATCGGACGAGAACCGGTGTTTTCAACGTGATATGGCCGTAAGCGAAGACGTGCCATAATTTTAACTATTACAATTTCAATATTTATTTACCAAATCTGATAATGTAATGATATTTTGTTTTTTGTTTTTTTATCTAATATTTTACATTAAAATCGAACGCATTTTTATGAGTTTTTCCAAAAATTCAGGGGAAATGCTTACAGCACCTGGTATTCCCAAGCGGTCACCCATCTAAGTACTGACCAGGCTCTACGTTGCTTAACTTCGGGGATCGGACGAGAACCGGTGTTTTCAACGTGATATGGCCGTAAGCGAAGAAGTGCCATAATTTTAACTATTACAATTTCAATATTTATTTACCAAATCTGATAATTTAATGATACTTTATTTGTTTTTTTTACCTAATATTTTACATTAAAATCGAACGCATTTTTATGAGTTTTTCCAAAAATTCAGGGGAAATGCTTACAGCACCTGGTATTCCCAAGCGGTCACGCATCTAAGTACTGACCAGGCTCTACGTTGCTTAACTTCGGGGATCGGACGAGAACCGGTGTTTTCAACGTGATATGGCCGTAAGCGAAGACGTGCCATAATTTTAACTATTACAATTTCAATATTTATTTACCAAATCTGATAATGTAATGATATTTTGTTTTTTGTTTTTTTATCTAATATTTTACATTAAAATCGAACGCATTTTTATGAGTTTTTCCAAAACTTCAGGGGAAATGCTTACAGCACCTGGTATTCCCAAGCGGTCACCCATCTAAGTACTGACCAGGCTCTACGTTGCTTAACTTCGGGGATCGGACGAGAACCGGTGTTTTCAACGTGATATGGCCGTAAGCGAAGACGTTCCATAATTTTAACTATTACAATTTCAATATTTTTTTATCAAATCTGATAATGTAATGATATTTTGTTTTTTGTTTTTTTATCTAATATTTTACATTAAAATCGAACGCATTTTTATGAGTTTTTCCAAAAATTCAGGGGAAATGCTTACAGCACCTGGTATTCCCAAGCGGTCACCCATCTAAGTACTGACCAGGCTCTACGTTGCTTAACTTCGGGGATCGGACGAGAACCGGTGTTTTCAACGTGATATGGCCGTAAGCGAAGACGTGCCATAATTTTAACTATTACAATTTCAATATTTATTTACCAAATCTGATAATGTAATGATATTTTGTTTTTTGTTTTTTTATCTAATATTTTACATTAAAATCGAACGCATTTTTATGAGTTTTTCCAAAACTTCAGGGGAAATGCTTACAGCACCTGGTATTCCCAAGCGGTCACCCATCTAAGTACTGACCAGGCTCTACGTTGCTTAACTTCGGGGATCGGACGAGAACCGGTGTTTTCAACGTGATATGGCCGTAAGCGAAGACGTGCCATAATTTTAACTATTACAATTTTAATATTTATTTACCAAATCTGATAATGTAATGATATTTTGTTTTTTGTTTTTTTATCTAATATTTTACATTAAAATCGAACGCATTTTTATGAGTTTTTCCAAAAATTCAGGGGAAATGCTTACAGCACCTGGTATTCCCAAGCGGTCACCCATCTAAGTACTGACCAGGTTCTACGTTGCTTAACTTCGGCGATCGGACGAGAACCGGTGTTTTCAACGTGATATGGCCGTAAGCGAAGACGTGCCATAATTTTAACTATTACAATTTCAATATTTATTTACCAAATCTGATAATGTAATGATATTTTGTTTTTTGTTTTTTTATCTAATATTTTACATTAAAATCGAACGCATTTTTATGAGTTCTTCCAAAAATTCAGGGGAAATGCTTACAGCACCTGGTATTCCCAAGCGGTCACCCATCTAAGTACTGACCAGGCTCTACGTTGCTTAACTTCGGGGATCGGACGAGGACCGGTGTTTTCAACGTGATATGACCGTAAGCGAAGACGTGCCATAATTTTAACTATTACAATTTCAATATTTATTTACCAAATCTGATAATGTAATGATATTTTGTTTTTTGTTTTTTTATCTAATATTTTACATTAAAATCTAACGCATTTTTATGAGTTTTTCCAAAACTTCAGGGGAAATGCTTACAGCACCTGGTATTCCCAAGCGGTCACCCATCTAAGTACTGACCAGGCTCTACGTTGCTTAACTTCGGGGATCGGACGAGAACCGGTGTTTTCAACGTGATATGGCCGTAAGCGAAGACGTGCCATAATTTTAACTATTACAATTTTAATATTTATTTACCAAATCTGATAATGTAATGATATTTTGTTTTTTGTTTTTTTATCTAATATTTTACATTAAAATCGAACGCATTTTTATGAGTTTTTCCAAAAATTCAGGGGAAATGCTTACAGCACCTGGTATTCCCAAGCGGTCACCCATCTAAGTACTGACCAGGTTCTACGTTGCTTAACTTCGGGGATCGGACGAGAACCGGTGTTTTCAACGTGATATGGCCGTAAGCGAAGACGTGCCATAATTTTAACTATTACAATTTCAATATTTATTTACCAAATCTGATAATGTAATGATATTTTGTTTTTTGTTTTTTTATCTAATATTTTACATTAAAATCGAACGCATTTTTATGAGTTCTTCCAAAAATTCAGGGGAAATGCTTACAGCACCTGGTATTCCCAAGCGGTCACCCATCTAAGTACTGACCAGGCTCTACGTTGCTTAACTTCGGGGATCGGACGAGAACCGGTGTTTTCAACGTGATATGGCCGTAAGCGAAGACGTGCCATAATTTTAACTATTACAATTTTAATATTTATTTACCAAATCTGATAATGTAATGATATTTTGTTTTTTGTTTTTTTTATCTAATATTTTACATTAAAATCGAACGCATTTTTATGAGTTTTTCCAAAACTTCAGGGGAAATGCTTACAGCACCTGGTATTCCCAAGCGGTCACCCATCTAAGTACTGACCAGGCTCTACGTTGCTTAACTTCGGGGATCGGACGAGAACCGGTGTTTTCAACGTGATATGGCCGTAAGCGAAGACGTGCCATAATTTTAACTATTACAATTTTAATATTTATTTACCAAATCTGATAATGTAATGATATTTTGTTTTTTGTTTTTTTTATCTAATATTTTACATTAAAATCGAACGCATTTTTATGAGTTTTTCCAAAAATTCAGGGGAAATGCTTACAGCACCTGGTATTCCCAAGCGGTCACCCATCTAAGTACTGACCAGGCTCTACGTTGCTTAACTTCGGGGATCGGACGAGAACCGGTGTTTTCAACGTGATATGGCCGTAAGCGAAGACGTGCCATAATTTTAACTATTACAATTTCAATATTTATTTACCAAATCTGATAATGTAATGATATTTTGTTTTTTGTTTTTTTATCTAATATTTTACATTAAAATCGAACGCATTTTTATGAGTTTTTCCAAAAATTCAGGGGAAATGCTTACAGCACCTGGTATTCCCAAGCGGTCACCCATCTAAGTACTGACCAGGCTCTACGTTGCTTAACTTCGGGGATCGGACGAGAACCGGTGTTTTCAACGTGATATGGCCGTAAGCGAAGACGTGCCATAATTTTAACTATTACAATTTCAATATTTATTTACCAAATCTGATAATGTAATGATATTTTGTTTTTTGTTTTTTTATCTAATATTTTACATTAAAATCGAACGCATTTTTATGAGTTTTTCCAAAAATTCAGGGGAAATGCTTACAGCACCTGGTATTCCCAAGCGGTCACCCATCTAAGTACTGACCAGGCTCTACGTTGCTTGACTTCGGGGATCGGACGAGAACCGGTGTTTTCAACGTGATATGGCCGTAAGCGAAGACGTGCCATAATTTTAACTATTACAATTTCAATATTTATTTACCAAATCTGATAATGTAATTATATTTTGTTTTTTGTTTTTTTATCTAATATTTTACATTAAAATCGAACGCATTTTTATGAGTTTTTCCAAAAATTCAGGGGAAATGCTTACAGCACCTGGTATTCCCAAGCGGTCACCCATCTAAGTACTGACCAGGCTCTACGTTACTTAACTTCGGGGATCGGACGAGAACCGGTGTTTTCAACGTGATATGGCCGTAAGCGAAGAAGTGCCATAATTTTAACTATTACAATTTCAATATTTATTTACCAAATCTGATAATTTAATGATACTTTATTTGTTTTTTTTACCTAATATTTTACATTAAAATCGAACGCATTTTTATGAGTGTTTCCAAAAATTCAGGGGAAATGCTTACAGCACCTGGTATTCCCAAGCGGTCACCCATCTAAGTACTGACCAGGCTCTACGTTGCTTAACTTCGGGGATCGGACGAGAACCGGTGTTTTCAACGTGATATGGCCGTAAGCGAAGACGTGCCATAATTTTAACTATTACAATTTCAATATTTATTTACCAAATCTGATAATGTAATGATATTTTGTTTTTTGTTTTTTTATCTAATATTTTACATTAAAATCGAACGCATTTTTATGAGTTTTTCCAAAAATTCAGGGGAAATGCTTACAGCACCTGGTATTCCCAAGCGGTCACCCATCTAAGTACTGACCAGGCTCTACGTTGCTTGACTTCGGGGATCGGACGAGAACCGGTGTTTTCAACGTGATATGGCCGTAAGCGAAGACGTGCCATAATTTTAACTATTACAATTTCAATATTTATTTACCAAATCTGATAATGTAATGATATTTTGTTTTTTGTTTTTCTATCTAATATTTTACATTAAAATCGAACGCATTTTTATGAGTTTTTCCAAAACTTCAGGGGAAATGCTTACAGCACCTGGTATTCCCAAGCGGTCACCCATCTAAGTACTGACCAGGCTCTACGTTGCTTAACTTCGGGGATCGGACGAGAACCGGTGTTTTCAACGTGATATGGCCGTAAGCGAAGACGTGCCATAATTTTAACTATTACAATTTCAATATTTATTTACCAAATCTGATAATTTAATGATACTTTAATTGTTTTTGTTACCTAATATTTTACATTAAAATCGAACGCATTTTTATGAGTTTTTCCAAAAATTCAGGGGAAATGCTTACAGCACCTGGTATTCCCAAGCGGTCACCCATCTAAGTACTGACCAGGCTCTACGTTGCTTAACTTCGGGGATCGGACGAGAACCGGTGTTTTCAACGTGATATGGCCGTAAGCGAAGACGTGCCATAATTTTAACTATTACAATTTCAATATTTATTTACCAAATCTGATAATTTAATGATACTTTAATTGTTTTTTTTACCTAATATTTTACATTAAAATCGAACGCATTTTTATGAGTTTTTCCAAAAATTCAGGGGGAAATGTTTACAGCACCTGGTATTCCCAAGCGGTCACCCATCTAAGTACTGACCAGGCTCTACGTTGCTTAACTTCGGGGATCGGACGAGAACCGGTGTTTTCAACGTGATATGGCCGTAAGCGAAGACGTGCCATAATTTTAACTATTACAATTTCAATATTTATTTACCAAATCTGATAATTTAATGATACTTTAATTGTTTTTTTTACCTAATATTTTACATTAAAATCGAACGCATTTTTATGAGTTTTTCCAAAAATTCAGGGGAAATGCTTACAGCACCTGGTATTCCCAAGCGGTCACCCATCTAAGTACTGACCAGGCTCTACGTTGCTTAACTTCGGGGATCGGACGAGAACCGGTGTTTTCAACGTGATATGGCCGTAAGCGAAGACGTGCCATAATTTTAACTATTACAATTTTAATATTTATTTACCAAATCTGATAATGTAATGATATTTTGTTTTTTGTTTTTTTTATCTAATATTTTACATTAAAATCGAACGCATTTTTATGAGTTTTTCCAAAAATTCAGGGGAAATGCTTACAGCACCTGGTATTCCCAAGCGGTCACCCATCTAAGTACTGACCAGGCTCTACGTTGCTTAACTTCGGGGATCGGACGAGAACCGGTGTTTTCAACGTGATATGGCCGTAAGCGAAGACGTGCCATAATTTTAACTATTAAAATTTCAATATTTATTTACCAAATCTGATAATGTAATGATATTTTGTTTTTTGTTTTTCTATCTAATATTTTACATTAAAATCGAACGCATTTTTATGAGTTTTTCCAAAACTTCAGGGGAAATGCTTACAGCACCTGGTATTCCCAAGCGGTCACCCATCTAAGTACTGACCAGGCTCTACGTTGCTTAACTTCGGGGATCGGACGAGAACCGGTGTTTTCGACGTGATATGGCCGTAAGCGAAGACGTGCCATAATTTTAACTATTACAATTTCAATATTTATTTACCAAATCTGATAATTTAATGATACTTTAATTGTTTTTTTTACCTAATATTTTACATTAAAATCGAACGCATTTTTATGAGTTTTTCCAAAAATTCAGGGGAAATGCTTACAGCACCTGGTATTCCCAAGCGGTCACCCATCTAAGTACTGACCAGGCTCTACGTTGCTTAACTTCGGGGATCGGACGAGAACCGGTGTTTTCAACGTGATATGGCCGTAAGCGAAGACGTGCCATAATTTTAACTATTACAATTTCAATATTTATTTACCAAATCTGATAATTTAATGATACTTTAATTGTTTTTGTTACCTAATATTTTACATTAAAATCGAACGCATTTTTATGAGTTTTTCCAAAAATTCAGGGGAAATGCTTACAGCACCTGGTATTCCCAAGCGGTCACCCATCTAAGTACTGACCAGGCTCTACGTTGCTTAACTTCGGGGATCGGACGAGAACCGGTGTTTTCAACGTGATATGGCCGTAAGCGAAGACGTGCCATAATTTTAACTATTACAATTTCAATATTTATTTACCAAATCTGATAATTTAATGATACTTTAATTGTTTTTGTTACCTAATATTTTACATTAAAATCGAACGCATTTTTATGAGTTTTTCCAAAAATTCAGGGGAAATGCTTACAGCACCTGGTATTCCCAAGCGGTCACCCATCTAAGTACTGACCAGGCTCTACGTTGCTTAACTTCGGGGATCGGACGAGAACCGGTGTTTTCAACGTGATATGGCCGTAAGCGAAGACGTGCCATAATTTTAACTATTACAATTTCAATATTTATTTACCAAATCTGATAATTTAATGATACTTTAATTGTTTTTTTTACCTAATATTTTACATTAAAATCGAACGCATTTTTATGAGTTTTTCCAAAAATTCAGGGGAAATGTTTACAGCACCTGGTATTCCCAAGCGGTCACCCATCTAAGTACTGACCAGGCTCTACGTTGCTTAACTTCGGGGATCGGACGAGAACCGGTGTTTTCAACGTGATATGGCCGTAAGCGAAGACGTGCCATAATTTTAACTATTACAATTTCAATATTTATTTACCAAATCTGATAATTTAATGATACTTTAATTGTTTTTTTTACCTAATATTTTACATTAAAATCGAACGCATTTTTATGAGTTTTTCCAAAAATTCAGGGGAAATGCTTACAGCACCTGGTATTCCCAAGCGGTCACCCATCTAAGTACTGACCAGGCTCTACGTTGCTTAACTTCGGGGATCGGACGAGAACCGGTGTTTTCAACGTGATATGGCCGTAAGCGAAGACGTGCCATAATTTTAACTATTACAATTTCAATATTTATTTACCAAATCTGATAATGTAATGATATTTTGTTTTTTGTTTTTTTATCTAATATTTTACATTAAAATCGAACGCATTTTTATGAGTTTTTCCAAAAATTCAGGGGAAATGCTTACAGCACCTGGTATTCCCAAGCGGTCACCCATCTAAGTACTGACCAGGCTCTACGTTGCTTAACTTCGGGGATCGGACGAGAACCGGTGTTTTCAACGTGATATGGCCGTAAGCGAAGACGTGCCATAATTTTAACTATTACAATTTCAATATTTATTTACCAAATCTGATAATGTAATGATATTTTGTTTTTTGTTTTTTTATCTAATATTTTACATTAAAATCGAACGCATTTTTATGAGTTTTTCCAAAAATTCAGGGGAAATGCTTACAGCACCTGGTATTCCCAAGCGGTCACCCATCTAAGTACTGACCAGGCTCTACGTTGCTTTACTTCGGGGATCGGACGAGAACCGGTGTTTTCAACGTGATATGGCCGTAAGCGAAGACGTGCCATAATTTTAACTATTACAATTTCAATATTTATTTACCAAATCTGATAATGTAATGATATTTTGTTTTTTGTTTTTTTATCTAATATTTTACATTAAAATCGAACGCATTTTTATGAGTTTTTCCAAAAATTCAGGGGAAATGCTTACAGCACCTGGTATTCCCAAGCGGTCACCCATCTAAGTACTGACCAGGCTCTACGTTGCTTAACTTCGGGGATCGGACGAGAACCGGTGTTTTCAACGTGATATGGCCGTAAGCGAAGACGTGCCATAATTTTAACTATTACAATTTCAATATTTATTTACCAAATCTGATAATGTAATGATATTTTGTTTTTTGTTTTTTTATCTAATATTTTACATTAAAATCGAACGCATTTTTATGAGTTTTTCCAAAAATTCAGGGGAAATGCTTACAGCACCTGGTATTCCCAAGCGGTCACCCATCTAAGTACTGACCAGGCTCTACGTTGCTTAACTTCGGGGATCGGACGAGAACCGGTGTTTTCAACGTGATATGGCCGTAAGCGAAGAAGTGCCATAATTTTAACTATTACAATTTCAATATTTATTTACCAAATCTGATAATTTAATGATACTTTATTTGTTTTTTTTACCTAATATTTTACATTAAAATCGAACGCATTTTTATGAGTTTTTCCAAAAATTCAGGGGAAATGCTTACAGCACCTGGTATTCCCAAGCGGTCACCCATCTAAGTACTGACCAGGCTCTACGTTGCTTAACTTCGGGGATCGGACGAGAACCGGTGTTTTCAACGTGATATGGCCGTAAGCGAAGACGTGCCATAATTTTAACTATTACAATTTCAATATTTATTTACCAAATCTGATAATGTAATGATATTTTGTTTTTTGTTTTTTTATCTAATATTTTACATTAAAATCGAACGCATTTTTATGAGTTTTTCCAAAACTTCAGGGGAAATGCTTACAGCACCTGGTATTCCCAAGCGGTCACCCATCTAAGTACTGACCAGGCTCTACGTTGCTTAACTTCGGGGATCGGACGAGAACCGGTGTTTTCAACGTGATATGGCCGTAAGCGAAGACGTTCCATAATTTTAACTATTACAATTTCAATATTTTTTTATCAAATCTGATAATGTTATGATATTTTGTTTTTTGTTTTTTTATCTAATATTTTACATTAAAATCGAACGCATTTTTATGAGTTTTTCCAAAAATTCAGGGGAAATGCTTACAGCACCTGGTATTCCCAAGCGGTCACCCATCTAAGTACTGACCAGGCTCTACGTTGCTTAACTTCGGGGATCGGACGAGAACCGGTGTTTTCAACGTGATATGGCCGTAAGCGAAGACGTGCCATAATTTTAACTATTACAATTTCAATATTTATTTACCAAATCTGATAATGTAATGATATTTTGTTTTTTGTTTTTTTATCTAATATTTTACATTAAAATCGAACGCATTTTTATGAGTTTTTCCAAAACTTCAGGGGAAATGCTTACAGCACCTGGTATTCCCAAGCGGTCACCCATCTAAGTACTGACCAGGCTCTACGTTGCTTAACTTCGGGGATCGGACGAGAACCGGTGTTTTCAACGTGATATGGCCGTAAGCGAAGACGTGCCATAATTTTAACTATTACAATTTTAATATTTATTTACCAAATCTGATAATGTAATGATATTTTGTTTTTTGTTTTTTTATCTAATATTTTACATTAAAATCGAACGCATTTTTATGAGTTTTTCCAAAAATTCAGGGGAAATGCTTACAGCACCTGGTATTCCCAAGCGGTCACCCATCTAAGTACTGACCAGGTTCTACGTTGCTTAACTTCGGCGATCGGACGAGAACCGGTGTTTTCAACGTGATATGGCCGTAAGCGAAGACGTGCCATAATTTTAACTATTACAATTTCAATATTTATTTACCAAATCTGATAATGTAATGATATTTTGTTTTTTGTTTTTTTATCTAATATTTTACATTAAAATCGAACGCATTTTTATGAGTTCTTCCAAAAATTCAGGGAAAATGCTTACAGCACCTGGTATTCCCAAGCGGTCACCCATCTAAGTACTGACCAGGCTCTACGTTGCTTAACTTCGGGGATCGGACGAGGACCGGTGTTTTCAACGTGATATGACCGTAAGCGAAGACGTGCCATAATTTTAACTATTACAATTTCAATATTTATTTACCAAATCTGATAATGTAATGATATTTTGTTTTTTGTTTTTTTATCTAATATTTTACATTAAAATCGAACGCATTTTTATGAGTTTTTCCAAAACTTCAGGGGAAATGCTTACAGCACCTGGTATTCCCAAGCGGTCACCCATCTAAGTACTGACCAGGCTCTACGTTGCTTAACTTCGGGGATCGGACGAGAACCGGTGTTTTCAACGTGATATGGCCGTAAGCGAAGACGTGCCATAATTTTAACTATTACAATTTTAATATTTATTTACCAAATCTGATAATGTAATGATATTTTGTTTTTTGTTTTTTTATCTAATATTTTACATTAAAATCGAACGCATTTTTATGAGTTTTTCCAAAAATTCAGGGGAAATGCTTACAGCACCTGGTATTCCCAAGCGGTCACCCATCTAAGTACTGACCAGGTTCTACGTTGCTTAACTTCGGGGATCGGACGAGAACCGGTGTTTTCAACGTGATATGGCCGTAAGCGAAGACGTGCCATAATTTTAACTATTACAATTTCAATATTTATTTACCAAATCTGATAATGTAATGATATTTTGTTTTTTGTTTTTTTATCTAATATTTTACATTAAAATCGAACGCATTTTTATGAGTTCTTCCAAAAATTCAGGGGAAATGCTTACAGCACCTGGTATTCCCAAGCGGTCACCCATCTAAGTACTGACCAGGCTCTACGTTGCTTAACTTCGGGGATCGGACGAGGACCGGTGTTTTCAACGTGATATGGCCGTAAGCGAAGACGTGCCATAATTTTAACTATTACAATTTTAATATTTATTTACCAAATCTGATAATGTAATGATATTTTGTTTTTTGTTTTTTTTATCTAATATTTTACATTAAAATCGAACGCATTTTTATGAGTTTTTCCAAAAATTCAGGGGAAATGCTTACAGCACCTGGTATTCCCAAGCGGTCACCCATCTAAGTACTGACCAGGCTCTACGTTGCTTAACTTCGGGGATCGGACGAGAACCGGTGTTTTCAACGTGATATGGCCGTAAGCGAAGACGTGCCATAATTTTAACTATTACAATTTTAATATTTATTTACCAAATCTGATAATGTAATGATATTTTGTTTTTTGTTTTTTTTATCTAATATTTTACATTAAAATCGAACGCATTTTTATGAGTTTTTCCAAAATTTCAGGGGAAATGCTTACAGCACCTGGTATTCCCAAGCGGTCACCCATCTAAGTACTGACCAGGCTCTACGTTGCTTAACTTCGGGGATCGGACGAGAACCGGTGTTTTCAACGTGATATGGCCGTAAGCGAAGACGTGCCATAATTTTAACTATTACAATTTTAATATTTATTTACCAAATCTGATAATGTAATGATATTTTGTTTTTTGTTTTTTTTATCTAATATTTTACATTAAAATCGAACGCATTTTTATGAGTTTTTCCAAAAATTCAGGGGAAATGCTTACAGCACCTGGTATTCCCAAGCGGTCACCCATCTAAGTACTGACCAGGCTCTACGTTGCTTAACTTCGGGGATCGGACGAGAACCGGTGTTTTCAACGTGATATGGCCGTAAGCGAAGACGTGCCATAATTTTAACTATTACAATTTCAATATTTATTTACCAAATCTGATAATGTAATGATATTTTGTTTTTTGTTTTTTTATCTAATATTTTACATTAAAATCGAACGCATTTTTATGAGTTTTTCCAAAAATTCAGGGGAAATGCTTACAGCACCTGGTATTCCCAAGCGGTCACCCATCTAAGTACTGACCAGGCTCTACGTTGCTTAACTTCGGGGATCGGACGAGAACCGGTGTTTTCAACGTGATATGGCCGTAAGCGAAGACGTGCCATAATTTTAACTATTACAATTTCAATATTTATTTACCAAATCTGATAATGTAATGATATTTTGTTTTTTGTTTTTTTATCTAATATTTTACATTAAAATCGAACGCATTTTTATGAGTTTTTCCAAAAATTCAGGGGAAATGCTTACAGCACCTGGTATTCCCAAGCGGTCACCCATCTAAGTACTGACCAGGCTCTACGTTGCTTAACTTCGGGGATCGGACGAGAACCGGTGTTTTCAACGTGATATGGCCGTAAGCGAAGACGTGCCATAATTTTAACTATTACAATTTCAATATTTATTTACCAAATCTGATAATGTAATTATATTTTGTTTTTTGTTTTTTTATCTAATATTTTACATTAAAATCGAACGCATTTTTATGAGTTTTTCCAAAAATTCAGGGGAAATGCTTACAGCACCTGGTATTCCCAAGCGGTCACCCATCTAAGTACTGACCAGGCTCTACGTTACTTAACTTCGGGGATCGGACGAGAACCGGTGTTTTCAACGTGATATGGCCGTAAGCGAAGAAGTGCCATAATTTTAACTATTACAATTTCAATATTTATTTACCAAATCTGATAATTTAATGATACTTTATTTGTTTTTTTTACCTAATATTTTACATTAAAATCGAACGCATTTTTATGAGTGTTTCCAAAAATTCAGGGGAAATGCTTACAGCACCTGGTATTCCCAAGCGGTCACCCATCTAAGTACTGACCAGGCTCTACGTTGCTTAACTTCGGGGATCGGACGAGAACCGGTGTTTTCAACGTGATATGGCCGTAAGCGAAGACGTGCCATAATTTTAACTATTACAATTTCAATATTTATTTACCAAATCTGATAATGTAATGATATTTTGTTTTTTGTTTTTCTATCTAATATTTTACATTAAAATCGAACGCATTTTTATGAGTTTTTCCAAAACTTCAGGGGAAATGCTTACAGCACCTGGTATTCCCAAGCGGTCACCCATCTAAGTACTGACCAGGCTCTACGTTGCTTAACTTCGGGGATCGGACGAGAACCGGTGTTTTCAACGTGATATGGCCGTAAGCGAAGACGTGCCATAATTTTAACTATTACAATTTCAATATTTATTTACCAAATCTGATAATTTAATGATACTTTAATTGTTTTTTTTACCTAATATTTTACATTAAAATCGAACGCATTTTTATGAGTTTTTCCAAAAATTCAGGGGAAATGCTTACAGCACCTGGTATTCCCAAGCGGTCACCCATCTAAGTACTGACCAGGCTCTACGTTGCTTAACTTCGGGGATCGGACGAGAACCGGTGTTTTCAACGTGATATGGCCGTAAGCGAAGACGTGCCATAATTTTAACTATTACAATTTCAATATTTATTTACCAAATCTGATAATTTAATGATACTTTAATTGTTTTTGTTACCTAATATTTTACATTAAAATCGAACGCATTTTTATGAGTTTTTCCAAAAATTCAGGGGAAATGCTTACAGCACCTGGTATTCCCAAGCGGTCACCCATCTAAGTACTGACCAGGCTCTACGTTGCTTAACTTCGGGGATCGGACGAGAACCGGTGTTTTCAACGTGATATGGCCGTAAGCGAAGACGTGCCATAATTTTAACTATTACAATTTCAATATTTATTTACCAAATCTGATAATTTAATGATACTTTAATTGTTTTTTTTACCTAATATTTTACATTAAAATCGAACGCATTTTTATGAGTTTTTCCAAAAATTCAGGGGAAATGCTTACAGCACCTGGTATTCCCAAGCGGTCACCCATCTAAGTACTGACCAGGCTCTACGTTGCTTAACTTCGGGGATCGGACGAGAACCGGTGTTTTCAACGTGATATGGCCGTAAGCGAAGACGTGCCATAATTTTAACTATTACAATTTTAATATTTATTTACCAAATCTGATAATGTAATGATATTTTGTTTTTTGTTTTTTTTATCTAATATTTTACATTAAAATCGAACGCATTTTTATGAGTTTTTCCAAAAATTCAGGGGAAATGCTTACAGCACCTGGTATTCCCAAGCGGTCACCCATCTAAGTACTGACCAGGCTCTACGTTGCTTAACTTCGGGGATCGGACGAGAACCGGTGTTTTCAACGTGATATGGCCGTAAGCGAAGACGTGCCATAATTTTAACTATTAAAATTTCAATATTTATTTACCAAATCTGATAATGTAATGATATTTTGTTTTTTGTTTTTCTATCTAATATTTTACATTAAAATCGAACGCATTTTTATGAGTTTTTCCAAAACTTCAGGGGAAATGCTTACAGCACCTGGTATTCCCAAGCGGTCACCCATCTAAGTACTGACCAGGCTCTACGTTGCTTAACTTCGGGGATCGGACGAGAACCGGTGTTTTCGACGTGATATGGCCGTAAGCGAAGACGTGCCATAATTTTAACTATTACAATTTCAATATTTATTTACCAAATCTGATAATGTAATGATATTTTGTTTTTTGTTTTTTTATCTAATATTTTACATTAAAATCGAACGCATTTTTATGAGTTCTTCCAAAAATTCAGGGGAAATGCTTACAGCACCTGGTATTCCCAAGCGGTCACCCATCTAAGTACTGACCAGGCTCTACGTTGCTTAACTTCGGGGATCGGACGAGGACCGGTGTTTTCAACGTGATATGGCCGTAAGCGAAGACGTGCCATAATTTTAACTATTACAATTTTAATATTTATTTACCAAATCTGATAATGTAATGATATTTTGTTTTTTGTTTTTTTTACCTAATATTTTACATTAAAATCGAACGCATTTTTATGAGTTTTTCCAAAAATTCAGGGGAAATGCTTACAGCACCTGGTATTCCCAAGCGGTCACCCATCTAAGTACTGACCAGGCTCTACGTTGCTTAACTTCGGGGATCGGACGAGAACCGGTGTTTTCAACGTGATATGGCCGTAAGCGAAGACGTGCCATAATTTTAACTATTACAATTTCAATATTTATTTACCAAATCTGATAATTTAATGATACTTTAATTGTTTTTTTACCTAATATTTTACATTAAAATCGAACGCATTTTTATGAGTTTTTCCAAAAATTCAGGGGAAATGCTTACAGCACCTGGTATTCCCAAGCGGTCACCCATCTAAGTACTGACCAGGCTCTACGTTGCTTAACTTCGGGGATCGGACGAGAACCGGTGTTTTCAACGTGATATGGCCGTAAGCGAAGACGTGCCATAATTTTAACTATTACAATTTCAATATTTATTTACCAAATCTGATAATTTAATGATACTTTAATTGTTTTTGTTACCTAATATTTTACATTAAAATCGAACGCATTTTTATGAGTTTTTCCAAAAATTCAGGGGAAATGCTTACAGCACCTGGTATTCCCAAGCGGTCACCCATCTAAGTACTGACCAGGCTCTACGTTGCTTAACTTCGGGGATCGGACGAGAACCGGTGTTTTCAACGTGATATGGCCGTAAGCGAAGACGTGCCATAATTTTAACTATTACAATTTCAATATTTATTTACCAAATCTGATAATTTAATGATACTTTAATTGTTTTTTTTACCTAATATTTTACATTAAAATCGAACGCATTTTTATGAGTTTTTCCAAAAATTCAGGGGAAATGTTTACAGCACCTGGTATTCCCAAGCGGTCACCCATCTAAGTACTGACCAGGCTCTACGTTGCTTAACTTCGGGGATCGGACGAGAACCGGTGTTTTCAACGTGATATGGCCGTAAGCGAAGACGTGCCATAATTTTAACTATTACAATTTCAATATTTATTTACCAAATCTGATAATTTAATGATACTTTAATTGTTTTTTTTACCTAATATTTTACATTAAAATCGAACGCATTTTTATGAGTTTTTCCAAAAATTCAGGGGAAATGCTTACAGCACCTGGTATTCCCAAGCGGTCACCCATCTAAGTACTGACCAGGCTCTACGTTGCTTAACTTCGGGGATCGGACGAGAACCGGTGTTTTCAACGTGATATGGCCGTAAGCGAAGACGTGCCATAATTTTAACTATTACAATTTTAATATTTATTTACCAAATCTGATAATGTAATGATATTTTGTTTTTTGTTTTTTTTATCTAATATTTTACATTAAAATCGAACGCATTTTTATGAGTTTTTCCAAAAATTCAGGGGAAATGCTTACAGCACCTGGTATTCCCAAGCGGTCACCCATCTAAGTACTGACCAGGCTCTACGTTGCTTAACTTCGGGGATCGGACGAGAACCGGTGTTTTCAACGTGATATGGCCGTAAGCGAAGACGTGCCATAATTTTAACTATTACAATTTCAATATTAATTTACCAAATCTGATAATGTAATGATATTTTGTTTTTTGTTTTTTTATCTAATATTTTACATTAAAATCGAACGCATTTTTATGAGTTTTTCCAAAAATTCAGGGGAAATGCTTACAGCACCTGGTATTCCCAAGCGGTCACCCATCTAAGTACTGACCAGGCTCTACGTTGCTTAACTTCGGGGATCGGACGAGAACCGGTGTTTTCAACGTGATATGGCCGTAAGCGAAGACGTGCCATAATTTTAACTATTACAATTTTAATATTTATTTACCAAATCTGATAATGTAATGATATTTTGTTTTTTGTTTTTTTATCTAATATTTTACATTAAAATCGAACGCATTTTTATGAGTTTTTCCAAAAATTCAGGGGAAATGCTTACAGCACCTGGTATTCCCAAGCGGTCACCCATCTAAGTACTGACCAGGCTCTACGTTGCTTAACTTCGGGGATCGGACGAGAACCGGTGTTTTCAACGTGATATGGCCGTAAGCGAAGACGTGCCATAATTTTAACTATTACAATTTCAATATTTATTTACCAAATCTGATAATGTAATGATATTTTGTTTTTTGTTTTTTTATCTAATATTTTACATTAAAATCGAACGCATTTTTATGAGTTTTTCCAAAAATTCAGGGGAAATGCTTACAGCACCTGGTATTCCCAAGCGGTCACCCATCTAAGTACTGACCAGGCTCTACGTTGCTTAACTTCGGGGATCGGACGAGAACCGGTGTTTTCAACGTGATATGGCCGTAAGCGAAGACGTGCCATAATTTTAACTATTACAATTTCAATATTTATTTACCAAATCTGATAATGTAATGATATTTTGTTTTTTGTTTTTTTATCTAATATTTTACATTAAAATCGAACGCATTTTTATGAGTTTTTCCAAAAATTCAGGGGAAATGCTTACAGCACCTGGTATTCCCAAGCGGTCACCCATCTAAGTACTGACCAGGCTCTACGTTGCTTAACTTCGGGGATCGGACGAGAACCGGTGTTTTCAACGTGATATGGCCGTAAGCGAAGACGTGCCATAATTTTAACTATTACAATTTCAATATTTATTTACCAAATCTGATAATGTAATGATATTTTGTTTTTTGTTTTTTTATCTAATATTTTACATTAAAATCGAACGCATTTTTATGAGTTTTTCCAAAAATTCAGGGGAAATGCTTACAGCACCTGGTATTCCCAAGCGGTCACCCATCTAAGTACTGACCAGGCTCTACGTTGCTTAACTTCGGGGATCGGACGAGAACCGGTGTTTTCAACGTGATATGGCCGTAAGCGAAGAAGTGCCATAATTTTAACTATTACAATTTCAATATTTATTTACCAAATCTGATAATTTAATGATACTTTATTTGTTTTTTTTACCTAATATTTTACATTAAAATCGAACGCATTTTTATGAGTTTTTCCAAAAATTCAGGGGAAATGCTTACAGCACCTGGTATTCCCAAGCGGTCACCCATCTAAGTACTGACCAGGCTCTACGTTGCTTAACTTCGGGGATCGGACGAGAACCGGTGTTTTCAACGTGATATGGCCGTAAGCGAAGACGTGCCATAATTTTAACTATTACAATTTCAATATTTATTTAGCAAATCTGATAATGTAATGATATTTTGTTTTTTGTTTTTTTATCTAATATTTTACATTAAAATCGAACGCATTTTTATGAGTTTTTCCAAAAATTCAGGGGAAATGCTTACAGCACCTGGTATTCCCAAGCGGTCACCCATCTAAGTACTGACCAGGCTCTACGTTGCTTAACTTCGGGGATCGGACGAGAACCGGTGTTTTCAACGTGATATGGCCGTAAGCGAAGACGTGCCATAATTTTAACTATTACAATTTCAATATTTATTTACCAAATCTGATAATGTAATGATATTTTGTTTTTTGTTTTTTTATCTAATATTTTACATTAAAATCGAACGCATTTTTATGAGTTTTTCCAAAACTTCAGGGGAAATGCTTACAGCACCTGGTATTCCCAAGCGGTCACCCATCTAAGTACTGACCAGGCTCTACGTTGCTTAACTTCGGGGATCGGACGAGAACCGGTGTTTTCAACGTGATATGGCCGTAAGCGAAGACGTTCCATAATTTTAACTATTACAATTTCAATATTTTTTTATCAAATCTGATAATGTAATGATATTTTGTTTTTTGTTTTTTTATCTAATATTTTACATTAAAATCGAACGCATTTTTATGAGTTTTTCCAAAAATTAAGGGGAAATGCTTACAGCACCTAGTATTCCCAAGCGGTCACCCATCTAAGTACTGACCAGGCTCTACGTTGCTTAACTTCGGGGATCGGACGAGAACCGGTGTTTTCAACGTGATATGGCCGTAAGCGAAGACGTGCCATAATTTTAACTATTACAATTTCAATATTTATTTACCAAATCTGATAATGTAATGATATTTTGTTTTTTGTTTTTTTATCTAATATTTTACATTAAAATCGAACGCATTTTTATGAGTTTTTCCAAAACTTCAGGGGAAATGCTTACAGCACCTGGTATTCCCAAGCGGTCACCCATCTAAGTACTGACCAGGCTCTACGTTGCTTAACTTCGGGGATCGGACGAGAACCGGTGTTTTCAACGTGATATGGCCGTAAGCGAAGACGTGCCATAATTTTAACTATTACAATTTTAATATTTATTTACCAAATCTGATAATGTAATGATATTTTGTTTTTTGTTTTTTTATCTAATATTTTACATTAAAATCGAACGCATTTTTATGAGTTTTTCCAAAAATTCAGGGGAAATGCTTACAGCACCTGGTATTCCCAAGCAGTCACCCATCTAAGTACTGACCAGGTTCTACGTTGCTTAACTTCGGCGATCGGACGAGAACCGGTGTTTTCAACGTGATATGGCCGTAAGCGAAGACGTGCCATAATTTTAACTATTACAATTTCAATATTTATTTACCAAATCTGATAATGTAATGATATTTTGTTTTTTGTTTTTTTATCTAATATTTTACATTAAAATCGAACGCATTTTTATGAGTTCTTCCAAAAATTCAGGGGAAATGCTTACAGCACCTGGTATTCCCAAGCGGTCACCCATCTAAGTACTGACCAGGCTCTACGTTGCTTAACTTCGGGGATCGGACGAGGACCGGTGTTTTCAACGTGATATGGCCGTAAGCGAAGACGTGCCATAATTTTAACTATTACAATTTCAATATTTATTTACCAAATCTGATAATGTAATGATATTTTGTTTTTTGTTTTTTTATCTAATATTTTACATTAAAATCGAACGCATTTTTATGAGTTTTTCCAAAACTTCAGGGGAAATGCTTACAGCACCTGGTATTCCCAAGCGGTCACCCATCTAAGTACTGACCAGGCTCTACGTTGCTTAACTTCGGGGATCGGACGAGAACCGGTGTTTTCAACGTGATATGGCCGTAAGCGAAGACGTGCCATAATTTTAACTATTACAATTTCAATATTTATTTAGCAAATCTGATAATGTAATGATATTTTGTTTTTTGTTTTTTTATCTAATATTTTACATTAAAATCGAACGCATTTTTATGAGTTTTTCCAAAAATTCAGGGGAAATGCTTACAGCACCTGGTATTCCCAAGCGGTCACCCATCTAAGTACTGACCAGGCTCTACGTTGCTTAACTTCGGGGATCGGACGAGAACCGGTGTTTTCAACGTGATATGGCCGTAAGCGAAGACGTGCCATAATTTTAACTATTACAATTTCAATATTTATTTACCAAATCTGATAATGTAATGATATTTTGTTTTTTGTTTTTTTATCTAATATTTTACATTAAAATCGAACGCATTTTTATGAGTTTTTCCAAAACTTCAGGGGAAATGCTTACAGCACCTGGTATTCCCAAGCGGTCACCCATCTAAGTACTGACCAGGCTCTACGTTGCTTAACTTCGGGGATCGGACGAGAACCGGTGTTTTCAACGTGATATGGCCGTAAGCGAAGACGTTCCATAATTTTAACTATTACAATTTCAATATTTTTTTATCAAATCTGATAATGTAATGATATTTTGTTTTTTGTTTTTTTATCTAATATTTTACATTAAAATCGAACGCATTTTTATGAGTTTTTCCAAAAATTAAGGGGAAATGCTTACAGCACCTAGTATTCCCAAGCGGTCACCCATCTAAGTACTGACCAGGCTCTACGTTGCTTAACTTCGGGGATCGGACGAGAACCGGTGTTTTCAACGTGATATGGCCGTAAGCGAAGACGTGCCATAATTTTAACTATTACAATTTCAATATTTATTTACCAAATCTGATAATGTAATGATATTTTGTTTTTTGTTTTTTTATCTAATATTTTACATTAAAATCGAACGCATTTTTATGAGTTTTTCCAAAACTTCAGGGGAAATGCTTACAGCACCTGGTATTCCCAAGCGGTCACCCATCTAAGTACTGACCAGGCTCTACGTTGCTTAACTTCGGGGATCGGACGAGAACCGGTGTTTTCAACGTGATATGGCCGTAAGCGAAGACGTGCCATAATTTTAACTATTACAATTTTAATATTTATTTACCAAATCTGATAATGTAATGATATTTTGTTTTTTGTTTTTTTATCTAATATTTTACATTAAAATCGAACGCATTTTTATGAGTTTTTCCAAAAATTCAGGGGAAATGCTTACAGCACCTGGTATTCCCAAGCAGTCACCCATCTAAGTACTGACCAGGTTCTACGTTGCTTAACTTCGGCGATCGGACGAGAACCGGTGTTTTCAACGTGATATGGCCGTAAGCGAAGACGTGCCATAATTTTAACTATTACAATTTCAATATTTATTTACCAAATCTGATAATGTAATGATATTTTGTTTTTTGTTTTTTTATCTAATATTTTACATTAAAATCGAACGCATTTTTATGAGTTCTTCCAAAAATTCAGGGGAAATGCTTACAGCACCTGGTATTCCCAAGCGGTCACCCATCTAAGTACTGACCAGGCTCTACGTTGCTTAACTTCGGGGATCGGACGAGGACCGGTGTTTTCAACGTGATATGGCCGTAAGCGAAGACGTGCCATAATTTTAACTATTACAATTTCAATATTTATTTACCAAATCTGATAATGTAATGATATTTTGTTTTTTGTTTTTTTATCTAATATTTTACATTAAAATCGAACGCATTTTTATGAGTTTTTCCAAAACTTCAGGGGAAATGCTTACAGCACCTGGTATTCCCAAGCGGTCACCCATCTAAGTACTGACCAGGCTCTACGTTGCTTAACTTCGGGGATCGGACGAGAACCGGTGTTTTCAACGTGATATGGCCGTAAGCGAAGACGTGCCATAATTTCAACTATTACAATTTTAATATTTATTTACCAAATCTGATAATGTAATGATATTTTGTTTTTTGTTTTTTTATCTAATATTTTACATTAAAATCGAACGCATTTTTATGAGTTTTTCCAAAAATTCAGGGGAAATGCTTACAGCACCTGGTATTCCCAAGCGGTCACCCATCTAAGTACTGACCAGGTTCTACGTTGCTTAACTTCGGGGATCGGACGAGAACCGGTGTTTTCAACGTGATATGGCCGTAAGCGAAGACGTGCAATAATTTTAACTATTACAATTTCAATATTTATTTACCAAATCTGATAATGTAATGATATTTTGTTTTTTGTTTTTTTATCTAATATTTTACATTAAAATCGAACGCATTTTTATGAGTTCTTCCAAAAATTCAGGGGAAATGCTTACAGCACCTGGTATTCCCAAGCGGTCACCCATCTAAGTACTGACCAGGCTCTACGTTGCTTAACTTCGGGGATCGGACGAGGACAAGTGTTTTCAACGTGATATGGCCGTAAGCGAAGACGTGCCATAATTTTAACTATTACAATTTTAATATTTATTTACCAAATCTGATAATGTAATGATATTTTGTTTTTTGTTTTTTTTATCTAATATTTTACATTAAAATCGAACGCATTTTTATGAGTTTTTCCAAAAATTCAGGGGAAATGCTTACAGCACCTGGTATTCCCAAGCGGTCACCCATCTAAGTACTGACCAGGCTCTACGTTGCTTAACTTCGGGGATCGGACGAGAACCGGTGTTTTCAACGTGATATGGCCGTAAGCGAAGACGTGCCATAATTTTAACTATTACAATTTTAATATTTATTTACCAAATCTGATAATGTAATGATATTTTGTTTTTTGTTTTTTTTATCTAATATTTTACATTAAAATCGAACGCATTTTTATGAGTTTTTCCAAAAATTCAGGGGAAATGCTTACAGCACCTGGTATTCCCAAGCGGTCACCCATCTAAGTACTGACCAGGCTCTACGTTGCTTAACTTCGGGGATCGGAGGAGAACCGGTGTTTTCAACGTGATATGGCCGTAAGCGAAGAAGTGCCATAATTTTAACTATTACAATTTCAATATTTGTTTACCAAATCTGATAATTTAATGATACTTTATTTGTTTTTTTTTATCTAATATTTTACATTAAAATCGAACGCATTTTTATGAGTTTTTCCAAAAATTCAGGGGAAATGCTTACAGCACCTGGTATTCCCAAGCGGTCACCCATCTAAGTACTGACCAGGCTCTACGTTGCTTAACTTCGGGGATCGGACGAGAACCGGTGTTTTCAACGTGATATGGCCGTAAGCGAAGACGTGCCATAATTTTAACTATTACAATTTCAATATTTATTTACCAAATCTGATAATTTAATGATACTTTAATTGTGTTTTTTACCTAATATTTTACATTAAAATCGAACGCATTTTTATGAGTTTTTCCAAAAATTCAGGGGAAATGCTTACAGCACCTGGTATTCCCAAGCGGTCACCCATCTAAGTACTGACCAGGCTCTACGTTGCTTAACTTCGGGGATCGGACGAGAACCGGTGTTTTCAACGTGATATGGCCGTAAGCGAAGACGTGCCATAATTTTAACTATTACAATTTTAATATTTATTTACCAAATCTGATAATTTAATGATATTTTAATTGTTTTTGTTACCTAATATTTTACATTAAAATCGAACGCATTTTTATGAGTTTTTCCAAAAATTCAGGGGAAATGCTTACAGCACCTGGTATTCCCAAGCGGTCACCCATCTAAGTACTGACCAGGCTCTACGTTGCTTAACTTCGGGGATCGGACGAGAACCGGTGTTTTCAACGTGATATGGCCGTAAGCTAAGACGTGCCATAATTTTAACTATTACAATTTCAATATTTATTTACCAAATCTGATAATTTAATGATACTTTTATTGTTTTTTTTACCTAATATTTTACATTAAAATCGAACGCATTTTTATGAGTTTTTCCAAAAATTCAGGGGAAATGCTTACAGCACCTGGTATTCCCAAGCGGTCACCCATCTAAGTACTGACCAGGCTCTACGTTGCTTAACTTCGGGGATCGGACGAGAACCGGTGTTTTCAACGTGATATGGCCGTAAGCGAAGACGTGCTATAATTTTAACTATTACAATTTTAATATTTATTTACCAAATCTGATAATGTAATGATATTTTGTTTTTTGTTTTTTTTATCTAATATTTTACATTAAAATCGAACGCATTTTTATGAGTTTTTCCAAAAATTCAGGGGAAATGCTTACAGCACCTGGTATTCCCAAGCGGTCACCCATCTAAGTACTGACCAGGCTCTACGTTGCTTAACTTCGGGGATCGGACGAGAACCGGTGTTTTCAACGTGATATGGCCGTAAGCGAAGACGTGCCATAATTTTAACTATTACAATTTCAATATTTATTTACCAAATCTGATAATGTAATGATATTTTGTTTTTTGTTTTTTTATCTAATATTTTACATTAAAATCGAACGCATTTTTATGAGTTTTTCCAAAAATTCAGGGGAAATGCTTACAGCACCTGGTATTCCCAAGCGGTCACCCATCTAAGTACTGACCAGGCTCTACGTTGCTTAACTTCGGGGATCGGACGAGAACCGGTGTTTTCAACGTGATATGGCCGTAAGCGAAGACGTGCCATAATTTTAACTATTACAATTTTAATATTTATTTACCAAATCTGATAATTTAATGATACTTTAATTGTTTTTGTTACCTAATATTTTACATTAAAATCGAACGCATTTTTATGAGTTTTTCCAAAAATTCAGGGGAAATGCTTACAGCACCTGGTATTCCCAAGCGGTCACCCATCTAAGTACTGACCAGGCTCTACGTTGCTTAACTTCGGGGATCGGACGAGAACCGGTGTTTTCAACGTGATATGGCCGTAAGCGAAGAAGTGCCATAATTTTAACTATTACAATTTCAATATTTATTTACCAAATCTGATAATTTAATGATACTTTATTTGTTTTTTTTACCTAATATTTTACATTAAAATCGAACGCATTTTTATGAGTTTTTCCAAAAATTCAGGGGAAATGCTTACAGCACCTGGTATTCCCAAGCGGTCACCCATCTAAGTACTGACCAGGCTCTACGTTGCTTAACTTCGGGGATCGGACGAGAACCGGTGTTTTCAACGTGATATGGCCGTAAGCGAAGACGTGCCATAATTTTAACTATTACAATTTCAATATTTATTTAGCAAATCTGATAATGTAATGATATTTTGTTTTTTGTTTTTTTATCTAATATTTTACATTAAAATCGAACGCATTTTTATGAGTTTTTCCAAAAATTCAGGGGAAATGCTTACAGCACCTGGTATTCCCAAGCGGTCACGCATCTAAGTACTGACCAGGCTCTACGTTGCTTAACTTCGGGGATCGGACGAGAACCGGTGTTTTCAACGTGATATGGCCGTAAGCGAAGACGTGCCATAATTTTAACTATTACAATTTCAATATTTATTTACCAAATCTGATAATGTAATGATATTTTGTTTTTTGTTTTTTTATCTAATATTTTACATTAAAATCGAACGCATTTTTATGAGTTTTTCCAAAACTTCAGGGGAAATGCTTACAGCACCTGGTATTCCCAAGCGGTCACCCATCTAAGTACTGACCAGGCTCTACGTTGCTTAACTTCGGGGATCGGACGAGAACCGGTGTTTTCAACGTGATATGGCCGTAAGCGAAGACGTTCCATAATTTTAACTATTACAATTTCAATATTTTTTTATCAAATCTGATAATGTAATGATATTTTGTTTTTTGTTTTTTTATCTAATATTTTACATTAAAATCGAACGCATTTTTATGAGTTTTTCCAAAAATTAAGGGGAAATGCTTACAGCACTTGGTATTCCCAAGCGGTCACCCATCTAAGTACTGACCAGGCTCTACGTTGCTTAACTTCGGGGATCGGACGAGAACCGGTGTTTTCAACGTGATATGGCCGTAAGCGAAGACGTGCCATAATTTTAACTATTACAATTTCAATATTTATTTACCAAATCTGATAATGTAATGATATTTTGTTTTTTGTTTTTTTATCTAATATTTTACATTAAAATCGAACGCATTTTTATGAGTTTTTCCAAAAATTCAGGGGAAATGCTTACAGCACTTGGTATTCCCAAGCGGTCACCCATCTAAGTACTGACCAGGCTCTACGTTGCTTAACTTCGGGGATCGGACGAGAACCGGTGTTTTCAACGTGATATGGCCGTAAGCGAAGACGTGCCATAATTTTAACTATTACAATTTCAATATTTATTTACCAAATCTGATAATGTAATGATATTTTGTTTTTTGTTTTTTTATCTAATATTTTACATTAAAATCGAACGCATTTTTATGAGTTTTTCCAAAAATTCAGGGGAAATGCTTACAGCACCTGGTATTCCCAAGCGGTCACCCATCTAAGTACTGACCAGGCTCTACGTTGCTTAACTTCGGGGATCGGACGAGAACCGGTGTTTTCAACGTGATATGGCCGTAAGCGAAGACGTGCCATAATTTTAACTATTACAATTTTAATATTTATTTACCAAATCTGATAATGTAATGATATTTTGTTTTTTGTTTTTGTATCTAATATTTTACATAAATCGAACGCATTTTTATGAGTTTTTCCAAAAATTCAGGGGAACTGCTTACAGCACCTGGTATTCCCAAGCAGTCACCCATCTAAGTACTGACCAGGTTCTACGTTGCTTAACTTCGGCGATCGGACGAGAACCGGTGTTTTCAACGTGATATGGCCGTAAGCGAAGACGTGCCATAATTTTAACTATTACAATTTCAATATTTATTTACCAAATCTGATAATGTAATGATATTTTGTTTTTTGTTTTTTTATCTAATATTTTACATTAAAATCGAACGCATTTTTATGAGTTCTTCCAAAAATTCAGGGGAAATGCTTACAGCACCTGGTATTCCCAAGCGGTCACCCATCTAAGTACTGACCAGGCTCTACGTTGCTTAACTTCGGGGATCGGACGAGGACCGGTGTTTTCAACGTGATATGGCCGTAAGCGAAGACGTGCCATAATTTTAACTATTACAATTTCAATATTTATTTACCAAATCTGATAATGTAATGATATTTTGTTTTTTGTTTTTTTATCTAATATTTTACATTAAAATCGAACGCATTTTTATGAGTTTTTTTAAAACTTCAGGGGAAATGCTTACAGCACCTGGTATTCCCAAGCGGTCACCCATCTAAGTACTGACCAGGCTCTACGTTGCTTAACTTCGGGGATCGGACGAGAACCGGTGTTTTCAACGTGATATGGCCGTAAGCGAAGACGTGCCATAATTTCAACTATTACAATTTTAATATTTATTTACCAAATCTGATAATGTAATGATATTTTGTTTTTTGTTTTTTTATCTAATATATTACATTAAAATCGAACGCATTTTTATGAGTTTTTCCAAAAATTCAGGGGAAATGCTTACAGCACCTGGTATTCCCAAGCGGTCACCCATCTAAGTACTGACCAGGCTCTACGTTGCTTAACTTCGGGGATCGGACGAGAACCGGTGTTTTCAACGTGATATGGCCGTAAGCGAAGACGTGCCATAATTTTAACTATTACAATTTCAATATTTATTTACCAAATCTGATAATGTAATGATATTTTGTTTTTTGTTTTTTTATCTAATATTTTACATTAAAATCGAACGCATTTTTATGAGTTCTTCCAAAAATTCAGGGGAAATGCTTACAGCACCTGGTATTCCCAAGCGTTCACCCATCTAAGTACTGACCAGGCTCTACGTTGCTTAACTTCGGGGATCGGACGAGGACCGGTGTTTTCAACGTGATATGGCCGTAAGCGAAGACGTGCCATAATTTTAACTATTACAATTTTAATATTTATTTACCAAATCTGATAATGTAATGATATTTTGTTTTTTGTTTTTTTTATCTAATATTTTACATTAAAATCGAACGCATTTTTATGAGTTTTTCCAAAAATTCAGGGGAAATGCTTACAGCACCTGGTATTCCCAAGCGGTCACCCATCTAAGTACTGACCAGGCTCTACGTTGCTTAACTTCGGGGATCGGACGAGAACCGGTGTTTTCAACGTGATATGGCCGTAAGCGAAGACGTGCCATAATTTTAACTATTACAATTTTAATATTTATTTACCAAATCTGATAATGTAATGATATTTTGTTTTTTGTTTTTTTTATCTAATATTTTACATTAAAATCGAACGCATTTTTATGAGTTTTTCCAAAAATTCAGGGGAAATGCTTACAGCACCTGGTATTCCCAAGCGGTCACCCATCTAAGTACTGACCAGGCTCTACGTTGCTTAACTTCGGGGATCGGAGGAGAACCGGTGTTTTCAACGTGATATGGCCGTAAGCGAAGAAGTGCCATAATTTTAACTATTACAATTTCAATATTTGTTTACCAAATCTGATAATTTAATGATACTTTATTTGTTTTTTTTTATCTAATATTTTACATTAAAATCGAACGCATTTTTATGAGTTTTTCCAAAAATTCAGGGGAAATGCTTACAGCACCTGGTATTCCCAAGCGGTCACCCATCTAAGTACTGACCAGGCTCTACGTTGCTTAACTTCGGGGATCGGACGAGAACCGGTGTTTTCAACGTGATATGGCCGTAAGCGAAGACGTGCCATAATTTTAACTATTACAATTTCAATATTTATTTACCAAATCTGATAATTTAATGATACTTTAATTGTGTTTTTTACCTAATATTTTACATTAAAATCGAACGCATTTTTATGAGTTTTTCCAAAAATTCAGGGGAAATGCTTACAGCACCTGGTATTCCCAAGCGGTCACCCATCTAAGTACTGACCAGGCTCTACGTTGCTTAACTTCGGGGATCGGACGAGAACCGGTGTTTTCAACGTGATATGGCCGTAAGCGAAGACGTGCCATAATTTTAACTATTACAATTTTAATATTTATTTACCAAATCTGATAATTTAATGATACTTTAATTTTTTTTGTTACCTAATATTTTACATTAAAATCGAACGCATTTTTATGAGTTTTTCCAAAAATTCAGGGGAAATGCTTACAGCACCTGGTATTCCCAAGCGGTCACCCATCTAAGTACTGACCAGGCTCTACGTTGCTTAACTTCGGGGATCGGACGAGAACCGGTGTTTTCAACGTGATATGGCCGTAAGCTAAGACGTGCCATAATTTTAACTATTACAATTTCAATATTTATTTACCAAATCTGATAATTTAATGATACTTTAATTGTTTTTTTTACCTAATATTTTACATTAAAATCGAACGCATTTTTATGAGTTTTTCCAAAAATTCAGGGGAAATGCTTACAGCACCTGGTATTCCCAAGCGGTCACCCATCTAAGTACTGACCAGGCTCTACGTTGCTTAACTTCGGGGATCGGACGAGAACCGGTGTTTTCAACGTGATATGGCCGTAAGCGAAGACGTGCCATAATTTTAACTATTACAATTTTAATATTTATTTACCAAATCTGATAATGTAATGATATTTTGTTTTTTGTTTTTTTTATCTAATATTTTACATTAAAATCGAACGCATTTTTATGAGTTTTTCCAAAAATTCAGGGGAAATGCTTACAGCACCTGGTATTCCCAAGCGGTCACCCATCTAAGTACTGACCAGGCTCTACGTTGCTTAACTTCGGGGATCGGACGAGAACCGGTGTTTTCAACGTGATATGGCCGTAAGCGAAGACGTGCCATAATTTTAACTATTACAATTTTAATATTTATTTACCAAATCTGATAATTTAATGCAACTTTAATTTTTTTTGTTACCTAATATTTTACATTAAAATCGAACGCATTTTTATGAGTTTTTCCAAAAATTCAGGGGAAATGCTTACAGCACCTGGTATTCCCAAGCGGTCACCCATCTAAGTACTGACCAGGCTCTACGTTGCTTAACTTCGGGGATCGGACGAGAACCGGTGTTTTCAACGTGATATGGCCGTAAGCTAAGACGTGCCATAATTTTAACTATTACAATTTCAATATTTATTTACCAAATCTGATAATTTAATGATACTTTAATTGTTTTTTTTACCTAATATTTTACATTAAAATCGAACGCATTTTTATGAGTTTTTCCAAAAATTCAGGGGAAATGCTTACAGCACCTGGTATTCCCAAGCGGTCACCCATCTAAGTACTGACCAGGCTCTACGTTGCTTAACTTCGGGGATCGGACGAGAACCGGTGTTTTCAACGTGATATGGCCGTAAGCGAAGACGTGCCATAATTTTAACTATTACAATTTTAATATTTATTTACCAAATCTGATAATGTAATGATATTTTGTTTTTTGTTTTTTTTATCTAATATTTTACATTAAAATCGAACGCATTTTTATGAGTTTTTCCAAAAATTCAGGGGAAATGCTTACAGCACCTGGTATTCCCAAGCGGTCACCCATCTAAGTACTGACCAGGCTCTACGTTGCTTAACTTCGGGGATCGGACGAGAACCGGTGTTTTCAACGTGATATGGCCGTAAGCGAAGACGTGCCATAATTTTAACTATTACAATTTCAATATTTATTTACCAAATCTGATAATGTAATGATATTTTGTTTTTTGTTTTTTTATCTAATATTTTACATTAAAATCGAACGCATTTTTATGAGTTTTTCCAAAAATTCAGGGGAAATGCTTACAGCACCTGGTATTCCCAAGCGGTCACCCATCTAAGTACTGACCAGGCTCTACGTTGCTTAACTTCGGGGATCGGACGAGAACCGGTGTTTTCAACGTGATATGGCCGTAAGCGAAGACGTGCCATAATTTTAACTATTACAATTTCAATATTTATTTACCAAATCTGATAATGTAATGATATTTTGTTTTTTGTTTTTTTATCTAATATTTTACATTAAAATCGAACGCATTTTTATGAGTTTTTCCAAAAATTCAGGGGAAATGCTTACAGCACCTGGTATTCCCAAGCGGTCACCCATCTAAGTACTGACCAGGCTCTACGTTGCTTAACTTCGGGGATCGGACGAGAACCGGTGTTTTCAACGTGATATGGCCGTAAGCGAAGACGTGCCATAATTTTAACTATTACAATTTTAATATTTATTTACCAAATCTGATAATTTAATGATACTTTAATTGTTTTTGTTACCTAATATTTTACATTAAAATCGAACGCATTTTTATGAGTTTTTCCAAAAATTCAGGGGAAATGCTTACAGCACCTGGTATTCCCAAGCGGTCACCCATCTAAGTACTGACCAGGCTCTACGTTGCTTAACTTCGGGGATCGGACGAGAACCGGTGTTTTCAACGTGATATGGCCGTAAGCGAAGACGTGCCATAATTTTAACTATTACAATTTCAATATTTATTTACCAAATCTGATAATGTAATGATATTTTGTTTTTTGTTTTTTTATCTAATATTTTACATTAAAATCGAACGCATTTTTATGAGTTTTTCCAAAAATTCAGGGGAAATGCTTACAGCACCTGGTATTCCCAAGCGGTCACCCATCTAAGTACTGACCAGGCTCTACGTTGCTTAACTTCGGGGATCGGACGAGAACCGGTGTTTTCAACGTGATATGGCCGTAAGCGAAGAAGTGCCATAATTTTAACTATTACAATTTCAATATTTATTTACCAAATCTGATAATTTAATGATACTTTATTTGTTTTTTTTACCTAATATTTTACATTAAAATCGAACGCATTTTTATGAGTTTTTCCAAAAATTCAGGGGAAATGCTTACAGCACCTGGTATTCCCAAGCGGTCACCCATCTAAGTACTGACCAGGCTCTACGTTGCTTAACTTCGGGGATCGGACGAGAACCGGTGTTTTCAACGTGATATGGCCGTAAGCGAAGACGTGCCATAATTTTAACTATTACAATTTCAATATTTATTTAGCCAATCTGATAATGTAATGATATTTTGTTTTTTGTTTTTTTATCTAATATTTTACATTAAAATCGAACGCATTTTTATGAGTTTTTCCAAAAATTCAGGGGAAATGCTTACAGCACCTGGTATTCCCAAGCGGTCACGCATCTAAGTACTGACCAGGCTCTACGTTGCTTAACTTCGGGGATCGGACGAGAACCGGTGTTTTCAACGTGATATGGCCGTAAGCGAAGACGTGCCATAATTTTAACTATTACAATTTCAATATTTATTTACCAAATCTGATAATGTAATGATATTTTGTTTTTTGTTTTTTTATCTAATATTTTACATTAAAATCGAACGCATTTTTATGAGTTTTTCCAAAACTTCAGGGGAAATGCTTACAGCACCTGGTATTCCCAAGCGGTCACCCATCTAAGTACTGACCAGGCTCTACGTTGCTTAACTTCGGGGATCGGACGAGAACCGGTGTTTTCAACGTGATATGGCCGTAAGCGAAGACGTTCCATAATTTTAACTATTACAATTTCAATATTTTTTTATCAAATCTGATAATGTAATGATATTTTGTTTTTTGTTTTTTTATCTAATATTTTACATTAAAATCGAACGCATTTTTATGAGTTTTTCCAAAAATTCAGGGGAAATGCTTACAGCACCTGGTATTCCCAAGCGGTCACCCATCTAAGTACTGACCAGGCTCTACGTTGCTTAACTTCGGGGATCGGACGAGAACCGGTGTTTTCAACGTGATATGGCCGTAAGCGAAGACGTGCCATAATTTTAACTATTACAATTTCAATATTTATTTACCAAATCTGATAATGTAATGATATTTTGTTTTTTGTTTTTTTATCTAATATTTTACATTAAAATCGAACGCATTTTTATGAGTTTTTCCAAAACTTCAGGGGAAATGCTTACAGCACCTGGTATTCCCAAGCGGTCACCCATCTAAGTACTGACCAGGCTCTACGTTGCTTAACTTCGGGGATCGGACGAGAACCGGTGTTTTCAACGTGATATGGCCGTAAGCGAAGACGTGCCATAATTTTAACTATTACAATTTTAATATTTATTTACCAAATCTGATAATGTAATGATATTTTGTTTTTTGTTTTTTTATCTAATATTTTACATTAAAATCGAACGCATTTTTATGAGTTTTTCCAAAAATTCAGGGGAAATGCTTACAGCACCTGGTATTCCCAAGCAGTCACCCATCTAAGTACTGACCAGGTTCTACGTTGCTTAACTTCGGCGATCGGACGAGAACCGGTGTTTTCAACGTGATATGGCCGTAAGCGAAGACGTGCCATAATTTTAACTATTACAATTTCAATATTTATTTACCAAATCTGATAATGTAATGATATTTTGTTTTTTGTTTTTTTATCTAATATTTTACATTAAAATCGAACGCATTTTTATGAGTTTTTCCAAAAATTCAGGGGAAATGCTTACAGCACCTGGTATTCCCAAGCGGTCACCCATCTAAGTACTGACCAGGCTCTACGTTGCTTAACTTCGGGGATCGGACGAGAACCGGTGTTTTCAACGTGATATGGCCGTAAGCGAAGACGTGCCATAATTTCAACTATTACAATTTTAATATTTATTTACCAAATCTGATAATGTAATGATATTTTGTTTTTTGTTTTTTTATCTAATATTTTACATTAAAATCGAACGCATTTTTATGAGTTTTTCCAAAAATTCAGGGGAAATGCTTACAGCACCTGGTATTCCCAAGCGGTCACCCATCTAAGTACTGACCAGGTTCTACGTTGCTTAACTTCGGGGATCGGACGAGAACCGGTGTTTTCAACGTGATATGGCCGTAAGCGAAGACGTGCCATAATTTTAACTATTACAATTTCAATATTTATTTACCAAATCTGATAATGTAATGATATTTTGTTTTTTGTTTTTTTATCTAATATTTTACATTAAAATCGAACGCATTTTTATGAGTTCTTCCAAAAATTCAGGGGAAATGCTTACAGCACCTGGTATTCCCAAGCGGTCACCCATCTAAGTACTGACCAGGCTCTACGTTGCTTAACTTCGGGGATCGGACGAGGACCGGTGTTTTCAACGTGATATGGCCGTAAGCGAAGACGTGCCATAATTTTAACTATTACAATTTTAATATTTATTTACCAAATCTGATAATGTAATGATATTTTGTTTTTTGTTTTTTTTATCTAATATTTTACATTAAAATCGAACGCATTTTTATGAGTTTTTCCAAAAATTCAGGGGAAATGCTTACAGCACCTGGTATTCCCAAGCGGTCACCCATCTAAGTACTGACCAGGCTCTACGTTGCTTAACTTCGGGGATCGGACGAGAACCGGTGTTTTCAACGTGATATGGCCGTAAGCGAAGACGTGCCATAATTTTAACTATTACAATTTTAATATTTATTTACCAAATCTGATAATGTAATGATATTTTGTTTTTTGTTTTTTTTATCTAATATTTTACATTAAAATCGAACGCATTTTTATGAGTTTTTCCAAAAATTCAGGGGAAATGCTTACAGCACCTGGTATTCCCAAGCGGTCACCCATCTAAGTACTGACCAGGCTCTACGTTGCTTAACTTCGGGGATCGGAGGAGAACCGGTGTTTTCAACGTGATATGGCCGTAAGCGAAGAAGTGCCATAATTTTAACTATTACAATTTCAATATTTGTTTACCAAATCTGATAATTTAATGATACTTTATTTGTTTTTTTTTATCTAATATTTTACATTAAAATCGAACGCATTTTTATGAGTTTTTCCAAAAATTCAGGGGAAATGCTTACAGCACCTGGTATTCCCAAGCGGTCACCCATCTAAGTACTGACCAGGCTCTACGTTGCTTAACTTCGGGGATCGGACGAGAACCGGTGTTTTCAACGTGATATGGCCGTAAGCGAAGACGTGCCATAATTTTAACTATTACAATTTCAATATTTATTTACCAAATCTGATAATTTAATGATACTTTAATTGTGTTTTTTACCTAATATTTTACATTAAAATCGAACGCATTTTTATGAGTTTTTCCAAAAATTCAGGGGAAATGCTTACAGCACCTGGTATTCCCAAGCGGTCACCCATCTAAGTACTGACCAGGCTCTACGTTGCTTAACTTCGGGGATCGGACGAGAACCGGTGTTTTCAACGTGATATGGCCGTAAGCGAAGACGTGCCATAATTTTAACTATTACAATTTTAATATTTATTTACCAAATCTGATAATTTAATGATACTTTAATTGTTTTTGTTACCTAATATTTTACATTAAAATCGAACGCATTTTTATGAGTTTTTCCAAAAATTCAGGGGAAATGCTTACAGCACCTGGTATTCCCAAGCGGTCACCCATCTAAGTACTGACCAGGCTCTACGTTGCTTAACTTCGGGGATCGGACGAGAACCGGTGTTTTCAACGTGATATGGCCGTAAGCTAAGACGTGCCATAATTTTAACTATTACAATTTCAATATTTATTTACCAAATCTGATAATTTAATGATACTTTAATTGTTTTTTTTACCTAATATTTTACATTAAAATCGAACGCATTTTTATGAGTTTTTCCAAAAATTCAGGGGAAATGCTTACAGCACCTGGTATTCCCAAGCGGTCACCCATCTAAGTACTGACCAGGCTCTACGTTGCTTAACTTCGGGGATCGGACGAGAACCGGTGTTTTCAACGTGATATGGCCGTAAGCGAAGACGTGCCATAATTTTAACTATTACAATTTTAATATTTATTTATCAAATCTGATAATGTAATGATATTTTGTTTTTTGTTTTTTTTATCTAATATTTTACATTAAAATCGAACGCATTTTTATGAGTTTTTCCAAAAATTCAGGGGAAATGCTTACAGCACCTGGTATTCCCAAGCGGTCACCCATCTAAGTACTGACCAGGCTCTACGTTGCTTAACTTCGGGGATCGGACGAGAACCGGTGTTTTCAACGTGATATGGCCGTAAGCGAAGACGTGCCATAATTTTAACTATTACAATTTCAATATTTATTTACCAAATCTGATAATGTAATGATATTTTGTTTTTTGTTTTTTTATCTAATATTTTACATTAAAATCGAACGCATTTTTATGAGTTTTTCCAAAAATTCAGGGGAAATGCTTACAGCACCTGGTATTCCCAAGCGGTCACCCATCTAAGTACTGACCAGGCTCTACGTTGCTTAACTTCGGGGATCGGACGAGAACCGGTGTTTTCAACGTGATATGGCCGTAAGCGAAGACGTGCCATAATTTTAACTATTACAATTTCAATATTTATTTACCAAATCTGATAATGTAATGATATTTTGTTTTTTGTTTTTTTATCTAATATTTTACATTAAAATCGAACGCATTTTTATGAGTTTTTCCAAAAATTCAGGGGAAATGCTTACAGCACCTGGTATTCCCAAGCGGTCACCCATCTAAGTACTGACCAGGCTCTACGTTGCTTAACTTCGGGGATCGGACGAGAACCGGTGTTTTCAACGTGATATGGCCGTAAGCGAAGACGTGCCATAATTTTAACTATTACAATTTCAATATTTATTTACCAAATCTGATAATGTAATTATATTTTGTTTTTTGTTTTTTTATCTAATATTTTACATTAAAATCGAACGCATTTTTATGAGTTTTTCCAAAAATTCAGGGGAAATGCTTACAGCACCTGGTATTCCCAAGCGGTCACCCATCTAAGTACTGACCAGGCTCTACGTTACTTAACTTCGGGGATCGGACGAGAACCGGTGTTTTCAACGTGATATGGCCGTAAGCGAAGACGTGCCATAATTTTAACTATTACAATTTTAATATTTATTTACCAAATCTGATAATGTAATGATATTGTGTTTTTTGTTTTTTTTATCTAATATTTTACATTAAAATCGAACGCATTTTTATGAGTTTTTCCAAAAATTCAGGGGAAATGCTTACAGCACCTGGTATTCCTAAGCGGTCACCCATCTAAGTACTGACCAGGCTCTACGTTGCTTAACTTCGGGGATCGGACGAGAACCGGTGTTTTCAACGTGATATGGCCGTAAGCGAAGACGTGCCATAATTTTAACTATTACAATTTCAATATTTATTTACCAAATCTGATAATGTAATGATATTTTGTTTTTTGTTTTTTTATCTAATATTTTACATTAAAATCGAACGCATTTTTATGAGTTTTTCCAAAAATTCAGGGGAAATGCTTACAGCACCTGGTATTCCCAAGCGGTCACCCATCTAAGTACTGACCAGGCTCTACGTTGCTTAACTTCGGGGATCGGACGAGAACCGGTGTTTTCAACGTGATATGGCCGTAAGCGAAGACGTGCCATAATTTTAACTATTACAATTTCAATATTTATTTACCAAATCTGATAATGTAATGATATTTTGTTTTTTGTTTTTTTATCTAATATTTTACATTAAAATCGAACGCATTTTTATGAGTTTTTCCAAAAATTCAGGGGAAATGCTTACAGCACCTGGTATTCCCAAGCGGTCACCCATCTAAGTACTGACCAGGCTCTACGTTGCTTAACTTCGGGGATCGGACGAGAACCGGTGTTTTCAACGTGATATGGCCGTAAGCGAAGAAGTGCCATAATTTTAACTATTACAATTTCAATATTTATTTACCAAATCTGATAATTTAATGATACTTTATTTGTTTTTTTTACCTAATATTTTACATTAAAATCGAACGCATTTTTATGAGTTTTTCCAAAAATTCAGGGGAAATGCTTACAGCACCTGGTATTCCCAAGCGGTCACCCATCTAAGTACTGACCAGGCTCTACGTTGCTTAACTTCGGGGATCGGACGAGAACCGGTGTTTTCAACGTGATATGGCCGTAAGCGAAGACGTGCCATAATTTTAACTATTACAATTTCAATATTTATTTACCAAATCTGATAATGTAATGATATTTTGTTTTTTGTTTTTTTATCTAATATTTTACATTAAAATCGAACGCATTTTTATGAGTTTTTCCAAAAATTCAGGGGAAATGCTTACAGCACCTGGTATTCCCAAGCGGTCACGCATCTAAGTACTGACCAGGCTCTACGTTGCTTAACTTCGGGGATCGGACGAGAACCGGTGTTTTCAACGTGATATGGCCGTAAGCGAAGACGTGCCATAATTTTAACTATTACAATTTCAATATTTATTTACCAAATCTGATAATGTAATGATATTTTGTTTTTTGTTTTTTTATCTAATATTTTACATTAAAATCGAACGCATTTTTATGAGTTTTTCCAAAACTTCAGGGGAAATGCTTACAGCACCTGGTATTCCCAAGCGGTCACCCATCTAAGTACTGACCAGGCTCTACGTTGCTTAACTTCGGGGATCGGACGAGAACCGGTGTTTTCAACGTGATATGGCCGTAAGCGAAGACGTTCCATAATTTTAACTATTACAATTTCAATATTTTTTTATCAAATCTGATAATGTAATGATATTTTGTTTTTTGTTTTTTTATCTAATATTTTACATTAAAATCGAACGCATTTTTATGAGTTTTTCCAAAAATTCAGGGGAAATGCTTACAGCACCTGGTATTCCCAAGCGGTCACCCATCTAAGTACTGACCAGGCTCTACGTTGCTTAACTTCGGGGATCGGACGAGAACCGGTGTTTTCAACGTGATATGGCCGTAAGCGAAGACGTGCCATAATTTTAACTATTACAATTTCAATATTTATTTACCAAATCTGATAATGTAATGATATTTTGTTTTTTGTTTTTTTATCTAATATTTTACATTAAAATCGAACGCATTTTTATGAGTTTTTCCAAAACTTCAGGGGAAATGCTTACAGCACCTGGTATTCCCAAGCGGTCACCCATCTAAGTACTGACCAGACTCTACGTTGCTTAACTTCGGGGATCGGACGAGAACCGGTGTTTTCAACGTGATATGGCCGTAAGCGAAGACGTGCCATAATTTTAACTATTACAATTTTAATATTTATTTACCAAATCTGATAATGTAATGATATTTTGTTTTTTGTTTTTTTATCTAATATTTTACATTAAAATCGAACGCATTTTTATGAGTTTTTCCAAAAATTCAGGGGAAATGCTTACAGCACCTGGTATTCCCAAGCGGTCACCCATCTAAGTACTGACCAGGTTCTACGTTGCTTAACTTCGGCGATCGGACGAGAACCGGTGTTTTCAACGTGATATGGCCGTAAGCGAAGACGTGCCATAATTTTAACTATTACAATTTCAATATTTATTTACCAAATCTGATAATGTAATGATATTTTGTTTTTTGTTTTTTTATCTAATATTTTACATTAAAATCGAACGCATTTTTATGAGTTCTTCCAAAAATTCAGGGGAAATGCTTACAGCACCTGGTATTCCCAAGCGGTCACCCATCTAAGTACTGACCAGGCTCTACGTTGCTTAACTTCGGGGATCGGACGAGGACCGGTGTTTTCAACGTGATATGGCCGTAAGCGAAGACGTGCCATAATTTTAACTATTACAATTTCAATATTTATTTACCAAATCTGATAATGTAATGATATTTTGTTTTTTGTTTTTTTATCTAATATTTTACATTAAAATCGAACGCATTTTTATGAGTTTTTCCAAAACTTAAGGGGAAATGCTTACAGCACCTGGTATTCCCAAGCGGTCACCCATCTAAGTACTGACCAGGCTCTACGTTGCTTAACTTCGGGGATCGGACGAGAACCGGTGTTTTCAACGTGATATGGCCGTAAGCGAAGACGTGCCATAATTTTAACTATTACAATTTTAATATCTATTTACCAAATCTGATAATGTAATGATATTTTGTTTTTTGTTTTTTTATCTAATATTTTACATTAAAATCGAACGCATTTTTATGAGTTTTTCCAAAAATTCAGGGGAAATGCTTACAGCACCTGGTATTCCCAAGCGGTCACCCATCTAAGTACTGACCAGGTTCTACGTTGCTTAACTTCGGGGATCGGACGAGAACCGGTGTTTTCAACGTGATATGGCCGTAAGCGAAGACGTGCCATAATTTTAACTATTACAATTTCAATATTTATTTACCAAATCTGATAATGTAATGATATTTTGTTTTTTGTTTTTTTATCTAATATTTTACATTAAAATCGAACGCATTTTTATGAGTTCTTCCAAAAATTCAGGGGAAATGCTTACAGCACCTGGTATTCCCAAGCGGTCACCCATCTAAGTATTGACCAGGCTCTACGTTGCTTAACTTCGGGGATCGGACGAGGACCGGTGTTTTCAACGTGATATGGCCGTAAGCGAAGACGTGCCATAATTTTAACTATTACAATTTTAATATTTATTTACCAAATCTGATAATGTAATGATATTTTGTTTTTTGTTTTTTTTATCTAATATTTTACATTAAAATCGAACGCATTTTTATGAGTTTTTCCAAAAATTCAGGGGAAATGCTTACAGCACCTGGTATTCCCAAGCGGTCACCCATCTAAGTACTGACCAGGCTCTACGTTGCTTAACTTCGGGGATCGGACGAGAACCGGTGTTTTCAACGTGATATGGCCGTAAGCGAAGACGTGCCATAATTTTAACTATTACAATTTTAATATTTATTTACCAAATCTGATAATGTAATGATATTTTGTTTTTTGTTTTTTTTATCTAATATTTTACATTAAAATCGAACGCATTTTTATGAGTTTTTCCAAAAATTCAGGGGAAATGCTTACAGCACCTGGTATTCCCAAGCGGTCACCCATCTAAGTACTGACCAGGCTCTACGTTGCTTAACTTCGGGGATCGGAGGAGAACCGGTGTTTTCAACGTGATATGGCCGTAAGCGAAGAAGTGCCATAATTTTAACTATTACAATTTCAATATTTGTTTACCAAATCTGATAATTTAATGATACTTTATTTGTTTTTTTTTATCTAATATTTTACATTAAAATCGAACGCATTTTTATGAGTTTTTTCCAAAAATTCAGGGGAAATGCTTACAGCACCTGGTATTCCCAAGCGGTCACCCATCTAAGTACTGACCAGGCTCTACGTTGCTTAACTTCGGGGATCGGACGAGAACCGGTGTTTTCAACGTGATATGGCCGTAAGCGAAGACGTGCTATAATTTTAACTATTACAATTTCAATATTTATTTACCAAATCTGATAATTTAATGATACTTTAATTGTGTTTTTTACCTAATATTTTACATTAAAATCGAACGCATTTTTATGAGTTTTTCCAAAAATTCAGGGGAAATGCTTACAGCACCTGGTATTCCCAAGCGGTCACCCATCTAAGTACTGACCAGGCTCTACGTTGCTTAACTTCGGGGATCGGACGAGAACCGGTGTTTTCAACGTGATATGGCCGTAAGCGAAGACGTGCCATAATTTTAACTATTACAATTTTAATATTTATTTACCAAATCTGATAATTTAATGATACTTTAATTGTTTTTGTTACCTAATATTTTACATTAAAATCGAACGCATTTTTATGAGTTTTTCCAAAAATTCAGGGGAAATGCTTACAGCACCTGGTATTCCCAAGCGGTCACCCATCTAAGTACTGACCAGGCTCTACGTTGCTTAACTTCGGGGATCGGACGAGAACCGGTGTTTTCAACGTGATATGGCCGTAAGCTAAGACGTGCCATAATTTTAACTATTACAATTTCAATATTTATTTACCAAATCTGATAATTTAATGATACTTTAATTGTTTTTTTTACCTAATATTTTACATTAAAATCGAACGCATTTTTATGAGTTTTTCCAAAAATTCAGGGGAAATGCTTACAGCACCTGGTATTCCCAAGCGGTCACCCATCTAAGTACTGACCAGGCTCTACGTTGCTTAACTTCGGGGATCGGACGAGAACCGGTGTTTTCAACGTGATATGGCCGTAAGCGAAGACGTGCCATAATTTTAACTATTACAATTTTAATATTTATTTACCAAATCTGATAATGTAATGATATTTTGTTTTTTGTTTTTTTTATCTAATATTTTACATTAAAATCGAACGCATTTTTATGAGTTTTTCCAAAAATTCAGGGGAAATGCTTACAGCACCTGGTATTCCCAAGCGGTCACCCATCTAAGTACTGACCAGGCTCTACGTTGCTTAACTTCGGGGATCGGACGAGAACCGGTGTTTTCAACGTGATATGGCCGTAAGCGAAGACGTGCCATAATTTTAACTATTACAATTTCAATATTTATTTACCAAATCTGATAATGTAATGATATTTTGTTTTTTGTTTTTTTATCTAATATTTTACATTAAAATCGAACGCATTTTTATGAGTTTTTCCAAAAATTCAGGGGAAATGCTTACAGCACCTGGTATTCCCAAGCGGTCACCCATCTAAGTACTGACCAGGCTCTACGTTGCTTAACTTCGGGGATCGGACGAGAACCGGTGTTTTCAACGTGATATGGCCGTAAGCGAAGACGTGCCATAATTTTAACTATTACAATTTCAATATTTATTTACCAAATCTGATAATGTAATGATATTTTGTTTTTTGTTTTTTTATCTAATATTTTACATTAAAATCGAACGCATTTTTATGAGTTTTTCCAAAAATTCAGGGGAAATGCTTACAGCACCTGGTATTCCCAAGCGGTCACCCATCTAAGTACTGACCAGGCTCTACGTTGCTTAACTTCGGGGATCGGACGAGAACCGGTGTTTTCAACGTGATATGGCCGTAAGCGAAGACGTGCCATAATTTTAACTATTACAATTTCAATATTTATTTACCAAATCTGATAATGTAATTATATTTTGTTTTTTGTTTTTTTATCTAATATTTTACATTAAAATCAAACGCATTTTTATGAGTTTTTCCAAAAATTCAGGGGAAATGCTTACAGCACCTGGTATTCCCAAGCGGTCACCCATCTAAGTACTGACCAGGCTCTACGTTACTTAACTTCGGGGATCGGACGAGAACCGGTGTTTTCAACGTGATATGGCCGTAAGCGAAGAAGTGCCATAATTTTAACTATTACAATTTCAATATTTTTTTACCAAATCTGATAATTTAAGGATTCTTTATTTGTTTTTTTTACCTAATATTTTACATTAAAATCGAACGCATTTTTATGAGTTTTTCCAAAAATTCAGGGGAAATGCTTACAGCACCTGGTATTCCCAAGCGGTCACCCATCTAAGTACTGACCAGGCTCTACGTTGCTTAACTTCGGGGATCGGACGAGAACCGGTGTTTTCAACGTGATATGGCCGTAAGCGAAGACGTGCCATAATTTTAACTATTACAATTTCAATATTTATTTACCAAATCTGATAATGTAATGATATTTTGTTTTTTGTTTTTTTATCAAATATTTTACATTAAAATCGAACGCATTTTTATGAGTTTTTCCAAAACTTCAGGGGAAATGCTTACAGCACCTGGTATTCCCAAGCGGTCACACATCTAAGTACTGACCAGGCTCTACGTTGCTTGACTTCGGGGATCGGACGAGAACCGGTGTTTTCAACGTGATATGGCCGTAAGCGAAGAAGTGCCATAATTTTAACTATTACAATTTCAATATTTATTTACCAAATCTGATAATGTAATGATATTTTGTTTTTTTGTTTTTCTATCTAATATTTTACATTAAAATCGAACGCATTTTTATGAGTTTTTCCAAAACTTCAGGGGAAATGCTTACAGCACCTGGTATTCCCAAGCGGTCACCCATCTAAGTACTGACCAGGCTCTACGTTGCTTAACTTCGGGGATCGGACGAGAACCGGTGTTTTCAACGTGATATGGCCGTAAGCGAAGACGTGCCATAATTTTAACTATTACAATTTCAATATTTATTTACCAAATCTGATAATTTAATGATACTTTAATTGTTTTTTTTACCTAATATTTTACATTAAAATCGAACGCATTTTTATGAGTTTTTCCAAAAATTCAGGGGAAATGCTTACAGCACCTGGTATTCCCAAGCGGTCACCCATCTAAGTACTGACCAGGCTCTACGTTGCTTAACTTCGGGGATCGGACGAGAACCGGTGTTTTCAACGTGATATGGCCGTAAGCGAAGACGTGCCATAATTTTAACTATTACAATTTTAATATTTATTTACCAAATCTGATAATTTAATGATACTTTAATTGTTTTTGTTACCTAATATTTTACATTAAAATCGAACGCATTTTTATGAGTTTTTCCAAAAATTCAGGGGAAATGCTTACAGCACCTGGTATTCCCAAGCGGTCACCCATCTAAGTACTGACCAGGCTCTACGTTGCTTAACTTCGGGGATCGGACGAGAACCGGTGTTTTCAACGTGATATGGCCGTAAGCGAAGACGTGCCATAATTTTAACTATTACAATTTCAATATTTATTTACCAAATCTGATAATTTAATGATACTTTAATTGTTTTTTTTACCTAATATTTTACATTAAAATCGAACGCATTTTTATGAGTTTTTCCAAAAATTCAGGGGAAATGTTTACAGCACCTGGTATTCCCAAGCGGTCACCCATCTAAGTACTGACCAGGCTCTACGTTGCTTAACTTCGGGGATCGGACGAGAACCGGTGTTTTCAACGTAATATGGCCGTAAGCGAAGACGTGCCATAATTTTAACTATTACAATTTCAATATTTATTTACCAAATCTGATAATTTAATGATACTTTAATTGTTTTTTTTACCTAATATTTTACATTAAAATCGAACGCATTTTTATGAGTTTTTCCAAAAATTCAGGGGAAATGCTTACAGCACCTGGTATTCCCAAGCGGTCACCCATCTAAGTACTGACCAGGCTCTACGTTGCTTAACTTCGGGGATCGGACGAGAACCGGTGTTTTCAACGTGATATGGCCGTAAGCGAAGACGTGCCATAATTTTAACTATTACAATTTTAATATTTATTTACCAAATCTGATAATGTAATGATATTTTGTTTTTTGTTTTTTTTTTCTAATATTTTACATTAAAATCGAACGCATTTTTATGAGTTTTTCCAAAACTTCAGGGGAAATGCTTACAGCACCTGGTATTCCCAAGCGGTCACCCATCTAAGTACTGACCAGGCTCTACGTTGCTTAACTTCGGGGATCGGACGAGAACCGGTGTTTTCAACGTGATATGGCCGTAAGCGAAGACGTGCCATAATTTTAACTATTACAATTTCAATATTTATTTACCAAATCTGATAATGTAATGATATTTTGTTTTTTGTTTTTTTATCTAATATTTTACATTAAAATCGAACGCATTTTTATGAGTTTTTCCAAAAATTCAGGGGAAATGCTTACAGCACCTGGTATTCCCAAGCGGTCACCCATCTAAGTACTGACCAGGCTCTACGTTGCTTAACTTCGGGGATCGGACGAGAACCGGTGTTTTCAACGTGATATGGCCGTAAGCGAAGACGTGCCATAATTTTAACTATTACAATTTCAATATTTATTTACCAAATCTGATAATGTAATGATATTTTGTTTTTTGTTTTTTTATCTAATATTTTACATTAAAATCGAACGCATTTTTATGAGTTTTTCCAAAAATTCAGGGGAAATGCTTACAGCACCTGGTATTCCCAAGCGGTCACCCATCTAAGTACTGACCAGGCTCTACGTTGCTTAACTTCGGGGATCGGACGAGAACCGGTGTTTTCAACGTGATATGGCCGTAAGCGAAGACGTGCCATAATTTTAACTATTACAATTTCAATATTTATTTACCAAATCTGATAATGTAATTATATTTTGTTTTTTGTTTTTTTATCTAATATTTTACATTAAAATCGAACGCATTTTTATGAGTTTTTCCAAAAATTCAGGGGAAATGCTTACAGCACCTGGTATTCCCAAGCGGTCACCCATCTAAGTACTGACCAGGCTCTACGTTACTTAACTTCGGGGATCGGACGAGAACCGGTGTTTTCAACGTGATATGGCCGTAAGCGAAGAAGTGCCATAATTTTAACTATTACAATTTCAATATTTATTTACCAAATCTGATAATTTAATGATACTTTATTTGTTTTTTTTACCTAATATTTTACATTAAAATCGAACGCATTTTTATGAGTTTTTCCAAAAATTCAGGGGAAATGCTTACAGCACCTGGTATTCCCAAGCGGTCACCCATCTAAGTACTGACCAGGCTCTACGTTGCTTAACTTCGGGGATCGGACGAGAACCGGTGTTTTCAACGTGATATGGCCGTAAGCGAAGACGTGCCATAATTTTAACTATTACAATTTCAATATTTATTTACCAAATCTGATAATGTAATGATATTTTGTTTTTTGATTTTTTATCTAATATTTTACATTAAAATCGAACGCATTTTTATGAGTTTTTCCAAAAATTCAGGGGAAATGCTTACAGCACCTGGTATTCCCAAGCGGTCACCCATCTAAGTACTGACCAGGCTCTACGTTGCTTGACTTCGGGGATCGGACGAGAACCGGTGTTTTCAACGTGATATGGCCGTAAGCGAAGACGTGCCATAATTTTAACTATTACAATTTCAATATTTATTTACCAAATCTGATAATGTAATGATATTTTGTTTTTTGTTTTTCTATCTAATATTTTACATTAAAATCGAACGCATTTTTATGAGTTTTTCCAAAACTTCAGGGGAAATGCTTACAGCACCTGGTATTCCCAAGCGGTCACGCATCTAAGTACTGACCAGGCTCTACGTTGCTTAACTTCGGGGATCGGACGAGAACCGGTGTTTTCAACGTGATATGGCCGTAAGCGAAGACGTGCCATAATTTTAACTATTACAATTTCAATATTTATTTACCAAATCTGATAATTTAATGATACTTTAATTGTTTTTTTTACCTAATATTTTACATTAAAATCTAACGCATTTTTATGAGTTTTTCCAAAAATTCAGGGGAAATGCTTACAGCACCTGGTATTCCCAAGCGGTCACCCATCTAAGTACTGACCAGGCTCTACGTTGCTTAACTTCGGGGATCGGACGAGAACCGGGTTTTTTCAACGTGATATGGCCGTAAGCGAAGACGTGCCATAATTTTAACTATTACAATTTTAATATTTATTTACCAAATCTGATAATTTAATGATACTTTAATTGTTTTTGTTACCTAATATTTTACATTAAAATCGAACGCATTTTTATGAGTTTTTCCAAAAATTCAGGGGAAATGCTTACAGCACCTGGTATTCCCAAGCGGTCACCCATCTAAGTACTGACCAGGCTCTACGTTGCTTAACTTCGGGGATCGGACGAGAACCGGTGTTTTCAACGTGATATGGCCGTAAGCGAAGACGTGCCATAATTTTAACTATTACAATTTCAATATTTATTTACCAAATCTGATAATTTAATGATACTTTAATTGTTTTTTTTACCTAATATTTTACATTAAAATCGAACGCATTTTTATGAGTTTTTCCAAAAATTCAGGGGAAATGTTTACAGCACCTGGTATTCCCAAGCGGTCACCCATCTAAGTACTGACCAGGCTCTACGTTGCTTAACTTCGGGGATCGGACGAGAACCGGTGTTTTCAACGTGATATGGCCGTAAGCGAAGACGTGCCATAATTTTAACTATTACAATTTCAATATTTATTTACCAAATCTGATAATGTAATTATATTTTGTTTTTTGTTTTTTTATCTAATATTTTACATTAAAATCGAACGCATTTTTATGAGTTTTTCCAAAAATTCAGGGGAAATGCTTACAGCACCTGGTATTCCCAAGCGGTCACCCATCTAAGTACTGACCAGGCTCTACGTTACTTAACTTCGGGGATCGGACGAGAACCGGTGTTTTCAACGTGATATGGCCGTAAGCGAAGAAGTGCCATAATTTTAACTATTACAATTTCAATATTTATTTACCAAATCTGATAATTTAATGATACTTTATTTGTTTTTTTTACCTAATATTTTACATTAAAATCGAACGCATTTTTATGAGTTTTTCCAAAAATTCAGGGGAAATGCTTACAGCACCTGGTATTCCCAAGCGGTCACCCATCTAAGTACTGACCAGGCTCTACGTTGCTTAACTTCGGGGATGCGACGAGAACCGGTGTTTTCAACGTGATATGGCCGTAAGCGAAGACGTGCCATAATTTTAACTATTACAATTTCAATATTTATTTACCAAATCTGATAATGTAATGATATTTTGTTTTTTGTTTTTTTATCTAATATTTTACATTAAAATCGAACGCATTTTTATGAGTTTTTCCAAAAATTCAGGGGAAATGCTTACAGCACCTGGTATTCCCAAGCGGTCACCCATCTAAGTACTGACCAGGCTCTACGTTGCTTGACTTCGGGGATCGGACGAGAACCGGTGTTTTCAACGTGATATGGCCGTAAGCGAAGACGTGCCATAATTTTAACTATTACAATTTCAATATTTATTTACCAAATCTGATAATGTAATGATATTTTGTTTTTTGTTTTTCTATCTAATATTTTACATTAAAATCGAACGCATTTTTATGAGTTTTTCCAAAACTTCAGGGGAAATGCTTACAGCACCTGGTATTCCCAAGCGGTCACCCATCTAAGTACTGACCAGGCTCTACGTTGCTTAACTTCGGGGATCGGACGAGAACCGGTGTTTTCAACGTGATATGGCCGTAAGCGAAGACGTGCCATAATTTTAACTATTACAATTTCAATATTTATTTACCAAATCTGATAATTTAATGATACTTTAATTGTTATTTTTACCTAATATTTTACATTAAAATCGAACGCATTTTTATGAGTTTTTCCAAAAATTCAGGGGAAATGCTTACAGCACCTGGTATTCCCAAGCGGTCACCCATCTAAGTACTGACCAGGCTCTACGTTGCTTAACTTCGGGGATCGGACGAGAACCGGTGTTTTCAACGTGATATGGCCGTAAGCGAAGACGTGCCATAATTTTAACTATTACAATTTTAATATTTATTTACCAAATCTGATAATTTAATGATACTTTAATTGTTTTTGTTACCTAATATTTTACATTAAAATCGAACGCATTTTTATGAGTTTTTCCAAAAATTCAGGGGAAATGCTTACAGCACCTGGTATTCCCAAGCGGTCACCCATCTAAGTACTGACCAGGCTCTACGTTGCTTAACTTCGGGGATCGGACGAGAACCGGTGTTTTCAACGTGATATGGCCGTAAGCGAAGACGTGCCATAATTTTAACTATTACAATTTCAATATTTATTTACCAAATCTGATAATTTAATGATACTTTAATTGTTTTTTTTACCTAATATTTTACATTAAAATCGAACGCATTTTTATGAGTTTTTCCAAAAATTCAGGGGAAATGTTTACAGCACCTGGTATTCCCAAGCGGTCACCCATCTAAGTACTGACCAGGCTCTACGTTGCTTAACTTCGGGGATCGGACGAGAACCGGTGTTTTCAACGTGATATGGCCGTAAGCGAAGACGTGCCATAATTTTAACTATTACAATTTCAATATTTATTTACCAAATCTGATAATTTAATGATACTTTAATTGTTTTTTTTACCTAATATTTTACATTAAAATCGAACGCATTTTTATGAGTTTTTCCAAAACTTCAGGGGAAATGCTTACAGCACCTGGTATTCCCAAGCGGTCACCCATCTAAGTACTGACCAGGCTCTACGTTGCTTAACTTCGGGGATCGGACGAGAACCGGTGTTTTCAACGTGATATGGCCGTAAGCGAAGACGTGCCATAATTTTAACTATTACAATTTTAATATTTATTTACCAAATCTGATAATGTAATGATATTTTGTTTTTTGTTTTTTTTATCTAATATTTTACATTAAAATCGAACGCATTTTTATGAGTTTTTCCAAAAATTCAGGGGAAATGCTTACAGCACCTGGTATTCCCAAGCGGTCACCCATCTAAGTACTGACCAGGCTCTACGTTGCTTAACTTCGGGGATCGGACGAGAACCGGTGTTTTCAACGTGATATGGCCGTAAGCGAAGACGTGCCATAATTTTAACTATTACAATTTCAATATTTATTTACCAAATCTGATAATGTAATGATATTTTGTTTTTTGTTTTTTTATCTAATATTTTACATTAAAATCGAACGCATTTTTATGAGTTTTTCCAAAAATTCAGGGGAAATGCTTACAGCACCTGGTATTCCCAAGCGGTCACCCATCTAAGTACTGACCAGGCTCTACGTTGCTTAACTTCGGGGATCGGACGAGAACCGGTGTTTTCAACGTGATATGGCCGTAAGCGAAGACGTGCCATAATTTTAACTATTACAATTTCAATATTTATTTACCAAATCTGATAATGTAATGATATTTTGTTTTTTGTTTTTTTATCTAATATTTTACATTAAAATCGAACGCATTTTTATGAGTTTTTCCAAAAATTCAGGGGAAATGCTTACAGCACCTGGTATTCCCAAGCGGTCACCCATCTAAGTACTGACCAGGCTCTACGTTGCTTAACTTCGGGGATCGGACGAGAACCGGTGTTTTCAACGTGATATGGCCGTAAGCGAAGACGTGCCATAATTTTAACTATTACAATTTCAATATTTATTTACCAAATCTGATAATGTAATTATATTTTGTTTTTTGTTTTTTTTATCTAATATTTTACATTAAAATCGAACGCATTTTTATGAGTTTTTCCAAAAATTCAGGGGAAATGCTTACAGCACCTGGTATTCCCAAGCGGTCACCCATCTAAGTACTGACCAGGCTCTACGTTACTTAACTTCGGGGATCGGACGAGAACCGGTGTTTTCAACGTGATATGGCCGTAAGCGAAGACGTGCCATAATTTTAACTATTACAATTTCAATATTTATTTACCAAATCTGATAATTTAATGATACTTTATTTGTTTTTTTTACCTAATATTTTACATTAAAATCGAACGCATTTTTATGAGTTTTTCCAAAAATTCAGGGGAAATGCTTACAGCACCTGGTATTCCCAAGCGGTCACCCATCTAAGTACTGACCAGGCTCTACGTTGCTTAACTTCGGGGATCGGACGAGAACCGGTGTTTTCAACGTGATATGGCCGTAAGCGAAGACGTGCCATAATTTTAACTATTACAATTTCAATATTTATTTACCAAATCTGATAATGTAATGATATTTTTTTTTTGTTTTTTTATCTAATATTTTACATTAAAATCGAACGCATTTTTATGAGTTTTTCCAAAACTTCAGGGGAAATGCTTACAGCACCTGGTATTCCCAAGCGGTCACCCATCTAAGTACTGACCAGGCTCTACGTTGCTTAACTTCGGGGATCGGACGAGAACCGGTGTTTTCAACGTGATATGGCCGTAAGCGAAGACGTGCCATAATTTTAACTATTACAATTTTAATATTTATTTACCAAATCTGATAATGTAATGATATTTTGTTTTTTGTTTTTTTTATCTAATATTTTACATTAAAATCGAACGCATTTTTATGAGTTTTTCCAAAAATTCAGGGGAAATGCTTACAGCACCTGGTATTCCCAAGCGGTCACCCATCTAAGTACTGACCAGGCTCTACGTTGCTTAACTTCGGGGATCGGACGAGAACCGGTGTTTTCAACGTGATATGGCCGTAAGCGAAGACGTGCCATAATTTTAACTATTACAATTTCAATATTTATTTACCAAATCTGATAATGTAATGATATTTTGTTTTTTGTTTTTTTATCTAATATTTTACATTAAAATCGAACGCATTTTTATGAGTTTTTCCAAAAATTCAGGGGAAATGCTTACAGCACCTGGTATTCCCAAGCGGTCACCCATCTAAGTACTGACCAGGCTCTACGTTGCTTAACTTCGGGGATCGGACGAGAACCGGTGTTTTCAACGTGATATGGCCGTAAGCGAAGACGTGCCATAATTTTAACTATTACAATTTCAATATTTATTTACCAAATCTGATAATGTAATGATATTTTGTTTTTTGTTTTTTTATCTAATATTTTACATTAAAATCGAACGCATTTTTATGAGTTTTTCCAAAAATTCAGGGGAAATGCTTACAGCACCTGGTATTCCCAAGCGGTCACCCATCTAAGTACTGACCAGGCTCTACGTTGCTTAACTTCGGGGATCGGACGATAACCGGTGTTTTCAACGTGATATGGCCGTAAGCGAAGACGTGCCATAATTTTAACTATTACAATTTCAATATTTATTTACCAAATCTGATAATGTAATTATATTTTGTTTTTTGTTTTTTTATCTAATATTTTACATTAAAATCGAACGCATTTTTATGAGTTTTTCCAAAAATTCAGGGGAAATGCTTACAGCACCTGGTATTCCCAAGCGGTCACCCATCTAAGTACTGACCAGGCTCTACGTTACTTAACTTCGGGGATCGGACGAGAACCGGTGTTTTCAACGTGATATGGCCGTAAGCGAAGAAGTGCCATAATTTTAACTATTACAATTTCAATATTTATTTACCAAATCTGATAATTTAATGATACTTTATTTGTTTTTTTTACCTAATATTTTACATTAAAATCGAACGCATTTTTATGAGTTTTTCCAAAAATTCAGGGGAAATGCTTACAGCACCTGGTATTCCCAAGCGGTCACCCATCTAAGTACTGACCAGGCTCTACGTTGCTTAACTTCGGGGATCGGACGAGAACCGGTGTTTTCAACGTGATATGGCCGTAAGCGAAGACGTGCCATAATTTTAACTATTACAATTTCAATATTTATTTACCAAATCTGATAATGTAATGATATTTTGTTTTTTGTTTTTTTATCTAATATTTTACATTAAAATCGAACGCATTTTTATGAGTTTTTCCAAAAATTCAGGGGAAATGCTTACAGCACCTGGTATTCCCAAGCGGTCACCCATCTAAGTACTGACCAGGCTCTACGTTGCTTAACTTCGGGGATCGGACGAGAACCGGTGTTTTCAACGTGATATGGCCGTAAGCGAAGACGTGCCATAATTTTAACTATTACAATTTCAATATTTATTTACCAAATCTGATAATGTAATGATATTTTGTTTTTTGTTTTTTTATCTAATATTTTACATTAAAATCGAACGCATTTTTATGAGTTTTTCCAAAAATTCAGGGGAAATGCTTACAGCACCTGGTATTCCCAAGCGGTCACCCATCTAAGTACTGACCAGGCTCTACGTTGCTTAACTTCGGGGATCGGACGAGAACCGGTGTTTTCAACGTGATATGGCCGTAAGCGAAGACGTGCCATAATTTTAACTATTACAATTTCAATATTTATTTACCAAATCTGATAATTTAATGATACTTTAATTGTTTTTTTTACCTAATATTTTACATTAAAATCGAACGCATTTTTATGAGTTTTTCCAAAAATTCAGGGGAAATGCTTACAGCACCTGGTATTCCCAAGCGGTCACCCATCTAAGTACTGACCAGGCTCTACGTTGCTTAACTTCGGGGATCGGACGAGAACCGGTGTTTTCAACGTGATATGGCCGTAAGCGAAGACGTGCCATAATTTTAACTATTACAATTTTAATATTTATTTACCAAATCTGATAATTTAATGATACTTTAATTGTTTTTGTTACCTAATATTTTACATTAAAATCGAACGCATTTTTATGAGTTTTTCCAAAACTTCAGGGGAAATGCTTACAGCACCTGGTATTCCCAAGCGGTCACCCATCTAAGTACTGACCAGGCTCTACGTTGCTTAACTTCGGGGATCGGACGAGAACCGGTGTTTTCAACGTGATATGGCCGTAAGCGAAGACGTGCCATAATTTTAACTATTACAATTTCAATATTTATTTACCAAATCTGATAATTTAATGATACTTTAATTGTTATTTTTACCTAATATTTTACATTAAAATCGAACGCATTTTTATGAGTTTTTCCAAAAATTCAGGGGAAATGCTTACAGCACCTGGTATTCCCAAGCGGTCACCCATCTAAGTACTGACCAGGCTCTACGTTGCTTAACTTCGGGGATCGGACGAGAACCGGTGTTTTCAACGTGATATGGCCGTAAGCGAAGACGTGCCATAATTTTAACTATTACAATTTTAATATTTATTTACCAAATCTGATAATTTAATGATACTTTAATTGTTTTTGTTACCTAATATTTTACATTAAAATCGAACGCATTTTTATGAGTTTTTCCAAAAATTCAGGGGAAATGCTTACAGCACCTGGTATTCCCAAGCGGTCACCCATCTAAGTACTGACCAGGCTCTACGTTGCTTAACTTCGGGGATCGGACGAGAACCGGTGTTTTCAACGTGATATGGCCGTAAGCGAAGACGTGCCATAATTTTAACTATTACAATTTCAATATTTATTTACCAAATCTGATAATTTAATGATACTTTAATTGTTTTTTTTACCTAATATTTTACATTAAAATCGAACGCATTTTTATGAGTTTTTCCAAAAATTCAGGGGAAATGTTTACAGCACCTGGTATTCCCAAGCGGTCACCCATCTAAGTACTGACCAGGCTCTACGTTGCTTAACTTCGGGGATCGGACGAGAACCGGTGTTTTCAACGTGATATGGCCGTAAGCGAAGACGTGCCATAATTTTAACTATTACAATTTCAATATTTATTTACCAAATCTGATAATTTAATGATACTTTAATTGTTTTTTTTACCTAATATTTTACATTAAAATCGAACGCATTTTTATGAGTTTTTCCAAAACTTCAGGGGAAATGCTTACAGCACCTGGTATTCCCAAGCGGTCACCCATCTAAGTACTGACCAGGCTCTACGTTGCTTAACTTCGGGGATCGGACGAGAACCGGTGTTTTCAACGTGATATGGCCGTAAGCGAAGACGTGCCATAATTTTAACTATTACAATTTTAATATTTATTTACCAAATCTGATAATGTAATGATATTTTGTTTTTTGTTTTTTTTATCTAATATTTTACATTAAAATCGAACGCATTTTTATGAGTTTTTCCAAAAATTCAGGGGAAATGCTTACAGCACCTGGTATTCCCAAGCGGTCACCCATCTAAGTACTGACCAGGCTCTACGTTGCTTAACTTCGGGGATCGGACGAGAACCGGTGTTTTCAACGTGATATGGCCGTAAGCGAAGACGTGCCATAATTTTAACTATTACAATTTCAATATTTATTTACCAAATCTGATAATGTAATGATATTTTGTTTTTTGTTTTTTTATCTAATATTTTACATTAAAATCGAACGCATTTTTATGAGTTTTTCCAAAAATTCAGGGGAAATGCTTACAGCACCTGGTATTCCCAAGCGGTCACCCATCTAAGTACTGACCAGGCTCTACGTTGCTTAACTTCGGGGATCGGACGAGAACCGGTGTTTTCAACGTGATATGGCCGTAAGCGAAGACGTGCCATAATTTTAACTATTACAATTTCAATATTTATTTACCAAATCTGATAATGTAATGATATTTTGTTTTTTGTTTTTTTATCTAATATTTTACATTAAAATCGAACGCATTTTTATGAGTTTTTCCAAAAATTCAGGGGAAATGCTTACAGCACCTGGTATTCCCAAGCGGTCACCCATCTAAGTACTGACCAGGCTCTACGTTGCTTAACTTCGGGGATCGGACGAGAACCGGTGTTTTCAACGTGATATGGCCGTAAGCGAAGACGTGCCATAATTTTAACTATTACAATTTCAATATTTATTTACCAAATCTGATAATGTAATTATATTTTGTTTTTTGTTTTTTTTATCTAATATTTTACATTAAAATCGAACGCATTTTTATGAGTTTTTCCAAAAATTCAGGGGAAATGCTTACAGCACCTGGTATTCCCAAGCGGTCACCCATCTAAGTACTGACCAGGCTCTACGTTACTTAACTTCGGGGATCGGACGAGAACCGGTGTTTTCAACGTGATATGGCCGTAAGCGAAGACGTGCCATAATTTTAACTATTACAATTTCAATATTTATTTACCAAATCTGATAATTTAATGATACTTTATTTGTTTTTTTTACCTAATATTTTACATTAAAATCGAACGCATTTTTATGAGTTTTTCCAAAAATTCAGGGTAAATGCTTACAGCACCTGGTATTCCCAAGCGGTCACCCATCTAAGTACTGACCAGGCTCTACGTTGCTTAACTTCGGGGATCGGACGAGAACCGGTGTTTTCAACGTGATATGGCCGTAAGCGAAGACGTGCCATAATTTTAACTATTACAATTTCAATATTTATTTACCAAATCTGATAATGTAATGATATTTTTTTTTTTGTTTTTTTATCTAATATTTTACATTAAAATCGAACGCATTTTTATGAGTTTTTCCAAAACTTCAGGGGAAATGCTTACAGCACCTGGTATTCCCAAGCGGTCACCCATCTAAGTACTGACCAGGCTCTACGTTGCTTAACTTCGGGGATCGGACGAGAACCGGTGTTTTCAACGTGATATGGCCGTAAGCGAAGACGTGCCATAATTTTAACTATTACAATTTTAATATTTATTTACCAAATCTGATAATGTAATGATATTTTGTTTTTTGTTTTTTTTATCTAATATTTTACATTAAAATCGAACGCATTTTTATGAGTTTTTCCAAAAATTCAGGGGAAATGCTTACAGCACCTGGTATTCCCAAGCGGTCACCCATCTAAGTACTGACCAGGCTCTACGTTGCTTAACTTCGGGGATCGGACGAGAACCGGTGTTTTCAACGTGATATGGCCGTAAGCGAAGACGTGCCATAATTTTAACTATTACAATTTCAATATTTATTTACCAAATCTGATAATGTAATGATATTTTGTTTTTTGTTTTTTTATCTAATATTTTACATTAAAATCGAACGCATTTTTATGAGTTTTTCCAAAAATTCAGGGGAAATGCTTACAGCACCTGGTATTCCCAAGCGGTCACCCATCTAAGTACTGACCAGGCTCTACGTTGCTTAACTTCGGGGATCGGACGAGAACCGGTGTTTTCAACGTGATATGGCCGTAAGCGAAGACGTGCCATAATTTTAACTATTACAATTTCAATATTTATTTACCAAATCTGATAATGTAATGATATTTTGTTTTTTGTTTTTTTATCTAATATTTTACATTAAAATCGAACGCATTTTTATGAGTTTTTCCAAAAATTCAGGGGAAATGCTTACAGCACCTGGTATTCCCAAGCGGTCACCCATCTAAGTACTGACCAGGCTCTACGTTGCTTAACTTCGGGGATCGGACGAGAACCGGTGTTTTCAACGTGATATGGCCGTAAGCGAAGACGTGCCATAATTTTAACTATTACAATTTCAATATTTATTTACCAAATCTGATAATGTAATTATATTTTGTTTTTTGTTTTTTTATCTAATATTTTACATTAAAATCGAACGCATTTTTATGAGTTTTTCCAAAAATTCAGGGGAAATGCTTACAGCACCTGGTATTCCCAAGCGGTCACCCATCTAAGTACTGACCAGGCTCTACGTTACTTAACTTCGGGGATCGGACGAGAACCGGTGTTTTCAACGTGATATGGCCGTAAGCGAAGAAGTGCCATAATTTTAACTATTACAATTTCAATATTTATTTACCAAATCTGATAATTTAATGATACTTTATTTGTTTTTTTTACCTAATATTTTACATTAAAATCGAACGCATTTTTATGAGTTTTTCCAAAAATTCAGGGGAAATGCTTACAGCACCTGGTATTCCCAAGCGGTCACCCATCTAAGTACTGACCAGGCTCTACGTTGCTTAACTTCGGGGATCGGACGAGAACCGGTGTTTTCAACGTGATATGGCCGTAAGCGAAGACGTGCCATAATTTTAACTATTACAATTTCAATATTTATTTACCAAATCTGATAATGTAATGATATTTTGTTTTTTGTTTTTTTATCTAATATTTTACATTAAAATCGAACGCATTTTTATGAGTTTTTCCAAAAATTCAGGGGAAATGCTTACAGCACCTGGTATTCCCAAGCGGTCACCCATCTAAGTACTGACCAGGCTCTACGTTGCTTAACTTCGGGGATCGGACGAGAACCGGTGTTTTCAACGTGATATGGCCGTAAGCGAAGACGTGCCATAATTTTAACTATTACAATTTCAATATTTATTTACCAAATCTGATAATGTAATGATATTTTGTTTTTTGTTTTTTTATCTAATATTTTACATTAAAATCGAACGCATTTTTATGAGTTTTTCCAAAAATTCAGGGGAAATGCTTACAGCACCTGGTATTCCCAAGCGGTCACCCATCTAAGTACTGACCAGGCTCTACGTTGCTTAACTTCGGGGATCGGACGAGAACCGGTGTTTTCAACGTGATATGGCCGTAAGCGAAGACGTGCCATAATTACTATTACAATTTCAATATTTATTTACCAAATCTGATAATTTAATGATACTTTAATTGTTTTTTTTACCTAATATTTTACATTAAAATCGAACGCATTTTTATGCGTTTTTCCAAAAATTCAGGGGAAATGCTTACAGCACCTGGTATTCCCAAGCGGTCACCCATCTAAGTACTGACCAGGCTCTACGTTGCTTAACTTCGGGGATCGGACGAGAACCGGTGTTTTCAACGTGATATGGCCGTAAGCGAAGACGTGCCATAATTTTAACTATTACAATTTTAATATTTATTTACCAAATCTGATAATTTAATGATACTTTAATTGTTTTTGTTACCTAATATTTTACATTAAAATCGAACGCATTTTTATGAGTTTTTCCAAAAATTCAGGGGAAATGCTTACAGCACCTGGTATTCCCAAGCGGTCACCCATCTAAGTACTGACCAGGCTCTACGTTGCTTAACTTCGGGGATCGGACGAGAACCGGTGTTTTCAACGTGATATGGCCGTAAGCGAAGACGTGCCATAATTTTAACTATTACAATTTCAATATTTATTTACCAAATCTGATAATGTAATTATATTTTGTTTTTTGTTTTTTTATCTAATATTTTACATTAAAATCGAACGCATTTTTATGAGTTTTTCCAAAAATTCAGGGGAAATGCTTACAGCACCTGGTATTCCCAAGCGGTCACCCATCTAAGTACTGACCAGGCTCTACGTTACTTAACTTCGGGGATCGGACGAGAACCGGTGTTTTCAACGTGATATGGCCGTAAGCGAAGTAGTGCCATAATTTTAACTATTACAATTTCAATATTTATTTACCAAATCTGATAATTTAATGATACTTTATTTGTTTTTTTTACCTAATATTTTACATTAAAATCGAACGCATTTTTATGAGTTTTTCCAAAAATTCAGGGGAAATGCTTACAGCACCTGGTATTCCCAAGCGGTCACCCATCTAAGTACTGACCAGGCTCTACGTTGCTTAACTTCGGGGATCGGACGAGAACCGGTGTTTTCAACGTGATATGGCCGTAAGCGAAGACGTGCCATAATTTTAACTATTACAATTTCAATATTTATTTACCAAATCTGATAATGTAATGATATTTTGTTTTTTGTTTTTTTATCTAATATTTTACATTAAAATCGAACGCATTTTTATGAGTTTTTCCAAAAATTCAGGGGAAATGCTTACAGCACCTGGTATTCCCAAGCGGTCACCCATCTAAGTACTGACCAGGCTCTACGTTGCTTAACTTCGGGGATCGGACGAGAACCGGTGTTTTCAACGTGATATGGCCGTAAGCGAAGACGTGCCATAATTTTAACTATTACAATTTCAATATTTATTTACCAAATCTGATAATGTAATGATATTTTGTTTTTTGTTTTTTTATCTAATATTTTACATTAAAATCGAACGCATTTTTATGAGTTTTTCCAAAACTTCAGGGGAAATGCTTACAGCACCTGGTATTCCCAAGCGGTCACCCATCTAAGTACTGACCAGGCTCTACGTTGCTTAACTTCGGGGATCGGACGAGAACCGGTGTTTTCAACGTGATATGGCCGTAAGCGAAGACGTGCCATAATTTTAACTATTACAATTTCAATATTTATTTACCAAATCTGATAATTTAATGATACTTTAATTGTTTGTTTACCTAATATTTTACATTAAAATCGAACGCATTTTTATGAGTTTTTCCAAAAATTCAGGGGAAATGCTTACAGCACCTGGTATTCCCAAGCGGTCACCCATCTAAGTACTGACCAGGCTCTACGTTGCTTAACTTCGGGGATCGGACGAGAACCGGTGTTTTCAACGTGATATGGCCGTAAGCGAAGACGTGCCATAATTTTAACTATTACAATTTTAATATTTATTTACCAAATCTGATAATTTAATGATACTTTAATTGTTTTTGTTACCTAATATTTTACATTAAAATCGAACGCATTTTTATGAGTTTTTCCAAAAATTCAGGGGAAATGCTTACAGCACCTGGTATTCCCAAGCGGTCACCCATCTAAGTACTGACCAGGCTCTACGTTGCTTAACTTCGGGGATCGGACGAGAACCGGTGTTTTCAACGTGATATGGCCGTAAGCGAAGACGTGCCATAATTTTAACTATTACAATTTCAATATTTATTTACCAAATCTGATAATGTAATGATATTTTGTTTTTTGTTTTTTTATCTAATATTTTACATTAAAATCGAACGCATTTTTATGAGTTTTTCCAAAAATTCAGGGGAAATGCTTACAGCACCTGGTATTCCCAAGCGGTCACCCATCTAAGTACTGACCAGGCTCTACGTTGCTTAACTTCGGGGATCGGACGAGAACCGGTGTTTTCAACGTGATATGGCCGTAAGCGAAGACGTGCCATAATTTTAACTATTACAATTTCAATATTTATTTACCAAATCTGATAATGTAATGATATTTTGTTTTTTGTTTTTTTATCTAATATTTTACATTAAAATCGAACGCATTTTTATGAGTTTTTCCAAAAATTCAGGGGAAATGCTTACAGCACCTGGTATTCCCAAGCGGTCACCCATCTAAGTACTGACCAGGCTCTACGTTACTAAACTTCGGGGATCGGACGAGAACCGGTGTTTTCAACGTGATATGGCCGTAAGCGAAGAAGTGCCATAATTTTAACTATTACAATTTCAATATTTATTTACCAAATCTGATAATTTAATGATACTTTATTTGTTTTTTTTACCTAATATTTTACATTAAAATCGAACGCATTTTTATGAGTTTTTCCAAAAATTCAGGGGAAATGCTTACAGCACCTGGTATTCCCAAGCGGTCACCCATCTAAGTACTGACCAGGCTCTACGTTGCTTAACTTCGGGGATCGGACGAGAACCGGTGTTTTCAACGTGATATGGCCGTAAGCGAAGACGTGCCATAATTTTAACTATTACAATTTCAATATTTATTTACCAAATCTGATAATGTAATGATATTTTGTTTTTTGTTTTTTTATCTAATATTTTACATTAAAATCGAACGCATTTTTATGAGTTTTTCCAAAAATTCAGGGGAAATGCTTACAGCACCTGGTATTCCCAAGCGGTCACCCATCTAAGTACTGACCAGGCTCTACGTTGCTTAACTTCGGGGATCGGACGAGAACCGGTGTTTTCAACGTGATATGGCCGTAAGCGAAGACGTGCCATAATTTTAACTATTACAATTTCAATATTTATTTACCAAATCTGATAATGTAATGATATTTTGTTTTTTGTTTTTTTATCTAATATTTTACATTAAAATCGAACGCATTTTTATGAGTTTTTCCAAAACTTCAGGGGAAATGCTTACAGCACCTGGTATTCCCAAGCGGTCACCCATCTAAGTACTGACCAGGCTCTACGTTGCTTAACTTCGGGGATCGGACGAGAACCGGTGTTTTCAACGTGATATGGCCGTAAGCGAAGACGTGCCATAATTTTAACTATTACAATTTCAATATTTATTTACCAAATCTGATAATTTAATGATACTTTAATTGTTTTTTTTACCTAATATTTTACATTAAAATCGAACGCATTTTTATGAGTTTTTCCAAAAATTCAGGGGAAATGCTTACAGCACCTGGTATTCCCAAGCGGTCACCCATCTAAGTACTGACAAGGCTCTACGTTGCTTAACTTCGGGGATCGGACGAGCACCGGTGTTTTCAACGTGATATGGCCGTAAGCGAAGACGTGCCATAATTTTAACTATTACAATTTCAATATTTATTTACCAAATCTGATAATTTAATGATACTTTAATTGTTTTTGTTACCTAATATTTTACATTAAAATCGAACGCATTTTTATGAGTTTTTCCAAAAATTCAGGGGAAATGCTTACAGCACCTGGTATTCCCAAGCGGTCACCCATCTAAGTACTGACCAGGCTCTACGTTGCTTAACTTCGGGGATCGGACGAGAACCGGTGTTTTCAACGTGATATGGCCGTAAGCGAAGACGTGCCATAATTTTAACTATTACAATTTCAATATTTATTTACCAAATCTGATAATGTAATTATATTTTGTTTTTTGTTTTTTTATCTAATATTTTACATTAAAATCGAACGCATTTTTATGAGTTTTTCCAAAAATTCAGGGGAAATGCTTACAGCACCTGGTATTCCCAAGCGGTCACCCATCTAAGTACTGACCAGGCTCTACGTTACTTAACTTCGGGGATCGGACGAGAACCGGTGTTTTCAACGTGATATGGCCGTAAGCGAAGAAGTGCCATAATTTTAACTATTACAATTTCAATATTTATTTACCAAATCTGATAATTTAATGATACTTTATTTGTTTTTTTTACCTAATATTTTACATTAAAATCGAACGCATTTTTATGAGTTTTTCCAAAAATTCAGGGGAAATGCTTACAGCACCTGGTATTCCCAAGCGGTCACCCATCTAAGTACTGACCAGGCTCTACGTTGCTTAACTTCGGGGATCGGACGAGAACCGGTGTTTTCAACGTGATATGGCCGTAAGCGAAGACGTGCCATAATTTTAACTATTACAATTTCAATATTTATTTACCAAATCTGATAATGTAATGATATTTTGTTTTTTGTTTTTTTATCTAATATTTTACATTAAAATCGAACGCATTTTTATGAGTTTTTCCAAAAATTCAGGGGAAATGCTTACAGCACCTGGTATTCCCAAGCGGTCACCCATCTAAGTACTGACCAGGCTCTACGTTGCTTAACTTCGGGGATCGGACGAGAACCGGTGTTTTCAACGTGATATGGCCGTAAGCGAAGACGTGCCATAATTTTAACTATTACAATTTCAATATTTATTTACCAAATCTGATAATGTAATGATATTTTGTTTTTTGTTTTTTTATCTAATATTTTACATTAAAATCGAACGCATTTTTATGAGTTTTTCCAAAACTTCAGGGGAAATGCTTACAGCACCTGGTATTCCCAAGCGGTCACCCATCTAAGTACTGACCAGGCTCTACGTTGCTTAACTTCGGGGATCGGACGAGAACCGGTGTTTTCAACGTGATATGGCCGTAAGCGAAGACGTGCCATAATTTTAACTATTACAATTTCAATATTTATTTACCAAATCTGATAATTTAATGATACTTTAATTGTTTTTTTTACCTAATATTTTACATTAAAATCGAACGCATTTTTATGAGTTTTTCCAAAAATTCAGGGGAAATGCTTAAAGCACCTGGTATTCCCAAGCGGTCACCCATCTAAGTACTGACCAGGCTCTACGTTGCTTAACTTCGGGGATCGGACGAGAACCGGTGTTTTCAACGTGATATGGCCGTAAGCGAAGACGTGCCATAATTTTAACTATTACAATTTTAATATTTATTTACCAAATCTGATAATTTAATGATACTTTAATTGTTTTTGTTACCTAATATTTTACATTAAAATCGAACGCATTTTTATGAGTTTTTCCAAAAATTCAGGGGAAATGCTTACAGCACCTGGTATTCCCAAGCGGTCACCCATCTAAGTACTGACCAGGCTCTACGTTGCTTAACTTCGGGGATCGGACGAGAACCGGTGTTTTCAACGTGATATGGCCGTAAGCGAAGACGTGCCATAATTTTAACTATTACAATTTCAATATTTATTTACCAAATCTGATAATTTAATGATACTTTAATTGTTTTTTTTACCTAATATTTTACATTAAAATCGAACGCATTTTTATGAGTTTTTCCAAAAATTCAGGGGAAATGTTTACAGCACCTGGTATTCCCAAGCGGTCACCCATCTAAGTACTGACCAGGCTCTACGTTGCTTAACTTCGGGGATCGGACGAGAACCGGTGGTTTCAACGTGATATGGCCGTAAGCGAAGACGTGCCATAATTTTAACTATTACAATTTCAATATTTATTTACCAAATCTGATAATTTAATGATACTTTAATTGTTTTTTTTACCTAATATTTTACATTAAAATCGAACGCATTTTTATGAGTTTTTCCAAAAATTCAGGGGAAATGCTTACAGCACCTGGTATTCCCAAGCGGTCACCCATCTAAGTACTGACCAGGCTCTACGTTGCTTAACTTCGGGGATCGGACGAGAACCGGTGTTTTCAACGTGATATGGCCGTAAGCGAAGACGTGCCATAATTTTAACTATTACAATTTCAATATTTATTTACCAAATCTGATAATGTAATGATATTTTGTTTTTTGTTTTTTTATCTAATATTTTACATTAAAATCGAACGCATTTTTATGAGTTTTTCCAAAAATTCAGGGGAAATGCTTACAGCACCTGGTATTCCCAAGCGGTCACCCATCTAAGTACTGACCAGGCTCTACGTTGCTTAACTTCGGGGATCGGACGAGAACCGGTGTTTTCAACGTGATATGGCCGTAAGCGAAGACGTGCCATAATTTTAACTATTACAATTTCAATATTTATTTACCAAATCTGATAATGTAATGATATTTTGTTTTTTGTTTTTTTATCTAATATTTTACATTAAAATCGAACGCATTTTTATGAGTTTTTCCAAAAATTCAGGGGAAATGCTTACAGCACCTGGTATTCCCAAGCGGTCACCCATCTAAGTACTGACCAGGCTCTACGTTGCTTAACTTCGGGGATCGGACGAGAACCGGTGTTTTCAACGTGATATGGCCGTAAGCGAAGACGTGCCATAATTTTAACTATTACAATTTCAATATTTATTTACCAAATCTGATAATTTAATGATACTTTAATTGTTTTTTTTACCTAATATTTTACATTAAAATCGAACGCATTTTTATGAGTTTTTCCAAAAATTCAGGGGAAATGCTTACAGCACCTGGTATTCCCAAGCGGTCACCCATCTAAGTACTGACCAGGCTCTACGTTGCTTAACTTCGGGGATCGGACGAGAACCGGTGTTTTCAACGTGATATGGCCGTAAGCGAAGACGTGCCATAATTTTAACTATTACAATTTCAATATTTATTTACCAAATCTGATAATGTAATGATATTTTGTTTTTTGTTTTTTTATCTAATATTTTACATTAAAATCGAACGCATTTTTATGAGTTTTTCCAAAAATTCAGGGGAAATGCTTACAGCACCTGGTATTCCCAAGCGGTCACCCATCTAAGTACTGACCAGGCTCTACGTTGCTTAACTTCGGGGATCGGACGAGAACCGGTGTTTTCAACGTGATATGGCCGTAAGCGAAGACGTGCCATAATTTTAACTATTACAATTTCAATATTTATTTACCAAATCTGATAATGTAATGATATTTTGTTTTTTGTTTTTTTATCTAATATTTTACATTAAAATCGAACGCATTTTTATGAGTTTTTCCAAAAATTCAGGGGAAATGCTTACAGCACCTGGTATTCCCAAGCGGTCACCCATCTAAGTACTGACCAGGCTCTACGTTGCTTAACTTCGGGGATCGGACGAGAACCGGTGTTTTCAACGTGATATGGCCGTAAGCGAAGACGTGCCATAATTTTAACTATTACAATTTCAATATTTATTTACCAAATCTGATAATGTAATGATATTTTCTTTTTTGTTTTTTTATCTAATATTTTACATTAAAATCGAACGCATTTTTATGAGTTTTTCCAAAACTTCAGGGGAAATGCTTACAGCACCTGGTATTCCCAAGCGGTCACCCATCTAAGTACTGACCAGGCTCTACGTTGCTTAACTTCGGGGATCGGACGAGAACCGGTGTTTTCAACGTGATATGGCCGTAAGCGAAGACGTGCCATAATTTTAACTATTACAATTTCAATATTTATTTACCAAATCTGATAATGTAATGATATTTTGTTTTTTGTTTTTTTATCTAATATTTTACATTAAAATCGAACGCATTTTTATGAGTTTTTCCAAAAATTCAGGGGAAATGCTTACAGCACCTGGTATTCCCAAGCGGTCACCCATCTAAGTACTGACCAGGCTCTACGTTGCTTAACTTCGGGGATCGGACGAGAACCGGTGTTTTCAACGTGATATGGCCGTAAGCGAAGACGTGCCATAATTTTAACTATTACAATTTTAATATTTATTTACCAAATCTGATAATTTAATGATACTTTAATTGTTTTTGTTACCTAATATTTTACATTAAAATCGAACGCATTTTTATGAGTTTTTCCAAAAATTCAGGGGAAATGCTTACAGCACCTGGTATTCCCAAGCGGTCACCCATCTAAGTACTGACCAGGCTCTACGTTGCTTAACTTCGGGGATCGGACGAGAACCGGTGTTTTCAACGTGATATGGCCGTAAGCGAAGACGTGCCATAATTTTAACTATTACAATTTCAATATTTATTTACCAAATCTGATAATGTAATGATATTTTGTTTTTTGTTTTTTTATCTAATATTTTACATTAAAATCGAACGCATTTTTATGAGTTTTTCCAAAAATTCAGGGGAAATGCTTACAGCACCTGGTATTCCCAAGCGGTCACCCATCTAAGTACTGACCAGGCTCTACGTTGCTTAACTTCGGGGATCGGACGAGAACCGGTGTTTTCAACGTGATATGGCCGTAAGCGAAGACGTGCCATAATTTTAACTATTACAATTTTAATATTTATTTACCAAATCTGATAATTTAATGATACTTTAATTGTTTTTGTTACCTAATATTTTACATTAAAATCGAACGCATTTTTATGAGTTTTTCCAAAAATTCAGGGGAAATGCTTACAGCACCTGGTATTCCCAAGCGGTCACCCATCTAAGTACTGACCAGGCTCTACGTTGCTTAACTTCGGGGATCGGACGAGAACCGGTGTTTTCAACGTGATATGGCCGTAAGCGAAGACGTGCCATAATTTTAACTATTACAATTTCAATATTTATTTACCAAATCTGATAATGTAATTATATTTTGTTTTTTGTTTTTTTATCTAATATTTTACATTAAAATCGAACGCATTTTTATGAGTTTTTCCAAAAATTCAGGGGAAATGCTTACAGCACCTGGTATTCCCAAGCGGTCACCCATCTAAGTACTGACCAGGCTCTACGTTACTTAACTTCGGGGATCGGACGAGAACCGGTGTTTTCAACGTGATATGGCCGTAAGCGAAGAAGTGCCATAATTTTAACTATTACAATTTCAATATTTATTTACCAAATCTGATAATTTAATGATACTTTATTTGTTTTTTTTACCTAATATTTTACATTAAAATCGAACGCATTTTTATGAGTTTTTCCAAAAATTCAGGGGAAATGCTTACAGCACCTGGTATTCCCAAGCGGTCACCCATCTAAGTACTGACCAGGCTCTACGTTGCTTAACTTCGGGGATCGGACGAGAACCGGTGTTTTCAACGTGATATGGCCGTAAGCGAAGACGTGCCATAATTTTAACTATTACAATTTCAATATTTATTTACCAAATCTGATAATGTAATGATATTTTGTTTTTTGTTTTTTTATCTAATATTTTACATTAAAATCGAACGCATTTTTATGAGTTTTTCCAAAAATTCAGGGGAAATGCTTACAGCACCTGGTATTCCCAAGCGGTCACCCATCTAAGTACTGACCAGGCTCTACGTTGCTTAACTTCGGGGATCGGACGAGAACCGGTGTTTTCAACGTGATATGGCCGTAAGCGAAGACGTGCCATAATTTTAACTATTACAATTTCAATATTTATTTACCAAATCTGATAATGTAATGATATTTTGTTTTTTGTTTTTTTATCTAATATTTTACATTAAAATCGAACGCATTTTTATGAGTTTTTCCAAAAATTCAGGGGAAATGCTTACAGCACCTGGTATTCCCAAGCGGTCACCCATCTAAGTACTGACCAGGCTCTACGTTGCTTAACTTCGGGGATCGGACGAGAACCGGTGTTTTCAACGTGATATGGCCGTAAGCGAAGACGTGCCATAATTTTAACTATTACAATTTCAATATTTATTTACCAAATCTGATAATTTAATGATACTTTAATTGTTTTTTTTACCTAATATTTTACATTAAAATCGAACGCATTTTTATGAGTTTTTCCAAAAATTCAGGGGAAATGCTTACAGCACCTGGTATTCCCAAGCGGTCACCCATCTAAGTACTGACCAGGCTCTACGTTGCTTAACTTCGGGGATCGGACGAGAACCGGTGTTTTCAACGTGATATGGCCGTAAGCGAAGACGTGCCATAAATTTAACTATTACAATTTTAATATTTATTTACCAAATCTGATAATTTAATGATACTTTAATTGTTTTTGTTACCTAATATTTTACATTAAAATCGAACGCATTTTTATGAGTTTTTCCAAAAATTCAGGGAAAATGCTTACAGCACCTGGTATTCCCAAGCGGTCACCCATCTAAGTACTGACCAGGCTCTACGTTGCTTAACTTCGGGGATCGGACGAGAACCGGTGTTTTCAACGTGATATGGCCGTAAGCGAAGACGTGCCATAATTTTAACTATTACAATTTCAATATTTATTTACCAAATCTGATAATTTAATGATACTTTAATTGTTTTTTTTACCTAATATTTTACATTAAAATCGAACGCATTTTTATGAGTTTTTCCAAAAATTCAGGGGAAATGTTTACAGCACCTGGTATTCCCAAGCGGTCACCCATCTAAGTACTGACCAGGCTCTACGTTGCTTAACTTCGGGGATCGGACGAGAACCGGTGTTTTCAACGTGATATGGCCGTAAGCGAAGACGTGCCATAATTTTAACTATTACAATTTCAATATTTATTTACCAAATCTGATAATTTAATGATACTTTAATTGTTTTTTTTACCTAATATTTTACATTAAAATCGAACGCATTTTTATGAGTTTTTCCAAAAATTCAGGGGAAATGCTTACAGCACCTGGTATTCCCAAGCGGTCACCCATCTAAGTACTGACCAGGCTCTACGTTGCTTAACTTCGGGGATCGGACGAGAACCGGTGTTTTCAACGTGATATGGCCGTAAGCGAAGACGTGCCATAATTTTAACTATTACAATTTCAATATTTATTTACCAAATCTGATAATTTAATGATACTTTAATTGTTTTTTTTACCTAATATTTTACATTAAAATCGAACGCATTTTTATGAGTTTTTCCAAAAATTCAGGGGAAATGCTTACAGCACCTGGTATTCCCAAGCGGTCACCCATCTAAGTACTGACCAGGCTCTACGTTGCTTAACTTCGGGGATCGGACGAGAACCGGTGTTTTCAACGTGATATGGCCGTAAGCGAAGACGTGCCATAATTTTAACTATTACAATTTCAATATTTATTTACCAAATCTGATAATGTAATGATATTTTGTTTTTTGTTTTTTTATCTAATATTTTACATTAAAATCGAACGCATTTTTATGAGTTTTTCCAAAAATTCAGGGGAAATGCTTACAGCACCTGGTATTCCCAAGCGGTCACCCATCTAAGTACTGACCAGGCTCTACGTTGCTTAACTTCGGGGATCGGACGAGAACCGGTGTTTTCAACGTGATATGGCCGTAAGCGAAGACGTGCCATAATTTTAACTATTACAATTTCAATATTTATTTACCAAATCTGATAATGTAATGATATTTTGTTTTTTGTTTTTTTATCTAATATTTTACATTAAAATCGAACGCATTTTTATGAGTTTTTCCAAAAATTCAGGGGAAATGCTTACAGCACCTGGTATTCCCAAGCGGTCACCCATCTAAGTACTGACCAGGCTCTACGTTGCTTAACTTCGGGGATCGGACGAGAACCGGTGTTTTCAACGTGATATGGCCGTAAGCGAAGACGTGCCATAATTTTAACTATTACAATTTCAATATTTATTTACCAAATCTGATAATGTAATTATATTTTGTTTTTTGTTTTTTTATCTAATATTTTACATTAAAATCGAACGCATTTTTATGAGTTTTTCCAAAAATTCAGGGGAAATGCTTACAGCACCTGATATTCCCAAGCGGTCACCCATCTAAGTACTGACCAGGCTCTACGTTACTTAACTTCGGGGATCGGACGAGAACCGGTGTTTTCAACGTGATATGGCCGTAAGCGAAGAAGTGCCATAATTTTAACTATTACAATTTCAATATTTATTTACCAAATCTGATAATTTAATGATACTTTATTTGTTTTTTTTACCTAATATTTTACATTAAAATCGAACGCATTTTTATGAGTTTTTCCAAAAATTCAGGGGAAATGCTTACAGCACCTGGTATTCCCAAGCGGTCACCCATCTAAGTACTGACCAGGCTCTACGTTGCTTAACTTCGGGGATCGGACGAGAACCGGTGTTTTCAACGTGATATGGCCGTAAGCGAAGACGTGCCATAATTTTAACTATTACAATTTCAATATTTATTTACCAAATCTGATAATGTAATGATATTTTGTTTTTTGTTTTTTTATCTAATATTTTACATTAAAATCGAACGCATTTTTATGAGTTTTTCCAAAAATTCAGGGGAAATGCTTACAGCACCTGGTATTCCCAAGCGGTCACCCATCTAAGTACTGACCAGGCTCTACGTTGCTTAACTTCGGGGATCGGACGAGAACCGGTGTTTTCAACGTGATATGGCCGTAAGCGAAGACGTGCCATAATTTTAACTATTACAATTTCAATATTTATTTACCAAATCTGATAATGTAATGATATTTTGTTTTTTGTTTTTTTATCTAATATTTTACATTAAAATCGAACGCATTTTTATGAGTTTTTCCAAAACTTCAGGGGAAATGCTTACAGCACCTGGTATTCCCAAGCGGTCACCCATCTAAGTACTGACCAGGCTCTACGTTGCTTAACTTCGGGGATCGGACGAGAACCGGTGTTTTCAACGTGATATGGCCGTAAGCGAAGACGTGCCATAATTTTAACTATTACAATTTTAATATTTATTTACCAAATCTGATAATGTAATGATATTTTGTTTTTTGTTTTTTTATCTAATATTTTACATTAAAATCGAACGCATTTTTATGAGTTTTTCCAAAAATTCAGGGGAAATGCTTACAGCACCTGGTATTCCCAAGCGGTCACCCATCTAAGTACTGACCAGGTTCTACGTTGCTTAACTTCGGGGATCGGACGAGAACCGGTGTTTTCAACGTGATATGGCCGTAAGCGAAGACGTGCCATAATTTTAACTATTACAATTTCAATATTTATTTACCAAATCTGATAATGTAATGATATTTTGTTTTTTGTTTTTTTATCTAATATTTTACATTAAAATCGAACGAATTTTTATGAGTTTTTCCAAAAATTAAGGGGAAACGCTTACAGCACCTGGTATTCCCAAGCGGTCACCCATCTAAGTACTGACCAGGCTCTACGTTGCTTAACTTCGGGGATCGGACGAGAACCGGTGTTTTCAACGTGATATGGCCGTAAGCGAAGAAGTGCGATAATTTTAACTATTACAATTTCAATATTTATTTACCAAATCTGATAATTTAATGATACTTTATTTCTTTTTTTTACCTACTATTTTACATTAAAATCGAACGCATTTTTATGAGTTTTTCCAAAAATTCAGGGGAAATGCTTACAGCACCTGGTATTCCCAAGCGGTCACCCATCTAAGTACTGACCAGGCTCTACGTTGCTTAACTTCGGGGATCGGACGAGAACCGGTGTTTTCAACGTGATATGGCCGTAAGCGAAGACGTGCCATAATTTTAACTATTACAATTTCAATATTTATTTACCAAATCTGATAATGTAATGATATTTTGTTTTTTGTTTTTTTTATCTAATATTTTACATTAAAATCGAACGCATTTTTATGAGTTTTTCCAAAAATTCAGGGGAAATGCTTACAGCACCTGGTATTCCCAAGCGGTCACCCATCTAAGTACTGACCAGGCTCTACGTTGCTTAACTTCGGGGGATCGGACGAGAACCGGTGTTTTCAACGTGATATGGCCGTAAGCGAAGAAGTGCGATAATTTTAACTATTACAATTTCAATATTTGTTTACCAAATCTGATAATTTAATGATACTTTATTTGTTTTTTTTAATCTAATATTTTACATTAAAATCGAACGCATTTTTATGAGTTTTTCCAAAAATTCAGGGGAAATGCTTACAGCACCTGGTATTCCCAAGCGGTCACCCATCTAAGTACTGACCAGGCTCTACGTTGCTTAACTTCGGGGATCGGACGAGAACCGGTGTTTTCAACGTGATATGGCCGTAAGCGAAGACGTGCCATAATTTTAACTATTAAAATTTCAATATTTATTTACCAAATCTGATAATGTAATGATATTTTGTTTTTTGTTTTTTTATCTAATATTTTACATTAAAATCGAACGCATTTTTATGAGTTTTTCCAAAAATTCAGGGGAAATGCTTACAGCACCTGGTATTCCCAAGCGGTCACCCATCTAAGTACTGACCAGGCTCTACGTTGCTTAACTTCGGGGATCGGACGAGAACCGGTGTTTTCAACGTGATATGGCCGTAAGCGAAGACGTGCCATAATTTTAACTATTACAATTTCAATATTTATTTACCAAATCTGATAATGTAATGATATTTTGTTTTTTGTTTTTTTATCTAATATTTTACATTAAAATCGAACGCATTTTTATGAGTTTTTCCAAAAATTCAGGGGAAATGCTTACAGCACCTGGTATTCCCAAGCGGTCACCCATCTAAGTACTGACCAGGCTCTACGTTGCTTAACTTCGGGGATCGGACGAGAACCGGTGTTTTCAACGTGATATGGCCGTAAGCGAAGACGTGCCATAATTTTAACTATTACAATTTCAATATTTATTTACCAAATCTGATAATGTAATTATATTTTGTTTTTTGTTTTTTTATCTAATATTTTACATTAAAATCGAACGCATTTTTATGAGTTTTTCCAAAAATTCAGGGGAAATGCTTACAGCACCTGGTATTCCCAAGCGGTCACCCATCTAAGTACTGACCAGGCTCTACGTTACTTAACTTCGGGGATCGGACGAGAACCGGTGTTTTCAACGTGATATGGCCGTAAGCGAAGAAGTGCCATAATTTTAACTATTACAATTTCAATATTTATTTACCAAATCTGATAATTTAATGATACTTTATTTGTTTTTTTTACCTAATATTTTACATTAAAATCGAACGCATTTTTATGAGTTTTTCCAAAAATTCAGGGGAAATGCTTACAGCACCTGGTATTCCCAAGCGGTCACCCATCTAAGTACTGACCAGGCTCTACGTTGCTTAACTTCGGGGATCGGACGAGAACCGGTGGTTTCAACGTGATATGGCCGTAAGCGAAGACGTGCCATAATTTTAACTATTAAAATTTCAATATTTATTTACCAAATCTGATAATGTAATGATATTTTGTTTTTTGTTTTTTTATCTAATATTTTACATTAAAATCGAACGCATTTTTATGAGTTTTTCCAAAAATTCAGGGGAAATGCTTACAGCACCTGGTATTCCCAAGCGGTCACCCATCTAAGTACTGACCAGGCTCTACGTTGCTTAACTTCGGGGATCGGACGAGAACCGGTGTTTTCAACGTGATATGGCCGTAAGCGAAGACGTGCCATAATTTTAACTATTACAATTTCAATATTTATTTACCAAATCTGATAATGTAATGATATTTTGTTTTTTGTTTTTTTATCTAATATTTTACATTAAAATCGAACGCATTTTTATGAGTTTTTCCAAAACTTCAGGGGAAATGCTTACAGCACCTGGTATTCCCAAGCGGTCACCCATCTAAGTACTGACCAGGCTCTACGTTGCTTAACTTCGGGGATCGGACGAGAACCGGTGTTTTCAACGTGATATGGCCGTAAGCGAAGAAGTGCGATAATATTAACTATTACAATTTCAATATTTATTTACCAAATCTGATAATTTAATGATACTTTATTTCTTTTTTTTACCTACTATTTTACATTAAAATCGAACGCATTTTTATGAGTTTTTCCAAAAATTCAGGGGAAATGCTTACAGCACCTGGTATTCCCAAGCGGTCACCCATCTAAGTACTGACCAGGCTCTACGTTGCTTAACTTCGGGGATCGGACGAGAACCGGTGTTTTCAACGTGATATGGCCGTAAGCGAAGACGTGCCATAATTTTAACTATTACAATTTCAATATTTATTTACCAAATCTGATAATGTAATGATATTTTGTTTTTTGTTTTTTTTATCTAATATTTTACATTAAAATCGAACGCATTTTTATGAGTTTTTCCAAAAATTCAGGGGAAATGCTTACAGCACCTGGTATTCCCAAGCGGTCACCCATCTAAGTACTGACCAGGCTCTACGTTGCTTAACTTCGGGGGATCGGACGAGAACCGGTGTTTTCAACGTGATATGGCCGTAAGCGAAGAAGTGCGATAATTTTAACTATTACAATTTCAATATTTGTTTACCAAATCTGATAATTTAATGATACTTTATTTGTTTTTTTTTATCTAATATTTTACATTAAAATCGAACGCATTTTTATGAGTTTTTCCAAAAATTCAGGGGAAATGCTTACAGCACCTGGTATTCCCAAGCGGTCACCCATCTAAGTACTGACCAGGCTCTACGTTGCTTAACTTCGGGGATCGGACGAGAACCGGTGTTTTCAACGTGATATGGCCGTAAGCGAAGACGTGCCATAATTTTAACTATTAAAATTTCAATATTTATTTACCAAATCTGATAATGTAATGATATTTTGTTTTTTGTTTTTTTATCTAATATTTTACATTAAAATCGAACGCATTTTTATGAGTTTTTCCAAAAATTCAGGGGAAATGCTTACAGCACCTGGTATTCCCAAGCGGTCACCCATCTAAGTACTGACCAGGCTCTACGTTGCTTAACTTCGGGGATCGGACGAGAACCGGTGTTTTCAACGTGATATGGCCGTAAGCGAAGACGTGCCATAATTTTAACTATTACAATTTCAATATTTATTTACCAAATCTGATAATGTAATGATATTTTGTTTTTTGTTTTTTTATCTAATATTTTACATTAAAATCGAACGCATTTTTATGAGTTTTTCCAAAACTTCAGGGGAAATGCTTACAGCACCTGGTATTCCCAAGCGGTCACCCATCTAAGTACTGACCAGGCTCTACGTTGCTTAACTTCGGGGATCGGACGAGAACCGGTGTTTTCAACGTGATATGGCCGTAAGCGAAGACGTGCCATAATTTTAACTATTACAATTTTAATATTTATTTACCAAATCTGATAATGTAATGATATTTTGTTTTTTGTTTTTTTATCTATTTTACATTAAAATCGAACGCATTTTTATGAGTTTTTCCAAAAATTCAGGGGAAATGCTTACAGCACCTGGTATTCCCAAGCGGTCACCCATCTAAGTACTGACCAGGTTCTACGTTGCTTAACTTCGGGGATCGGACGAGAACCGGTGTTTTCAACGTGATATGGCCGTAAGCGAAGACGTGCCATAATTTTAACTATTACAATTTCAATATTTATTTACCAAATCTGATAATGTAATGATATTTTGTTTTTTGTTTTTTTATCTAATATTTTACATTAAAATCGAACGAATTTTTATGAGTTTTTCCAAAAATTAAGGGGAAACGCTTACAGCACCTGGTATTCCCAAGCGGTCACCCATCTAAGTACTGACCAGGCTCTACGTTGCTTAACTTCGGGGATCGGACGAGAACCGGTGTTTTCAACGTGATATGGCCGTAAGCGAAGAAGTGCGATAATTTTAACTATTACAATTTCAATATTTATTTACCAAATCTGATAATTTAATGATACTTTATTTCTTTTTTTTACCTACTATTTTACATTAAAATCGAACGCATTTTTATGAGTTTTTCCAAAAATTCAGGGGAAATGCTTACAGCACCTGGTATTCCCAAGCGGTCACCCATCTAAGTACTGACCAGGCTCTACGTTGCTTAACTTCGGGGATCGGACGAGAACCGGTGTTTTCAACGTGATATGGCCGTAAGCGAAGACGTGCCATAATTTTAACTATTACAATTTCAATATTTATTTACCAAATCTGATAATGTAATGATATTTTGTTTTTTGTTTTTTTTATCTAATATTTTACATTAAAATCGAACGCATTTTTATGAGTTTTTCCAAAAATTCAGGGGAAATGCTTACAGCACCTGGTATTCCCAAGCGGTCACCCATCTAAGTACTGACCAGGCTCTACGTTGCTTAACTTCGGGGGATCGGACGAGAACCGGTGTTTTCAACGTGATATGGCCGTAAGCGAAGAAGTGCGATAATTTTAACTATTACAATTTCAATATTTGTTTACCAAATCTGATAATTTAATGATACTTTATTTGTTTTTTTTTATCTAATATTTTACATTAAAATCGAACGCATTTTTATGAGTTTTTCCAAAAATTCAGGGGAAATGCTTACAGCACCTGGTATTCCCAAGCGGTCACCCATCTAAGTACTGACCAGGCTCTACGTTGCTTAACTTCGGGGATCGGACGAGAACCGGTGTTTTCAACGTGATATGGCCGTAAGCGAAGACGTGCCATAATTTTAACTATTACAATTTTAATATTTATTTACCAAATCTGATAATGTAATGATATTTTGTTTTTTGTTTTTTTTATCTAATATTTTACATTAAAATCGAACGCATTTTTATGAGTTTTTCCAAAAATTCAGGGGAAATGCTTACAGCACCTGGTATTCCCAAGCGGTCACCCATCTAAGTACTGACCAGGCTCTACGTTGCTTAACTTCGGGGATCGGACGAGAACCGGTGTTTTCAACGTGATATGGCCGTAAGCGAAGACGTGCCATAATTTTAACTATTACAATTTCAATATTTGTTTACCAAATCTGATAATTTAATGATACTTTATTTGTTTTTTTTTATCTAATATTTTACATTAAAATCGAACGCATTTTTATGAGTTTTTCCAAAAATTCAGGGGAAATGCTTACAGCACCTGGTATTCCCAAGCGGTCACCCATCTAAGTACTGACCAGGCTCTACGTTGCTTAACTTCGGGGATCGGACGAGAACACGTGTTTTCAACGTGATATGGCCGTAAGCGAAGACGTGTCATAATTTTAACTATTACAATTTCAATATTTATTTACCAAATCTGATAATGTAATGATATTTTGTTTTTTGTTTTTTTATCTAATATTTTACATTAAAATCGAACGCATTTTTATGAGTTTTTCCAAAAATTCAGGGGAAATGCTTACAGCACCTGGTATTCCCAAGCGGTCACCCATCTAAGTACTGACCAGGCTCTACGTTGCTTAACTTCGGGGATCGGACGAGAACCGGTGTTTTCAACGTGATATGGCCGTAAGCGAAGACGTGCCATAATTTTAACTATTACAATTTCAATATTTATTTACCAAATCTGATAATGTAATGATATTTTGTTTTTTGTTTTTTTATCTAATATTTTACATTAAAATCGAACGCATTTTTATGAGTTTTTCCAAAAATTCAGGGGAAATGCTTACAGCACCTGGTATTCCCAAGCGGTCACCCATCTAAGTACTGACCAGGCTCTACGTTGCTTAACTTCGGGGATCGGACGAGAACCGGTGTTTTCAACGTGATATGGCCGTAAGCGAAGACGTGCCATAATTTTAACTATTACAATTTCAATATTTATTTACCAAATCTGATAATGTAATGATATTTTGTTTTTTGTTTTTTTATCTAATATTTTACATTAAAATCGAACGCATTTTTATGAGTTTTTCCAAAAATTCAGGGGAAATGCTTACAGCGCCTGGTATTCCCAAGCGGTCACCCATCTAAGTACTGACCAGGCTCTACGTTGCTTAACTTCGGGGATCGGACGAGAACCGGTGTTTTCAACGTGATATGGCCGTAAGCGAAGACGTGCCATAATTTTAACTATTACAATTTCAATATTTATTTACCAAATCTGATAATGTAATGATATTTTGTTTTTTGTTTTTTTATCTAATATTTTACATTAAAATCGAACGCATTTTTATGAGTTTTTCCAAAAATTCAGGGGAAATGCTTACAGCACCTGGTATTCCCAAGCGGTCACCCATCTAAGTACTGACCAGGCTCTACGTTGCTTAACTTCGGGGATCGGACGAGAACCGGTGTTTTCAACGTGATATGGCCGTAAGCGAAGACGTGCCATAATTTTAACTATTACAATTTCAATATTTATTTACCAAATCTGATAATGTAATTATATTTTGTTTTTTGTTTTTTTTACCTAATATTTTACATTAAAATCGAACGCATTTTTATGAGTTTTTCCAAAAATTCAGGGGAAATGCTTACAGCACCTGGTATTCCCAAGCGGTCACCCATCTAAGTACTGACCAGGCTCTACGTTGCTTAACTTCGGGGATCGGACGAGAACCGGTGTTTTCAACGTGATATGGCCGTAAGCGAAGACGTGCCATAATTTTAACTATTACAATTTCAATATTTATTTAGCAAATCTGATAATGTAATGATATTTTGTTTTTTGTTTTTTTATCTAATATTTTACATTAAAATCGAACGCATTTTTATGAGTTTTTCCAAAAATTCAGGGGAAATGCTTACAGCACCTGGTATTCCCAAGCGGTCACCCATCTAAGTACTGACCAGGCTCTACGTTGCTTAACTTCGGGGATCGGACGAGAACCGGTGTTTTCAACGTGATATGGCCGTAAGCGAAGACGTGCCATAATTTTAACTATTACAATTTCAATATTTATTTACCAAATCTGATAATGTAATGATATTTTGTTTTTTGTTTTTTTATCTAATATTTTACATTAAAATCGAACGCATTTTTATGAGTTTTTCCAAAAATTCAGGGGAAATGCTTACAGCACCTGGTATTCCCAAGCGGTCACCCATCTAAGTACTGACCAGGCTCTACGTTGCTTAACTTCGGGGATCGGACGAGAACCGGTGTTTTCAACGTGATATGGCCGTAAGCGAAGACGTGCCATAATTTTAACTATTACAATTTTAATATTTATTTACCAAATCTGATAATGTAATGATATTTTGTTTTTTGTTTTTTTATCTAATATTTTACATTAAAATCGAACGCATTTTTATGAGTTTTTCCAAAAATTCAGGGGAAATGCTTACAGCACCTGGTATTCCCAAGCGGTCACCCATCTAAGTACTGACCAGGTTCTACGTTGCTTAACTTCGGGGATCGGACGAGAACCGGTGTTTTCAACGTGATATGGCCGTAAGCGAAGACGTGCCATAATTTTAACTATTACAATTTCAATATTTATTTACCAAATCTGATAATGTAATGATATTTTGTTTTTTGTTTTTTTATCTAATATTTTACATTAAAATCGAACGCATTTTTATGAGTTTTTCCAAAAATTAAGGGGAAACGCTTACAGCACCTGGTATTCCCAAGCGGTCACCCATCTAAGTACTGACCAGGCTCTACGTTGCTTAACTTCGGGGATCGGACGAGAACCGGTGTTTTCAACGTGATATGGCCGTAAGCGAAGAAGTGCGATAATTTTAACTATTACAATTTCAATATTTGTTTACCAAATCTGATAATTTAATGATACTTTATTTGTTTTTTTTTATCTAATATTTTACATTAAAATCGAACGCATTTTTATGAGTTTTTCCAAAAATTCAGGGGAAATGCTTACAGCACCTGGTATTCCCAAGCGGTCACCCATCTAAGTACTGACCAGGCTCTACGTTGCTTAACTTCGGGGATCGGACGAGAACCGGTGTTTTCAACGTGATATGGCCGTAAGCGAAGACGTGTCATAATTTTAACTATTACAATTTCAATATTTATTTACCAAATCTGATAATGTAATGATATTTTGTTTTTTGTTTTTTTATCTAATATTTTACATTAAAATCGAACGCATTTTTATGAGTTTTTCCAAAAATTCAGGGGAAATGCTTACAGCACCTGGTATTCCCAAGCGGTCACCCATCTAAGTACTGACCAGGCTCTACGTTGCTTAACTTCGGGGATCGGACGAGAACCGGTGTTTTCAACGTGATATGGCCGTAAGCGAAGACGTGCCATAATTTTAACTATTACAATTTCAATATTTATTTACCAAATCTGATAATGTAATGATATTTTGTTTTTTGTTTTTTTATCTAATATTTTACATTAAAATCGAACGCATTTTTATGAGTTTTTCCAAAAATTAAGGGGAAACGCTTACAGCACCTGGTATTCCCAAGCGGTCACCCATCTAAGTACTGACCAGGCTCTACGTTGCTTAACTTCGGGGATCGGACGAGAACCGGTGTTTTCAACGTGATATGGCCGTAAGCGAAGAAGTGCGATAATTTTAACTATTACAATTTCAATATTTGTTTACCAAATCTGATAATTTAATGATACTTTATTTGTTTTTTTTTATCTAATATTTTACATTAAAATCGAACGCATTTTTATGAGTTTTTCCAAAAATTCAGGGGAAATGCTTACAGCACCTGGTATTCCCAAGCGGTCACCCATCTAAGTACTGACCAGGCTCTACGTTGCTTAACTTCGGGGATCGGACGAGAACCGGTGTTTTCAACGTGATATGGCCGTAAGCGAAGACGTGTCATAATTTTAACTATTACAATTTCAATATTTATTTACCAAATCTGATAATGTAATGATATTTTGTTTTTTGTTTTTTTATCTAATATTTTACATTAAAATCGAACGCATTTTTATGAGTTTTTCCAAAAATTCAGGGGAAATGCTTACAGCACCTGGTATTCCCAAGCGGTCACCCATCTAAGTACTGACCAGGCTCTACGTTGCTTAACTTCGGGGATCGGACGAGAACCGGTGTTTTCAACGTGATATGGCCGTAAGCGAAGACGTGCCATAATTTTAACTATTACAATTTCAATATTTATTTACCAAATCTGATAATGTAATGATATTTTGTTTTTTGTTTTTTTATCTAATATTTTACATTAAAATCGAACGCATTTTTATGAGTTTTTCCAAAAATTCAGGGGAAATGCTTACAGCACCTGGTATTCCCAAGCGGTCACCCATCTAAGTACTGACCAGGCTCTACGTTGCTTAACTTCGGGGATCGGACGAGAACCGGTGTTTTCAACGTGATATGGCCGTAAGCGAAGACGTGCCATAATTTTAACTATTACAATTTCAATATTTATTTACCAAATCTGATAATGTAATGATATTTTGTTTTTTTGTTTTTTTATCTAATATTTTACATTAAAATCGAACGCATTTTTATGAGTTTTTCCAAAAATTCAGGGGAAATGCTTACAGCACCTGGTATTCCCAAGCGGTCACCCATCTAAGTACTGACCAGGCTCTACGTTGCTTAACTTCGGGGATCGGACGAGAACCGGTGTTTTATACGTGATATGGCCGTAAGCGGAGACGTGCCATAATTTTAACTATTACAATTTCAATATTTATTTACCAAATCTGATAATGTAATGATATTTTGTTTTTTGTTTTTTTATCTAATATTTTACATTAAAATCGAACGCATTTTTATGAGTTTTTCCAAAAATTCAGGGGAAATGCTTACAGCACCTGGTATTCCCAAGCGGTCACCCATCTAAGTACTGACCAGGCTCTACGTTGCTTAACTTCGGGGATCGGACGAGAACCGGTGTTTTCAACGTGATATGGCCGTAAGCGAAGACGTGCCATAATTTTAACTATTACAATTTTAATATTTATTTACCAAATCTGATAATGTAATGATATTTTGTTTTTTGTTTTTTTTATCTAATATTTTACATTAAAATCGAACGCATTTTTATGAGTTTTTCCAAAAATTCAGGGGAAATGCTTACAGCACCTGGTATTCCCAAGCGGTCACCCATCTAAGTACTGACCAGGCTCTACGTTGCTTAACTTCGGGGATCGGACGAGAACCGGTGTTTTCAACGTGATATGGCCATAAGCGAAGACGTGCGATAATTTTAACTATTACAATTTCAATATTTGTTTACCAAATCTGATAATTTAATGATACTTTATTTGTTTTTTTTTATCTAATATTTTACATTAAAATCGAACGCATTTTTATGAGTTTTTCCAAAAATTCGGGGGAAATGCTTACAGCACCTGGTATTCCCAAGCGGTCACCCATCTAAGTACTGACCAGGCTCTACGTTGCTTAACTTCGGGGATCGGACGAGAACCGGTGTTTTCAACGTGATATGGCCGTAAGCGAAGACGTGCCATAATTTTAACTATTACAATTTCAATATTTATTTACCAAATCTGATAATTTAATGATACTTTAATTGTTTTTTTTACCTAATATTTTACATTAAAATCGAACGCATTTTTATGAGTTTTTCCAAAAATTCAGGGGAAATGCTTACAGCACCTGGTATTCCCAAGCGGTCACCCATCTAAGTACTGACCAGGCTCTACGTTGCTTAACTTCCGGGATCGGACGAGAACCGGTGTTTCCAACGTGATATGGCCGTAAGCGAAGACGTGCCATAATTTTAACTATTACAATTTTAATATTTATTTACCAAATCTGATAATGTAATGATATTTTGTTTTTTGTTTTTTTTATCTAATATTTTACATTAAAATCGAACGCATTTTTATGAGTTTTTCCAAAAATTCAGGGGAAATGCTTACAGCACCTGGTATTCCCAAGCGGTCACCCATCTAAGTACTGACCAGGCTCTACGTTGCTTAACTTCGGGGATCGGACGAGAACCGGTGTTTTCAACGTGATATGGCCGTAAGCGAAGACGTGCCATAATTTTAACTATTACAATTTCAATATTTATTTACCAAATCTGATAATGTAATGATATTTTGTTTTTTGTTTTTTTATCTAATATTTTACATTAAAATCGAACGCATTTTTATGAGTTTTTCCAAAAATTCAGGGGAAATGCTTACAGCACCTGGTATTCCCAAGCGGTCACCCATCTAAGTACTGACCAGGCTCTACGTTGCTTAACTTCGGGGATCGGACGAGAACCGGTGTTTTCAACGTGATATGGCCGTAAGCGAAGACGTGCCATAATTTTAACTATTACAATTTCAATATTTATTTACCAAATCTGATAATGTAATGATATTTTGTTTTTTGTTTTTTTATCTAATATTTTACATTAAAATCGAACGCATTTTTATGAGTTTTTCCAAAAATTCAGGGGAAATGCTTACAGCACCTGGTATTCCCAAGCGGTCACCCATCTAAGTACTGACCAGGCTCTACGTTGCTTAACTTCGGGGATCGGACGAGAACCGGTGTTTTCAACGTGATATGGCCGTAAGCGAAGACGTGCCATAATTTTAACTATTACAATTTTAATATTTATTTACCAAATCTGATAATGTAATGATATTTTGTTTTTTGTTTTTTTATCTAATATTTTACATTAAAATCGAACGCATTTTTATGAGTTTTTCCAAAAATTCAGGGGAAATGCTTACAGCACCTGGTATTCCCAAGCGGTAACCCATCTAAGTACTGACCAGGTTCTACGTTGCTTAACTTCGGGGATCGGACGAGAACCGGTGTTTTCAACGTCATATGGCCGTAAGCGAAGACGTGCCATAATTTTAACTATTACAATTTCAATATTTATTTACCAAATCTGATAATGTAATGATATTTTGTTTTTTGTTTTTTTATCTAATATTTTACATTAAAATCGAACGCATTTTTATGAGTTTTTCCAAAAATTCAGGGGAAATGCTTACAGCACCTGGTATTCCCAAGCGGTCACTCATCTAAGTACTGACCAGGCTCTACGTTACTTAACTTCGGGGATCGGACGAGAACCGGTGTTTTCAACGTGATATGGCCGTAAGCGAAGAAGTGCCATAATTTTAACTATTACAATTTCAATATTTATTTACCAAATCTGATAATTTAATGATACTTTATTTGTTTTTTTTACCTAATATTTTACATTAAAATCGAACGCATTTTTATGAGTTTTTCTAAAAATTCAGGGGAAATGCTTACAGCACCTGGTATTCCCAAGCGGTCACCCATCTAAGTACTGACCAGGCTCTACGTTGCTTAACTTCGGGGATCGGACGAGAACCGGTGTTTTCAACGTGATATGGCCGTAAGCGAAGACGTGCCATAATTTTAACTATTACAATTTCAATATTTATTTAGCAAATCTGATAATGTAATGATATTTTGTTTTTTGTTTTTTTATCTAATATTTTACATTAAAATCGAACGCATTTTTATGAGTTTTTCCAAAAATTCAGGGGAAATGCTTACAGCACCTGGTATTCCCAAGCGGTCACCCATCTAAGTACTGACCAGGCTCTACGTTGCTTAACTTCGGGGATCGGACGAGAACCGGTGTTTTCAACGTGATATGGCCGTAAGCGAAGACGTGCCATAATTTTAACTATTACAATTTCAATATTTATTTACCAAATCTGATAATGTAATGATATTTTGTTTTTTGTTTTTTTATCTAATATTTTACATTAAAATCGAACGCATTTTTATGAGTTTTTCCAAAAATTCAGGGGAAATGCTTACAGCACCTGGTATTCCCAAGCGGTCACCCATCTAAGTACTGACCAGGCTCTACGTTGCTTAACTTCGGGGATCGGACGAGAACCGGTGTTTTCAACGTGATATGGCCGTAAGCGAAGAAGTGCGATAATTTAACTATTACAATTTCAATATTTATTTACCAAATCTGATAATTTAATGATACTTTAATTGTTTTTTTTACCTAATATTTTACATTAAAATCGAACGCATTTTTATGAGTTTTTCCAAAATTTCAGGGGAAATGCTTACAGCACCTGGTATTCCCAAGCGGTCACCCATCTAAGTACTGACCAGGCTCTACGTTGCTTAACTTCGGGGATCGGACGAGAACCGGTGTTTTCAACGTGATATGGCCGTAAGCGAAGACGTGCCATAATTTTAACTATTACAATTTTAATATTTATTTACCAAATCTGATAATGTAATGATATTTTGTTTTTGGTTTTTTTTATCTAATATTTTACATTAAAATCGAACGCATTTTTATGAGTTTTTCCAAAAATTCAGGGGAAATGCTTACAGCACCTGGTATTCCCAAGCGGTCACCCATCTAAGTACTGACCAGGCTCTACGTTGCTTAACTTCGGGGATCGGACGAGAACCGGTGTTTTCAACGTGATATGGCCGTAAGCGAAGACGTGCCATAATTTTAACTATTACAATTTCAATATTTATTTACCAAATCTGACAATGTAATGATATTTTGTTTTTTATTTGTTTATCTAATATTTTACATTAAAATCGAACGCATTTTTATGAGTTTTTCCAAAAATTCAGGGGAAATGCTTACAGCACCTGGTATTCCCAAGCGGTCACCCATCTAAGTACTGACCAGGCTCTACGTTGCTTAACTTCGGGGATCGGACGAGAACCGGTGTTTTCAACGTGATATGGCCGTAAGCGAAGACGTGCCATAATTTTAACTATTACAATTTCAATATTTATGTACCAAATCTGATAATGTAATGATATTTTGTTTTTTGTTTTTTTATCTAATATTTTACATTAAAATCGAACGCATTTTTATGAGTTTTTCCAAAAATTCAGGGGAAATGCTTACAGCACCTGGTATTCCCAAGCGGTCACCCATCTAAGTACTGACCAGGCTCTACGTTGCTTAACTTCGGGGATCGGACGAGAACCGGTGTTTTCAACGTGATATGGCCATAAGCGAAGACGTGCGATAATTTTAACTATTACAATTTCAATATTTGTTTACCAAATCTGATAATTTAATGATACTTTATTTGTTTTTTTTTATCTAATATTTTACATTAAAATCGAACGCATTTTTATGAGTTTTTCCAAAAATTCGGGGGAAATGCTTACAGCACCTGGTATTCCCAAGCGGTCACCCATCTAAGTACTGACCAGGCTCTACGTTGCTTAACTTCGGGGATCGGACGAGAACCGGTGTTTTCAACGTGATATGGCCGTAAGCGAAGACGTGCCATAATTTTAACTATTACAATTTCAATATTTATTTACCAAATCTGATAATTTAATGATACTTTAGTTGTTTTTTTTACCTAATATTTTACATTAAAATCGAACGCATTTTTATGAGTTTTTCCAAAAATTCAGGGGAAATGCTTACAGCACCTGGTATTCCCAAGCGGTCACCCATCTAAGTACTGACCAGGCTCTAGGTTGCTTAACTTCCGGGATCGGACGAGAACCGGTGTTTCCAACGTGATATGGCCGTAAGCGAAGACGTGCCATAATTTTAACTATTACAATTTTAATATTTATTTACCAAATCTGATAATGTAATGATATTTTGTTTTTTGTTTTTTTTATCTAATATTTTACATTAAAATCGAACGCATTTTTATGAGTTTTTCCAAAAATTCAGGGGAAATGCTTACAGCACCTGGTATTCCCAAGCGGTCACCCATCTAAGTACTGACCAGGCTCTACGTTGCTTAACTTCGGGGATCGGACGAGAACCGGTGTTTTCAACGTGATATGGCCGTAAGCGAAGACGTGCCATAATTTTAACTATTACAATTTCAATATTTATTTACCAAATCTGATAATGTAATGATATTTTGTTTTTTGTTTTTTTATCTAATATTTTACATTAAAATCGAACGCATTTTTATGAGTTTTTCCAAAAATTCAGGGGAAATGCTTACAGCACCTGGTATTCCCAAGCGGTCACCCATCTAAGTACTGACCAGGCTCTACGTTGCTTAACTTCGGGGATCGGACGAGAACCGGTGTTTTCAACGTGATATGGCCGTAAGCGAAGACGTGCCATAATTTTAACTATTACAATTTCAATATTTATTTACCAAATCTGATAATGTAATGATATTTTGTTTTTTGTTTTTTTATCTAATATTTTACATTAAAATCGAACGCATTTTTATGAGTTTTTCCAAAAATTCAGGGGAAATGCTTACAGCACCTGGTATTCCCAAGCGGTCACCCATCTAAGTACTGACCAGGCTCTACGTTGCTTAACTTCGGGGATCGGACGAGAACCGGTGTTTTCAACGTGATATGGCCGTAAGCGAAGACGTGCCATAATTTTAACTATTACAATTTTAATATTTATTTACCAAATCTGATAATGTAATGATATTTTGTTTTTTGTTTTTTTATCTAATATTTTACATTAAAATCGAACGCATTTTTATGAGATTTTCCAAAAATTCAGGGGAAATGCTTACAGCACCTGGTATTCCCAAGCGGTCACTCATCTAAGTACTGACCAGGCTCTACGTTACTTAACTTCGGGGATCGGACGAGAACCGGTGTTTTCAACGTGATATGGCCGTAAGCGAAGAAGTGCCATAATTTTAACTATTACAATTTCAATATTTATTTACCAAATCTGATAATTTAATGATACTTTATTTGTTTTTTTTACCTAATATTTTACATTAAAATCGAACGCATTTTTATGAGTTTTTCTAAAAATTCAGGGGAAATGCTTACAGCACCTGGTATTCCCAAGCGGTCACCCATCTAAGTACTGACCAGGCTCTACGTTGCTTAACTTCGGGGATCGGACGAGAACCGGTGTTTTCAACGTGATATGGCCGTAAGCGAAGACGTGCCATAATTTTAACTATTACAATTTCAATATTTATTTAGCAAATCTGATAATGTAATGATATTTTGTTTTTTGTTTTTTTATCTAATATTTTACATTAAAATCGAACGCATTTTTATGAGTTTTTCCAAAAATTCAGGGGAAATGCTTACAGCACCTGGTATTCCCAAGCGGTCACCCATCTAAGTACTGACCAGGCTCTACGTTGCTTAACTTCGGGGATCGGACGAGAACCGGTGTTTTCAACGTGATATGGCCGTAAGCGAAGACGTGCCATAATTTTAACTATTACAATTTCAATATTTATTTACCAAATCTGATAATGTAATGATATTTTGTTTTTTGTTTTTTTATCTAATATTTTACATTAAAATCGAACGCATTTTTATGAGTTTTTCCAAAAATTCAGGGGAAATGCTTACAGCACCTGGTATTCCCAAGCGGTCACCCATCTAAGTACTGACCAGGCTCTACGTTGCTTAACTTCGGGGATCGGACGAGAACCGGTGTTTTCAACGTGATATGGCCGTAAGCGAAGAAGTGCGATAATTTTAACTATTACAATTTCAATATTTATTTACCAAATCTGATAATTTAATGATACTTTAATTGTTTTTTTTACCTAATATTTTACATTAAAATCGAACGCATTTTTATGAGTTTTTCCAAAAATTCAGGGGAAATGCTTACAGCACCTGGTATTCCCAAGCGGTCACCCATCTAAGTACTGACCAGGCTCTACGTTGCTTAACTTCGGGGATCGGACGAGAACCGGTGTTTTCAACGTGATATGGCCGTAAGCGAAGACGTGCCATAATTTTAACTATTACAATTTTAATATTTATTTACCAAATCTGATAATGTAATGATATTTTGTTTTTGGTTTTTTTTATCTAATATTTTACATTAAAATCGAACGCATTTTTATGAGTTTTTCCAAAAATTCAGGGGAAATGCTTACAGCACCTGGTATTCCCAAGCGGTCACCCATCTAAGTACTGACCAGGCTCTACGTTGCTTAACTTCGGGGATCGGACGAGAACCGGTGTTTTCAACGTGATATGGCCGTAAGCGAAGACGTGCCATAATTTTAACTATTACAATTTCAATATTTATTTACCAAATCTGACAATGTAATGATATTTTGTTTTTTGTTTGTTTATCTAATATTTTACATTAAAATCGAACGCATTTTTATGAGTTTTTCCAAAAATTCAGGGGAAATGCTTACAGCACCTGGTATTCCCAAGCGGTCACCCATCTAAGTACTGACCAGGCTCTACGTTGCTTAACTTCGGGGATCGGACGAGAACCGGTGTTTTCAACGTGATATGGCCGTAAGCGAAGACGTGCCATAATTTTAACTATTACAATTTCAATATTTATGTACCAAATCTGATAATGTAATGATATTTTGTTTTTTGTTTTTTTATCTAATATTTTACATTAAAATCGAACGCATTTTTATGAGTTTTTCCAAAAATTCAGGGGAAATGCTTACAGCACCTGGTATTCCCAAGCGGTCACCCATCTAAGTACTGACCAGGCTCTACGTTGCTTAACTTCGGGGATCGGACGAGAACCGGTGTTTTCAACGTGATATGGCCGTAAGCGAAGACGTGCCATAATTTTAACTATTACAATTTCAATATTTATTTACCAAATCTGATAATGTAATGATATTTTGTTTTTTGATTTTTTATCTAATATTTTACATTAAAATCGAACGCATTTTTATGAGTTTTTCCAAAAATTCAGGGGAAATGCTTACAGCACCTGGTATTCCCAAGCGGTCACCCATCTAAGTACTGACCAGGCTCTACGTTGCTTAACTTCGGGGATCGGACGAGAACCGGTGTTTTCAACGTGATATGGCCGTAAGCGAAGACGTGCCATAATTTTAACTATTACAATTTCAATATTTATTTACCAAATCTGATAATGTAATGATATTTTGTTTTTTGTTTTTTTATCTAATATTTTACATTAAAATCGAACGCATTTTTATGAGTTTTTCCAAAAATTCAGGGGAAATGCTTACAGCACCTGGTATTCCCAAGCGGTCACCCATCTAAGTACTGACCAGGCTCTACGTTGCTTAACTTCGGGGATCGGACGAGAACCGGTGTTTTCAACGTGATATGGCCGTAAGCGAAGACGTGCCATAATTTTAACTATTACAATTTCAATATTTATTTAGCAAATCTGATAATGTAATGATATTTTGTTTTTTGTTTTTTTATCTAATATTTTACATTAAAATCGAACGCATTTTTATGAGTTTTTCCAAAAATTCAGGGGAAATGCTTACAGCACCTGGTATTCCCAAGCGGTCACCCATCTAAGTACTGACCAGGCTCTACGTTGCTTAACTTCGGGGATCGGACGAGAACCGGTGTTTTCAACGTGATATGGCCGTAAGCGAAGACGTGCCATAATTTTAACTATTACAATTTCAATATTTATTTACCAAATCTGATAATGTAATGATATTTTGTTTTTTGTTTTTTTATCTAATATTTTACATTAAAATCGAACGCATTTTTATGAGTTTTTCCAAAAATTCAGGGGAAATGCTTACAGCACCTGGTATTCCCAAGCGGTCACCCATCTAAGTACTGACCAGGCTCTACGTTGCTTAACTTCGGGGATCGGACGAGAACCGGTGTTTTCAACGTGATATGGCCGTAAGCGAAGAAGTGCGATAATTTTAACTATTACAATTTCAATATTTATTTACCAAATCTGATAATTTAATGATACTTTAATTGTTTTTTTTACCTAATATTTTACATTAAAATCGAACGCATTTTTATGAGTTTTTCCAAAATTTCAGGGGAAATGCTTACAGCACCTGGTATTCCCAAGCGGTCACCCATCTAAGTACTGACCAGGCTCTACGTTGCTTAACTTCGGGGATCGGACGAGAACCGGTGTTTTCAACGTGATATGGCCGTAAGCGAAGACGTGCCATAATTTTAACTATTACAATTTTAATATTTATTTACCAAATCTGATAATGTAATGATATTTTGTTTTTGGTTTTTTTTATCTAATATTTTACATTAAAATCGAACGCATTTTTATGAGTTTTTCCAAAAATTCAGGGGAAATGCTTACAGCACCTGGTATTCCCAAGCGGTCACCCATCTAAGTACTGACCAGGCTCTACGTTGCTTAACTTCGGGGATCGGACGAGAACCGGTGTTTTCAACGTGATATGGCCGTAAGCGAAGACGTGCCATAATTTTAACTATTACAATTTCAATATTTATTTACCAAATCTGACAATGTAATGATATTTTGTTTTTTGTTTGTTTATCTAATATTTTACATTAAAATCGAACGCATTTTTATGAGTTTTTCCAAAAATTCAGGGGAAATGCTTACAGCACCTGGTATTCCCAAGCGGTCACCCATCTAAGTACTGACCAGGCTCTACGTTGCTTAACTTCGGGGATCGGACGAGAACCGGTGTTTTCAACGTGATATGGCCGTAAGCGAAGACGTGCCATAATTTTAACTATTACAATTTCAATATTTATGTACCAAATCTGATAATGTAATGATATTTTGTTTTTTGTTTTTTTATCTAATATTTTACATTAAAATCGAACGCATTTTTATGAGTTTTTCCAAAAATTCAGGGGAAATGCTTACAGCACCTGGTATTCCCAAGCGGTCACCCATCTAAGTACTGACCAGGCTCTACGTTGCTTAACTTCGGGGATCGGACGAGAACCGGTGTTTTCAACGTGATATGGCCGTAAGCGAAGACGTGCCATAATTTTAACTATTACAATTTCAATATTTATTTACCAAATCTGATAATGTAATGATATTTTGTTTTTTGATTTTTTATCTAATATTTTACATTAAAATCGAACGCATTTTTATGAGTTTTTCCAAAAATTCAGGGGAAATGCTTACAGCACCTGGTATTCCCAAGCGGTCACCCATCTAAGTACTGACCAGGCTCTACGTTGCTTAACTTCGGGGATCGGACGAGAACCGGTGTTTTCAACGTGATATGGCCGTAAGCGAAGACGTGCCATAATTTTAACTATTACAATTTCAATATTTATTTACCAAATCTGATAATGTAATGATATTTTGTTTTTTGTTTTTTTATCTAATATTTTACATTAAAATCGAACGCATTTTTATGAGTTTTTCCAAAAATTCAGGGGAAATGCTTACAGCACCTGGTATTCCCAAGCGGTCACCCATCTAAGTACTGACCAGGCTCTACGTTGCTTAACTTCGGGGATCGGACGAGAACCGGTGTTTTCAACGTGATATGGCCGTAAGCGAAGACGTGCCATAATTTTAACTATTACAATTTCAATATTTATTTACCAAATCTGATAATGTAATGATATTTTGTTTTTTGTTTTTTTATCTAATATTTTACATTAAAATCGAACGCATTTTTATGAGTTTTTCCAAAAATTCAGGGGAAATGCTTACAGCACCTGGTATTCCCAAGCGGTCACCCATCTAAGTACTGACCAGGCTCTACGTTGCTTAACTTCGGGGATCGGACGAGAACCGGTGTTTTCAACGTGATATGGCCGTAAGCGAAGACGTGCCATAATTTTAACTATTACAATTTCAATATTTATTTACCAAATCTGATAATGTAATGATATTTTGTTTTTTGATTTTTTATCTAATATTTTACATTAAAATCGAACGCATTTTTATGAGTTTTTCCAAAAATTCAGGGGAAATGCTTACAGCACCTGGTATTCCCAAGCGGTCACCCATCTAATTACTGACCAGGCTCTACGTTGCTTAACTTCGGGGATCGGACGAGAACCGGTGTTTTCAACGTGATATGGCCGTAAGCGAAGACGTGCCATAATTTTAACTATTACAATTTCAATATTTATTTACCAAATCTGATAATGTAATGATATTTTGTTTTTTGTTTTTTTATCTAATATTTTACATTAAAATCGAACGCATTTTTATGAGTTTTTCCAAAAATTCAGGGGAAATGCTTACAGCACCTGGTATTCCCAAGCGGTCACCCATCTAAGTACTGACCAGGCTCTACGTTGCTTAACTTCGGGGATCGGACGAGAACCGGTGTTTTCAACGTGATATGGCCGTAAGCGAAGACGTGCCATAATTTTAACTATTACAATTTCAATATTTATTTACCAAATCTGATAATGTAATGATATTTTGTTTTTTGTTTTTTTATCTAATATTTTACATTAAAATCGAACGCATTTTTATGAGTTTTTCCAAAAATTCAGGGGAAATGCTTACAGCACCTGGTATTCCCAAGCGGTCACCCATCTAAGTACTGACCAGGCTCTACGTTGCTTAACTTCGGGGATCGGACGAGAACCGGTGTTTTCAACGTGATATGGCCGTAAGCGAAGACGTGCCATAATTTTAACTATTACAATTTCAATATTTATTTACCAAATCTTATAATGTAATGATATTTTGTTTTTTGTTTTTTTATCTAATATTTTACATTAAAATCGAACGCATTTTTATGAGTTTTTCCAAAAGTTCAGGGGAAATGCTTACAGCACCTGGTATTCCCAAGTGGTCACCCATCTAAGTACTGACCAGGCTCTACGTTGCTTAACTTCGGGGATCGGACGAGAACCGGTGTTTTCAACGTGATATGGCCGTAAGCGAAGACGTGCCATAATTTTAACTATTACAATTTCAATATTTATTTACCAAATCTGATAATGTAATGATATTTTGTTTTTTGTTTTTTTATCTAATATTTTACATTAAAATCGAACGCATTTTTTAGGGGTTTTCCAAAAATTCAGGGGAAATGCTTACAGCACCTGGTATTCCCAAGCGGTCACCCATCTAAGTACTGACCAGGCTCTACGTTGCTTTACTTCGGGGATCGGACGAGAACCGGTGTTTTCAATGTGATATGGCCGTAAGCGAAGACGTGCCATAATTTTAACTATTACAATTTCAATATTTATTTACCAAATCTGATAATGTAATGATATTTTGTTTTTTGTTTTTTTATCTAATATTTTACATTAAAATCGAACGCATTTTTATGAGTTTTTCCAAAAATTCAGGGGAAATGCTTACAGCACCTGGTATTCCCAAGCGGTCACCCATCTAAGTACTGACCAGGCTCTACGTTGCTTAACTTCGGGGATCGGACGAGAACCGGTGTTTTCAACGTGATATGGCCGTAAGCGAAGACGTGCCATAATTTTAACTATTACAATTTCAATATTTATTTACCAAATCTGATAATGTAATGATATTTTGTTTTTTGTTTTTTTATCTAATATTTTACATTAAAATCGAACGCATTTTTATGAGTTTTTCCAAAAATTCAGGGGAAATGCTTACAGCACCTGGTATTCCCAAGCGGTCACCCATCTAAGTACTGACCAGGCTCTACGTTGCTTAACTTCGGGGATCGGACGCGAACCGGTGTTTTCAACGTGATATGGCCGTAAGCGAAGACGTGCCATAATTTTAACTATTACAATTTCAATATTTATTTACCAAATCTGATAATGTAATGATATTTTGTTTTTTGATTTTTTATCTAATATTTTACATTAAAATCGAACGCATTTTTATGAGTTTTTCCAAAAATTCAGGGGAAATGCTTACAGCACCTGGTATTCCCAAGCGGTCACCCATCTAAGTACTGACCAGGCTCTACGTTGCTTAACTTCGGGGATCGGACGAGAACCGGTGTTTTCAACGTGATATGGCCGTAAGCGAAGACGTGCCATCATTTTAACTATTACAATTTCAATATTTATTTACCAAATCTGATAATGTAATGATATTTTGTTTTTTGTTTTTTTATCTAATATTTTACATTAAAACCGAACGCATTTTTGAGGGGTTTTCCAAAAATTCAGGGGAAATGCTTACAGCACCTGGTATTCCCAAGCGGTCACCCATCTAAGTACTGACCAGGCTCTACGTTGCTTAACTTCGGGGATCGGACGAGAACCGGTGTTTTCAACGTGATATGGCCGTAAGCTAAGACGTGCCATAATTTTAACTATTACAATTTCAATATTTATTTACCAAATCTGATAATGTAATGATATTTTGTTTTTTGTTTTTTTATCTAATATTTTACATTAAAATCGAACGCATTTTTATGAGTTTTTCTAAAAATTCAGGGGAAATGCTTACAGCACCTGGTATTCCCAAGCGGTCACCCATCTAAGTACTGACCAGGCTCTACGTTGCTTAACTTCGGGGATCGGACGTGAACCGGTGTTTTCAACGTGATATGGCCGTAAGCGAAGACGTGCCATAATTTTAACTATTACAATTTCAATATTTATTTACCAAATCTGATAATGTAATGATATTTTGTTTTTTGTTTTTTTATCTAATATTTTACATTAAAATCGAACGCATTTTTTAGGGGTTTTCCAAAAATTCAGGGGAAATGCTTACAGCACCTGGTATTCCCAAGCGGTCACCCATCTAAGTACTGACCAGGCTCTACGTTGCTTAACTTCGGGGATCGGACGAGAACCGGTGTTTTCAATGTGATATGGCCGTAAGCGAAGACGTGCCATAATTTTAACTATTACAATTTCAATATTTATTTACCAAATCTGATAATGTAATGATATTTTGTTTTTTGTTTTTTTATCTAATATTTTACATTAAAATCGAACGCATTTTTATGAGTTTTTCCAAAAATTCAGGGGAAATGCTTACAGCACCTGGTATTCCCAAGCGGTCACCCATCTAAGTACTGACCAGGCTCTACGTTGCTTAACTTCGGGGATCGGACGAGAACCGGTGTTTTCAACGTGATATGGCCGTAAGCGAAGACGTGCCATAATTTTAACTATTACAATTTCAATATTTATTTACCAAATCTGATAATGTAATGATATTTTGTTTTTTGTTTTTTTATCTAATATTTTACATTAAAATCGAACGCATTTTTATGAGTTTTTCCAAAAATTCAGGGGAAATGCTTACAGCACCTGGTATTCCCAAGCGGTCACCCATCTAAGTACTGACCAGGCTCTACGTTGCTTAACTTCGGGGATCGGACGAGAACCGGTGTTTTCAACGTGATATGGCCGTAAGCGAAGACGTGCCATAATTTTAACTATTACAATTTCAATATTTATTTACCAAATCTGATAATGTAATGATATTTTGTTTTTTGATTTTTTATCTAATATTTTACATTAAAATCGAACGCATTTTTATGAGTTTTTCCAAAAATTCAGGGGAAATGCTTACAGCACCTGGTATTCCCAAGCGGTCACCCATCTAAGTACTGACCAGGCTCTACGTTGCTTAACTTCGGGGATCGGACGAGAACCGGTGTTTTCAACGTGATATGGCCGTAAGCGAAGACGTGCCATAATTTTAACTATTACAATTTCAATATTTATTTACCAAATCTGATAATGTAATGATATTTTGTTTTTTGTTTTTTTATCTAATATTTTACATTAAAGCCGAACGCATTTTTTAGGGGTTTTCCAAAAATTCAGGGGAAATGCTTACAGCACCTGGTATTCCCAAGCGGTCACCCATCTAAGTACTGACCAGGCTCTACGTTGCTTAACTTCGGGGATCGGACGAGAACCGGTGTTTTCAACGTGATATGGCCGTAAGCTAAGACGTGCCATAATTTTAACTATTACAATTTCAATATTTATTTACCAAATCTGATAATGTAATGATATTTTGTTTTTTGTTTTTTTATCTAATATTTTACATTAAAATCGAACGCATTTTTATGAGTTTTTCCAAAAATTCAGGGGAAATGCTTACAGCACCTGGTATTCTCAAGCGGTCACCCATCTAAGTACTGACCAGGCTCTACGTTGCTTAACTTCGGGGATCGGACGAGAACCGGTGTTTTCAACGTGATATGGCCGTAAGCGAAGACGTGCCATAATTTTAACTATTACAATTTCAATATTTATTTACCAAATCTGATAATGTAATGATATTTTGTTTTTTGTTTTTTTATCTAATATTTTACATTAAAATCGAACGCATTTTTATGAGTTTTTCCAAAAATTCAGGGGAAATGCTTACAGCACCTGGTATTCCCAAGCGGTCACCCATCTAAGTACTGACCAGGCTCTACGTTGCTTAACTTCGGGGATCGGACGAGAACCGGTGTTTTCAACGTGATATGGCCGTAAGCGAAGACGTGCCATAATTTTAACTATTACAATTTCAATATTTATTTACCAAATCTGATAATGTAATGATATTTTGTTTTTTGTTTTTTTATCTAATATTTTACATTAAAATCGAACGCATTTTTTAGGGGTTTTCCAAAAATTCAGGGGAAATGCTTACAGCACCTGGTATTCCCAAGCGGTCACCCATCTAAGTACTGACCAGGCTCTACGTTGCTTAACTTCGGGGATCGGACGAGAACCGGTGTTTTCAATGTGATATGGCCGTAAGCGAAGACGTGCCATAATTTTAACTATTACAATTTCAATATTTATTTACCAAATCTGATAATGTAATGATATTTTGTTTTTTGTTTTTTTATCTAATATTTTACATTAAAATCGAACGCATTTTTATGAGTTTTTCCAAAAATTCAGGGGAAATGCTTACAGCACCTGGTATTCCCAAGCTGTCACCCATCTAAGTACTGACCAGGCTCTACGTTGCTTAACTTCGGGGATCGGACGAGAACCGGTGTTTTCAACGTGATATGGCCGTAAGCGAAGACGTGCCATAATTTTAACTATTACAATTTCAATATTTATTTACCAAATCTGATAATGTAATGATATTTTGTTTTTTGTTTTTTTATCTAATATTTTACATTAAAATCGAACGCATTTTTATGAGTTTTTCCAAAAATTCAGGGGAAATGCTTACAGCACCTGGTATTCCCAAGCGGTCACCCATCTAAGTACTGACCAGGCTCTACGTTGCTTAACTTCGGGGATCGGACGAGAACCGGTGTTTTCAACGTGATATGGCCGTAAGCGAAGACGTGCCATAATTTTAACTATTACAATTTCAATATTTATGTACCAAATCTGATAATGTAATGATATTTTGTTTTTTGTTTTTTTATCTAATATTTTACATTAAAATCGAACGCATTTTTATGAGTTTTTCCAAAAATTCAGGGGAAATGCTTACAGCACCTGGTATTCCCAAGCGGTCACCCATCTAAGTACTGACCAGCCTCAACGTTGCTTAACTTCGGGGATCGGACGAGAACCGGTGTTTTCAACGTGATATGGCCGTAAGCGAAGACGTGCCATAATTTTAACTATTACAATTTCAATATTTATTTACCAAATCTGATAATGTAATGATATTTTGTTTTTTGATTTTTTATCTAATATTTTACATTAAAATCGAACGCATTTTTATGAGTTTTTCCAAAAATTCAGGGGAAATGCTTACAGCACCTGGTATTCCCAAGCGGTCACCCATCTAAGTACTGACCAGGCTCTACGTTGCTTAACTTCGGGGATCGGACGAGAACCGGTGTTTTCAACGTGATATGGCCGTAAGCGAAGACGTGCCATAATTTTAACTATTACAATTTCAATATTTATTTACCAAATCTGATAATGTAATGATATTTTGTTTTTTGTTTTTTTATCTAATATTTTACATTAAAACCGAACGCATTTTTGAGGGGTTTTCCAAAAATTCAGGGGAAATGCTTACAGCACCTGGTATTCCCAAGCGGTCACCCATCTAAGTACTGACCAGGCTCTACGTTGCTTAACTTCGGGGATCGGACGAGAACCGGTGTTTTCAACGTGATATGGCCGTAAGCTAAGACGTGCCATAATTTTAACTATTACAATTTCAATATTTATTTACCAAATCTGATAATGTAATGATATTTTGTTTTTTGTTTTTTTATCTAATATTTTACATTAAAATCGAACGCATTTTTATGAGTTTTTCCAAAAATTCAGGGGAAATGCTTACAGCACCTGGTATTCCCAAGCGGTCACCCATCTAAGTACTGACCAGGCTCTACGTTGCTTAACTTCGGGGATCGGACGAGAACCGGTGTTTTCAACGTGATATGGCCGTAAGCGAAGACGTGCCATAATTTTAACTATTACAATTTCAATATTTATTTACCAAATCTGATAATGTAATGATATTTTGTTTTTTGTTTTTTTATCTAATATTTTACATTAAAATCGAACGCATTTTTTAGGGGTTTTCCAAAAATTCAGGGGAAATGCTTACAGCACCTGGTATTCCCAAGCGGTCACCCATCTAAGTACTGACCAGGCTCTACGTTGCTTAACTTCGGGGATCGGACGAGAACCGGTGTTTTCAATGTGATATGGCCGTAAGCGAAGACGTGCCATAATTTTAACTATTACAATTTCAATATTTATTTACCAAATCTGATAATGTAATGATATTTTGTTTTTTGTTTTTTTATCTAATATTTTACATTAAAATCGAACGCATTTTTATGAGTTTTTCCAAAAATTCAGGGGAAATGCTTACAGCACCTGGTATTCCCAAGCGGTCACCCATCTAAGTACTGACCAGGCTCTACGTTGCTTAACTTCGGGGATCGGACGAGAACCGGTGTTTTCAACGTGATATGGCCGTAAGCGAAGACGTGCCATAATTTTAACTATTACAATTTCAATATTTATTTACCAAATCTGATAATGTAATGATATTTTGTTTTTTGTTTTTTTATCTAATATTTTACATTAAAATCGAACGCATTTTTATGAGTTTTTCCAAAAATTAAGGGGAAATGCTTACAGCACCTGGTATTCCCAAGCGGTCACCCATCTAAGTACTGACCAGGCTCTACGTTGCTTAACTTCGGGGATCGGACGAGAACCGGTGTTTTCAACGTGATATGGCCGTAAGCGAAGACGTGCCATAATTTTAACTATTACAATTTCAATATTTATTTACCAAATCTGATAATGTAATGATATTTTGTTTTTTGATTTTTTATCTAATATTTTACATTAAAATCGAACGCATTTTTATGAGTTTTTCCAAAAATTCAGGGGAAATGCTTACAGCACCTGGTATTCCCAAGCGGTCACCCATCTAAGTACTGACCAGGCTCTACGTTGCTTAACTTCGGGGATCGGACGAGAACCGGTGTTTTCAACGTGATATGGCCGTAAGCGAAGACGTGCCATAATTTTAACTATTACAATTTCAATATTTATTTACCAAATCTGATAATGTAATGATATTTTGTTTTTTGTTTTTTTATCTAATATTTTACATTAAAGCCGAACGCATTTTTTAGGGGTTTTCCAAAAATTCAGGGGAAATGCTTACAGCACCTGGTATTCCCAAGCGGTCACCCATCTAAGTACTGACCAGGCTCTACGTTGCTTAACTTCGGGGATCGGACGAGAACCGGTGTTTTCAACGTGATATGGCCGTAAGCTAAGACGTGCCATAATTTTAACTATTACAATTTCAATATTTATTTACCAAATCTGATAATGTAATGATATTTTGTTTTTTGTTTTTTTATCTAATATTTTACATTAAAATCGAACGCATTTTTATGAGTTTTTCCAAAAATTCAGGGGAAATGCTTACAGCACCTGGTATTCCCAAGCGGTCACCCATCTAAGTACTGACCAGGCTCTACGTTGCTTAACTTCGGGGATCGGACGAGAACCGGTGTTTTCAACGTGATATGGCCGTAAGCGAAGACGTGCCATAATTTTAACTATTACAATTTCAATATTTATTTACCAAATCTGATAATGTAATGATATTTTGTTTTTTGTTTTTTTATCTAATATTTTACATTAAAATCGAACGCATTTTTATGAGTTTTTCCAAAAATTCAGGGGAAATGCTTACAGCACCTGGTATTCCCAAGCGGTCACCCATCTAAGTACTGACCAGGCTCTACGTTGCTTAACTTCGGGGATCGGACGAGAACCGGTGTTTTCAACGTGATATGGCCGTAAGCGAAGACGTGCCATAATTTTAACTATTACAATTTCAATATTTATTTACCAAATCTGATAATGTAATGATATTTTGTTTTTTGTTTTTTTATCTAATATTTTACATTAAAATCGAACGCATTTTTTAGGGGTTTTCCAAAAATTCAGGGGAAATGCTTACAGCACCTGGTATTCCCAAGCGGTCACCCATCTAAGTACTGACCAGGCTCTACGTTGCTTAACTTCGGGGATCGGACGAGAACCGGTGTTTTCAATGTGATATGGCCGTAAGCGAAGACGTGCCATAATTTTAACTATTACAATTTCAATATTTATTTACCAAATCTGATAATGTAATGATATTTTGTTTTTTGTTTTTTTATCTAATATTTTACATTAAAATCGAACGCATTTTTATGAGTTTTTCCAAAAATTCAGGGGAAATGCTTACAGCACCTGGTATTCCCAAGCTGTCACCCATCTAAGTACTGACCAGGCTCTACGTTGCTTAACTTCGGGGATCGGACGAGAACCGGTGTTTTCAACGTGATATGGCCGTAAGCGAAGACGTGCCATAATTTTAACTATTACAATTTCAATATTTATTTACCAAATCTGATAATGTAATGATATTTTGTTTTTTGTTTTTTTATCTAATATTTTACATTAAAATCGAACGCATTTTTATGAGTTTTTCCAAAAATTCAGGGGAAATGCTTACAGCACCTGGTATTCCCAAGCGGTCACCCATCTAAGTACTGACCAGGCTCTACGTTGCTTAACTTCGGGGATCGGACGAGAACCGGTGTTTTCAACGTGATATGGCCGTAAGCGAAGACGTGCCATAATTTTAACTATTACAATTTCAATATTTATGTACCAAATCTGATAATGTAATGATATTTTGTTTTTTGTTTTTTTATCTAATATTTTACATTAAAATCGAACGCATTTTTATGAGTTTTTCCAAAAATTCAGGGGAAATGCTTACAGCACCTGGTATTCCCAAGCGGTCACCCATCTAAGTACTGACCAGCCTCAACGTTGCTTAACTTCGGGGATCGGACGAGAACCGGTGTTTTCAACGTGATATGGCCGTAAGCGAAGACGTGCCATAATTTTAACTATTACAATTTCAATATTTATTTACCAAATCTGATAATGTAATGATATTTTGTTTTTTGATTTTTTATCTAATATTTTACATTAAAATCGAACGCATTTTTATGAGTTTTTCCAAAAATTCAGGGGAAATGCTTACATCACCTGGTATTCCCAAGCGGTCACCCATCTAAGTACTGACCAGGCTCTACGTTGCTTAACTTCGGGGATCGGACGAGAACCGGTGTTTTCAACGTGATATGGCCGTAAGCGAAGACGTGCCATAATTTTAACTATTACAATTTCAATATTTATTTACCAAATCTGATAATGTAATGATATTTTGTTTTTTGATTTTTTATCTAATATTTTACATTAAAATCGAACGCATTTTTATGAGTTTTTCCAAAAATTCAGGGGAAATGCTTACAGCACCTGGTATTCCCAAGCGGTCACCCATCTAAGTACTGACCAGGCTCTACGTTGCTTAACTTCGGGGATCGGACGAGAACCGGTGTTTTCAACGTGATATGGCCGTAAGCGAAGACGTGCCATAATTTTAACTATTACAATTTCAATATTTATTTACCAAATCTGATAATGTAATGATATTTTGTTTTTTGATTTTTTATCTAATATTTTACATTAAAATCGAACGCATTTTTATGAGTTTTTCCAAAAATTCAGGGGAAATGCTTACAGCACCTGGTATTCCCAAGCGGTCACCCATCTAAGTACTGACCAGGCTCTACGTTGCTTAACTTCGGGGATCGGACGAGAACCGGTGTTTTCAACGTGATATGGCCGTAAGCGAAGACGTGCCATAATTTTAACTATTACAATTTCAATATTTATTTACCAAATCTGATAATGTAATGATATTTTGTTTTTTGTTTTTTTATTTAATATTTTACATTTAAGCCGAACGCATTTTTTAGGGGTTTTCCAAAAATTCAGGGGAAATGCTTACAGCACCTGGTATTCCCAAGCGGTCACCCATCTAAGTACTGACCAGGCTCTACGTTGCTTAACTTCGGGGATCGGACGAGAACCGGTGTTTTCAACGTGATATGGCCGTAAGCTAAGACGTGCCATAATTTTAACTATTACAATTTCAATATTTATTTACCAAATCTGATAATGTAATGATATTTTGTTTTTTGTTTTTTTATCTAATATTTTACATTAAAATCGAACGCATTTTTATGAGTTTTTCCAAAAATTCAGGGGAAATGCTTACAGCACCTGGTATTCCCAAGCGGTCACCCATCTAAGTACTGACCAGGCTCTACGTTGCTTAACTTCGGGGATCGGACGAGAACCGGTGTTTTCAACGTGATATGGCCGTAAGCGAAGACGTGCCATAATTTTAACTATTACAATTTCAATATTTATTTACCAAATCTGATAATGTAATGATATTTTGTTTTTTGTTTTTTTATCTAATATTTTACATTAAAATCGAACGCATTTTTATGAGTTTTTCCAAAAATTCAGGGGAAATGCTTACAGCACCTGGTATTCCCAAGCGGTCACCCATCTAAGTACTGACCAGGCTCTACGTTGCTTAACTTCGGGGATCGGACGAGAACCGGTGTTTTCAACGTGATATGGCCGTAAGCGAAGACGTGCCATAATTTTAACTATTACAATTTCAATATTTATTTACCAAATCTGATAATGTAATGATATTTTGTTTTTTGTTTTTTTATCTAATATTTTACATTAAAATCGAACGCATTTTTTAGGGGTTTTCCAAAAATTCAGGGGAAATGCTTACAGCACCTGGTATTCCCAAGCGGTCACCCATCTAAGTACTGACCAGGCTCTACGTTGCTTAACTTCGGGGATCGGACGAGAACCGGTGTTTTCAATGTGATATGGCCGTAAGCGAAGACGTGCCATAATTTTAACTATTACAATTTCAATATTTATTTACCAAATCTGATAATGTAATGATATTTTGTTTTTTGTTTTTTTATCTAATATTTTACATTAAAATCGAACGCATTTTTATGACTTTTTCCAAAAATTCAGGGGAAATGCTTACAGCACCTGGTATTCCCAAGCGGTCACCCATCTAAGTACTGACCAGGCTCTACGTTGCTTAACTTCGGGGATCGGACGAGAACCGGTGTTTTCAACGTGATATGGCCGTAAGCGAAGACGTGCCATAATTTTAACTATTACAATTTCAATATTTATTTACCAAATCTGATAATGTAATGATATTTTGTTTTTTGTTTTTTTATCTAATATTTTACATTAAAATCGAACGCATTTTTTAGGGGTTTTCCAAAAATTCAGGGGAAATGCTTACAGCACCTGGTATTCCCAAGCGGTCACCCATCTAAGTACTGACCAGGCTCTACGTTGCTTAACTTCGGGGATCGGACGAGAACCGGTGTTTTCAATGTGATATGGCCGTAAGCGAAGACGTGCCATAATTTTAACTATTACAATTTCAATATTTATTTACGAAATCTGATAATGTAATGATATTTTGTTTTTTGTTTTTTTATCTAATATTTTACATTAAAATCGAACGCATTTTTATGAGTTTTTCCAAAAATTCAGGGGAAATGCTTACAGCACCTGGTATTCCCAAGCGGTCACCCATCTAAGTACTGACCAGGCTCTACGTTGCTTAACTTCGGGGATCGGACGAGAACCGGTGTTTTCAACGTGATATGGCCGTAAGCGAAGACGTGCCATAATTTTAACTATTACAATTTCAATATTTATTTACCAAATCTGATAATGTAATGATATTTTGTTTTTTGTTTTTTTATCTAATATTTTACATTAAAATCGAACGCATTTTTATGAGTTTTTCCAAAAATTCAGGGGAAATGCTTACAGCACCTGGTATTCCCAAGCGGTCACCCATCTAAGTACTGACCAGGCTCTACGTTGCTTAACTTCGGGGATCGGACGAGAACCGGTGTTTTCAACGTGATATGGCCGTAAGCGAAGACGTGCCATAATTTTAACTATTACAATTTCAATATTTATTTACCAAATCTGATAATGTAATGATATTTTGTTTTTTGTTTTTTTATCTAATATTTTACATTAAAATCGAACGCATTTTTATGAGTTTTTCCAAAAATTCAGGGGAAATGCTTACAGCACCTGGTATTCCCAAGCGGTCACCCATCTAAGTACTGACCAGCCTCAACGTTGCTTAACTTCGGGGATCGGACGAGAACCGGTGTTTTCAACGTGATATGGCCGTAAGCGAAGACGTGCCATAATTTTAACTATTACAATTTCAATATTTATTTACCAAATCTGATAATGTAATGATATTTTGTTTTTTGATTTTTTATCTAATATTTTACATTAAAATCGAACGCATTTTTATGAGTTTTTCCAAAAATTCAGGGGAAATGCTTACAGCACCTGGTATTCCCAAGCGGTCACCCATCTAAGTACTGACCAGGCTCTACGTTGCTTAACTTCGGGGATCGGACGAGAACCGGTGTTTTCAACGTGATATGGCCGTAAGCGAAGACGTGCCATAATTTTAACTATTACAATTTCAATATTTATTTACCAAATCTGATAATGTAATGATATTTTGTTTTTTGATTTTTTATCTAATATTTTACATTAAAATCGAACGCATTTTTATGAGTTTTTCCAAAAATTCAGGGGAAATGCTTACAGCACCTGGTATTCCCAAGCGGTCACCCATCTAAGTACTGACCAGGCTCTACGTTGCTTAACTTCGGGGATCGGACGAGAACCGGTGTTTTCAACGTGATATGGCCGTAAGCGAAGACGTGCCATAATTTTAACTATTACAATTTCAATATTTATTTACCAAATCTGATAATGTAATGATATTTTGTTTTTTGTTTTTTTATCTAATATTTTACATTAAAACCGAACGCATTTTTGAGGGGTTTTCCAAAAATTCAGGGGAAATGCTTACAGCACCTGGTATTCCCAAGCGGTCACCCATCTAAGTACTGACCAGGCTCTACGTTGCTTAACTTCGGGGATCGGACGAGAACCGGTGTTTTCAACGTGATATGGCCGTAAGCTAAGACGTGCCATAATTTTAACTATTACAATTTCAATATTTATTTACCAAATCTGATAATGTAATGATATTTTGTTTTTTGTTTTTTTATCTAATATTTTACATTAAAATCGAACGCATTTTTATGAGTTTTTCCAAAAATTCAGGGGAAATGCTTACAGCACCTGGTATTCCCAAGCGGTCACCCATCTAAGTACTGACCAGGCTCTACGTTGCTTAACTTCGGGGATCGGACGAGAACCGGTGTTTTCAACGTGATATGGCCGTAAGCGAAGACGTGCCATAATTTTAACTATTACAATTTCAATATTTATTTACCAAATCTGATAATGTAATGATATTTTGTTTTTTGTTTTTTTATCTAATATTTTACATTAAAATCGAACGCATTTTTATGAGTTTTTCCAAAAATTCAGGGGAAATGCTTACAGCACCTGGTATTCCCAAGCGGTCACCCATCTAAGTACTGACCAGGCTCTACGTTGCTTAACTTCGGGGATCGGACGAGAACCGGTGTTTTCAACGTGATATGGCCGTAAGCGAAGACGTGCCATAATTTTAACTATTACAATTTTAATATTTATTTACCAAATCTGATAATGTAATGATATTTTGTTTTTTGTTTTTTTATCTAATATTTTACATTAAAATCGAACGCATTTTTATGAGTTTTTCCAAAAATTCAGGGGAAATGCTTACAGCACCTGGTATTCCCAAGCGGTCACCCATCTAAGTACTGACCAGGCTCTACGTTGCTTAACTTCGGGGATCGGACGAGAACCGGTGTTTTCAACGTGATATGGCCGTAAGCGAAGACGTGCCATAATTTTAACTATTACAATTTCAATATTTATTTACCAAATCTGATAGTGTAATGATATTTTGTTTTTTGTTTTTTTATCTAATATTTTACATTAAAATCGAACGCATTTTTATGAGTTTTTCCAAAAATTCAGGGGAAATGCTTACAGCACCTGGTATTCCCAAGCGGTCACCCATCTAAGTACTGACCAGGCTCTACGTTGCTTAACTTCGGGGATCGGACGAGAACCGGTGTTTTCAACGTGATATTGCCGTAAGCTAAGACGTGCCATAATTTTAACTATTACAATTTCAATATTTATTTACCAAATCTGATAATGTAATGATATTTTGTTTTTTGATTTTTTATCTAATATTTTACATTAAAATCGAACGCATTTTTATGAGTTTTTCCAAAAATTCAGGGGAAATGCTTACAGCACCTGGTATTCCCAAGCGGTCACCCATCTAAGTACTGACCAGGCTCTACGTTGCTTAACTTCGGGGATCGGACGAGAACCGGTGTTTTCAACGTGATATGGCCGTAAGCGAAGACGTGCCATAATTTTAACTATTACAATTTCAATATTTATTTACCAAATCTGATAATGTAATGATATTTTGTTTTTTGATTTTTTATCTAATATTTTACATTAAAATCGAACGCATTTTCATGAGTTTTTCCAAAAATTCAGGGGAAATGCTTACAGCACCTGGTAGTCCCAAGTGGTCACCCATCTAAGTACTGACCAGGCTCTACGTTGCTTAACTTCGGGGATCGGACGAGAACCGGTGTTTTCAACGTGATATGGCCGTAAGCGAAGACGTGCCATAATTTTAACTATTACAATTTCAATATTTATTTACCAAATCTGATAATGTAATGATATTTTGTTTTTTGTTTTTTTATCTAATATTTTACATTAAAGCCGAACGCATTTTTTAGGGGTTTTCCAAAAATTCAGGGGAAATGCTTACAGCACCTGGTATTCCCAAGCGGTCACCCATCTAAGTACTGACCAGGCTCTACGTTGCTTAACTTCGGGGATCGGACGAGAACCGGTGTTTTCAACGTGATATGGCCGTAAGCTAAGACGTGCCATAATTTTAACTATTACAATTTCAATATTTATTTACCAAATCTGATAATGTAATGATATTTTGTTTTTTGTTTTTTTATCTAATATTTTACATTAAAATCGAACGCATTTTTATGAGTTTTTCCAAAAATTCAGGGGAAATGCTTACAGCACCTGGTATTCCCAAGCGGTCACCCATCTAAGTACTGACCAGGCTCTACGTTGCTTAACTTCGGGGATCGGACGAGAACCGGTGTTTTCAACGTGATATGGCCGTAAGCGAAGACGTGCCATAATTTTAACTATTACAATTTCAATATTTATTTACCAAATCTGATAATGTAATGATATTTTGTTTTTTGTTTTTTTATCTAATATTTTACATTAAAATCGAACGCATTTTTATGAGTTTTTCCAAAAATTCAGGGGAAATGCTTACAGCACCTGGTATTCCCAAGCGGTCACCCATCTAAGTACTGACCAGGCTCTACGTTGCTTAACTTCGGGGATCGGACGAGAACCGGTGTTTTCAACGTGATATGGCCGTAAGCGAAGACGTGCCATAATTTTAACTATTACAATTTCAATATTTATTTACCAAATCTGATAATGTAATGATATTTTGTTTTTTGTTTTTTTATCTAATATTTTACATTAAAATCGAACGCATTTTTTAGGGGTTTTCCAAAAATTCAGGGGAAATGCTTACAGCACCTGGTATTCCCAAGCGGTCACCCATCTAAGTACTGACCAGGCTCTACGTTGCTTAACTTCGGGGATCGGACGAGAACCGGTGTTTTCAATGTGATATGGCCGTAAGCGAAGACGTGCCATAATTTTAACTATTACAATTTCAATATTTATTTACCAAATCTGATAATGTAATGATATTTTGTTTTTTGTTTTTTTATCTAATATTTTACATTAAAATCGAACGCATTTTTATGAGTTTTTCCAAAAATTCAGGGGAAATGCTTACAGCACCTGGTATTCCCAAGCGGTCACCCATCTAAGTACTGACCAGGCTCTACGTTGCTTAACTTCGGGGATCGGACGAGAACCGGTGTTTTCAACGTGATATGGCCGTAAGCGAAGACGTGCCATAATTTTAACTATTACAATTTCAATATTTATGTACCAAATCTGATAATGTAATGATATTTTGTTTTTTGTTTTTTTATCTAATATTTTACATTAAAATCGAACGCATTTTTATGAGTTTTTCCAAAAATTCAGGGGAAATGCTTACAGCACCTGGTATTCCCAAGCGGTCACCCATCTAAGTACTGACCAGCCTCAACGTTGCTTAACTTCGGGGATCGGACGAGAACCGGTGTTTTCAACGTGATATGGCCGTAAGCGAAGACGTGCCATAATTTTAACTATTACAATTTCAATATTTATTTACCAAATCTGATAATGTAATGATATTTTGTTTTTTGATTTTTTATCTAATATTTTACATTAAAATCGAACGCATTTTTATGAGTTTTTCCAAAAATTCAGGGGAAATGCTTACAGCACCTGGTATTCCCAAGCGGTCACCCATCTAAGTACTGACCAGGCTCTACGTTGCTTAACTTCGGGGATCGGACGAGAACCGGTGTTTTCAACGTGATATGGCCGTAAGCGAAGACGTGCCATAATTTTAACTATTACAATTTCAATATTTATTTACCAAATCTGATAATGTAATGATATTTTGTTTTTTGATTTTTTATCTAATATTTTACATTAAAATCGAACGCATTTTTATGAGTTTTTCCAAAAATTCAGGGGAAATGCTTACAGCACCTGGTATTCCCAAGCGGTCACCCATCTAAGTACTGACCAGGCTCTACGTTGCTTAACTTCGGGGATCGGACGAGAACCGGTGTTTTCAACGTGATATGGCCGTAAGCGAAGACGTGCCATAATTTTAACTATTACAATTTCAATATTTATTTACCAAATCTGATAATGTAATGATATTTTGTTTTTTGTTTTTTTATCTAATATTTTACATTAAAACCGAACGCATTTTTTAGGGGTTTTCCAAAAATTCAGGGGAAATGCTTACAGCACCTGGTATTCCCAAGCGGTCACCCATCTAAGTACTGACCAGGCTCTACGTTGCTTAACTTCGGGGATCGGACGAGAACCGGTGTTTTCAACGTGATATGGCCGTAAGCGAAGACGTGCCATAATTTTAACTATTACAATTTCAATATTTATTTACCAAATCTGATAATGTAATGATATTTTGTTTTTTGATTTTTTATCTAATATTTTACATTAAAATCGAACGCATTTTTATGAGTTTTTCCAAAAATTCAGGGGAAATGCTTACAGCACCTGGTATTCCCAAGCGGTCACCCATCTAAGTACTGACCAGGCTCTACGTTGCTTAACTTCGGGGATCGGACGAGAACCGGTGTTTTCAACGTGATATGGCCGTAAGCGAAGACGTGCCATAATTTTAACTATTACAATTTCAATATTTATTTACCAAATCTGATAATGTAATGATATTTTGTTTTTTGTTTTTTTATCTAATATTTTACATTAAAATCGAACGCATTTTTATGAGTTTTTCCAAAAATTCAGGGGAAATGCTTACAGCACCTGGTATTCCCAAGCGGTCACCCATCTAAGTACTGACCAGGCTCTACGTTGCTTAACTTCGGGGATCGGACGAGAACCGGTGTTTTCAACGTGATATGGCCGTAAGCGAAGACGTGCCATAATTTTAACTATTACAATTTCAATATTTATTTACCAAATCTGATAATGTAATGATATTTTGTTTTTTGTTTTTTTATCTAATATTTTACATTAAAATCGAACGCATTTTTTAGGGGTTTTCATAAAATTCAGGGGAAATGCTTACAGCACCTGGTATTCCCAAGCGGTCACCCATCTAAGTACTGACCAGGCTCTACGTTGCTTAACTTCGGGGATCGGACGAGAACCGGTGTTTTCAATGTGATATGGCCGTAAGCGAAGACGTGCCATAATTTTAACTATTACAATTTCAATATTTATTTACCAAATCTGATAATGTAATGATATTTTGTTTTTTGTTTTTTTATCTAATATTTTACATTAAAATCGAACGCATTTTTATGAGTTTTTCCAAAAATTCAGGGGAAATGCTTACAGCACCTGGTATTCCCAAGCGGTCACCCATCTAAGTACTGACCAGGCTCTACGTTGCTTAACTTCGGGGATCGGACGAGAACCGGTGTTTTCAACGTGATATGGCCGTAAGCGAAGACGTGCCATAATTTTAACTATTACAATTTCAATATTTATTTACCAAATCTGATAATGTAATGATATTTTGTTTTTTGTTTTTTTATCTAATATTTTACATTAAAATCGAACGCATTTTTTAGGGGTTTTCCAAAAATTCAGGGGAAATGCTTACAGCACCTGGTATTCCCAAGCGGTCACCCATCTAAGTACTGACCAGGCTCTACGTTGCTTAACTTCGGGGATCGGACGAGAACCGGTGTTTTCAATGTGATATGGCCGTAAGCGAAGACGTGCCATAATTTTAACTATTACAATTTCAATATTTATTTACCAAATCTGATAATGTAATGATATTTTGTTTTTTGTTTTTTTATCTAATATTTTACATTAAAATCGAACGCATTTTTATGAGTTTTTCCAAAAATTCAGGGGAAATGCTTACAGCACCTGGTATTCCCAAGCGGTCACCCATCTAAGTACTGACCAGGCTCTACGTTGCTTAACTTCGGGGATCGGACGAGAACCGGTGTTTTCAACGTGATATGGCCGTAAGCAAAGACGTGCCATAATTTTAACTATTACAATTTCAATATTTATTTACCAAATCTGATAATGTAATGATATTTTGTTTTTTGTTTTTTTATCTAATATTTTACATTAAAATCGAACGCATTTTTATGAGTTTTTCCAAAAATTCAGGGGAAATGCTTACAGCACCTGGTATTCCCAAGCGGTCACCCATCTAAGTACTGACCAGGCTCTACGTTGCTTAACTTCGGGGATCGGACGAGAACCGGTGTTTTCAACGTGATATGGCCGTAAGCGAAGACGTGCCATAATTTTAACTATTACAATTTCAATATTTATTTACCAAATCTGATAATGTAATGATATTTTGTTTTTTGATTTTTTATCTAATATTTTACATTAAAATCGAACGCATTTTTATGAGTTTTTCCAAAAATTCAGGGGAAATGCTTACAGCACCTGGTATTCCCAAGCGGTCACCCATCTAAGTACTGACCAGCCTCAACGTTGCTTAACTTCGGGGATCGGACGAGAACCGGTGTTTTCAACGTGATATGGCCGTAAGCGAAGACGTGCCATAATTTTAACTATTACAATTTCAATATTTATTTACCAAATCTGATAATGTAATGATATTTTGTTTTTTGATTTTTTATCTAATATTTTACATTAAAATCGAACATATTTTTATGAGTTTTTCCAAAAATTCAGGGGAAATGCTTACAGCACCTGGTATTCCCAAGCGGTCACCCATCTAAGTACTGACCAGGCTCTACGTTGCTTAACTTCGGGGATCGGACGAGAACCGGTGTTTTCAACGTGATATGGCCGTAAGCGAAGACGTGCCATAATTTTAACTATTACAATTTCAATATTTATTTACCAAATCTGATAATGTAATGATATTTTGTTTTTTGATTTTTTATCTAATATTTTACATTAAAATCGAACGCATTTTTATGAGTTTTTCCAAAAATTCAGGGGAAATGCTTACAGCACCTGGTATTCCCAAGCGGTCACCCATCTAAGTACTGACCAGGCTCTACGTTGCTTAACTTCGGGGATCGGACGAGAACCGGTGTTTTCAACGTGATATGGCCGTAAGCGAAGACGTGCCATAATTTTAACTATTACAATTTCAATATTTATTTACCAAATCTGATAATGTAATGATATTTTGTTTTTTGTTTTTTTATCTAATATTTTACATTAAAACCGAACGCATTTTTGAGGGGTTTTCCAAAAATTCAGGGGAAATGCTTACAGCACCTGGTATTCCCAAGCGGTCACCCATCTAAGTACTGACCAGGCTCTACGTTGCTTAACTTCGGGGATCGGACGAGAACCGGTGTTTTCAACGTGATATGGCCGTAAGCGAAGACGTGCCATAATTTTAACTATTACAATTTCAATATTTATTTACCAAATCTGATAATGTAATGATATTTTGTTTTTTGTTTTTTTATCTAATATTTTACATTAAAATCGAACGCATTTTTATGAGTTTTTCCAAAAATTCAGGGGAAATGCTTACAGCACCTGGTATTCCCAAGCGGTCACCCATCTAAGTACTGACCAGGCTCTACGTTGCTTAACTTCGGGGATCGGACGAGAACCGGTGTTTTCAACGTGATATGGCCGTAAGCGAAGACGTGCCATAATTTTAACTATTACAATTTCAATATTTATTTACCAAATCTGATAATGTAATGATATTTTGTTTTTTGTTTTTTTATCTAATATTTTACATTAAAACCGAACGCATTTTTTAGGGGTTTTCCAAAAATTCAGGGGAAATGCTTACAGCACCTGGTATTCCCAAGCGGTCACCCATCTAAGTACTGACCAGGCTCTACGTTGCTTAACTTCGGGGATCGGACGAGAACCGGTGTTTTCAACGTGATATGGCCGTAAGCTAAGACGTGCCATAATTTTAACTATTACAATTTCAATATTTATTTACCAAATCTGATAATGTAATGATATTTTGTTTTTTGTTTTTTTATCTAATATTTTACATTAAAATCGAACGCATTTTTATGAGTTTTTCCAAAAATTCAGGGGAAATGCTTACAGCACCTGGTATTCCCAAGCGGTCACCCATCTAAGTACTGACCAGGCTCTACGTTGCTTAACTTCGGGGATCGGACGAGAACCGGTGTTTTCAACGTGATATGGCCGTAAGCGAAGACGTGCCATAATTTTAACTATTACAATTTCAATATTTATTTACCAAATCTGATAATGTAATGATATTTTGTTTTTTGTTTTTTTATCTAATATTTTACATTAAAATCGAACGCATTTTTATGAGTTTTTCCAAAAATTCAGGGGAAATGCTTACAGCACCTGGTATTCCCAAGCGGTCACCCATCTAAGTACTGACCAGGCTCTACGTTGCTTAACTTCGGGGATCGGACGAGAACCGGTGTTTTCAACGTGATATGGCCGTAAGCGAAGACGTGCCATAATTTTAACTATTACAATTTTAATATTTATTTACCAAATCTGATAATGTAATGATATTTTGTTTTTTGTTTTTTTATCTAATATTTTACATTAAAATCGAACGCATTTTTATGAGTTTTTCCAAAAATTCAGGGGAAATGCTTACAGCACCTGGTATTCCCAAGCGGTCACCCATCTAAGTACTGACCAGGCTCTACGTTGCTTAACTTCGGGGATCGGACGAGAACCGGTGTTTTCAACGTGATATGGCCGTAAGCGAAGACGTGCCATAATTTTAACTATTACAATTTCAATATTTATTTACCAAATCTGATAATGTAATGATATTTTGTTTTTTGTTTTTTTATCTAATATTTTACATTAAAATCGAACGCATTTTTATGAGTTTTTCCAAAAATTCAGGGGAAATGCTTACAGCACCTGGTATTCCCAAGCGGTCACCCATCTAAGTACTGACCAGGCTCTACGTTGCTTAACTTCGGGGATCGGACGAGAACCGGTGTTTTCAACGTGATATGGCCGTAAGCGAAGACGTGCCATAATTTTAACTATTACAATTTCAATATTTATTTACCAAATCTGATAATGTAATGATATTTTGTTTTTTGTTTTTTTATCTAATATTTTACATTAAAATCGAACGCATTTTTATGAGTTTTTCCAAAAATTCAGGGGAAATGCTTACAGCACCTGGTATTCCCAAGCGGTCACCCATCTAAGTACTGACCAGGCTCTACGTTGCTTAACTTCGGGGATCGGACGAGAACCGGTGTTTTCAACGTGATATGGCCGTAAGCGAAGACGTGCCATAATTTTAACTATTACAATTTCAATATTTATTTACCAAATCTGATAATGTAATGATATTTTGTTTTTTGTTTTTTTATCTAATATTTTACATTAAAATCGAACGCATTTTTATGAGTTTTTCCAAAAATTCAGGGGAAATGCTTACAGCACCTGGTATTCCCAAGCGGTCACCCATCTAAGTACTGACCAGGCTCTACGTTGCTTAACTTCGGGGATCGGACGAGAACCGGTGTTTTCAACGTGATATGGCCGTAAGCGAAGACGTGCCATAATTTTAACTATTACAATTTCAATATTTATTTACCAAATCTGATAATGTAATGATATTTTGTTTTTTGATTTTTTATCTAATATTTTACATTAAAATCGAACGCATTTTTATGAGTTTTTCCAAAAATTCAGGGGAAATGCTTACAGCACCTGGTATTCCCAAGCGGTCACCCATCTAAGTACTGACCAGGCTCTACGTTGCTTAACTTCGGGGATCGGACGAGAACCGGTGTTTTCAACGTGATATGGCCGTAAGCGAAGACGTGCCATAATTTTAACTATTACAATTTCAATATTTATTTACCAAATCTGATAATGTAATGATATTTTGTTTTTTGTTTTTTTATCTAATATTTTACATTAAAACCGAACGCATTTTTGAGGGGTTTTCCAAAAATTCAGGGGAAATGCTTACAGCACCTGGTATTCCCAAGCGGTCACCCATCTAAGTACTGACCAGGCTCTACGTTGCTTAACTTCGGGGATCGGACGAGAACCGGTGTTTTCAACGTGATATGGCCGTAAGCTAAGACGTGCCATAATTTTAACTATTACAATTTCAATATTTATTTACCAAATCTGATAATGTAATGATATTTTGTTTTTTGTGTTTTTTATCTAATATTTTACATTAAAATCGAACGCATTTTTATGAGTTTTTCCAAAAATTCAGGGGAAATGCTTACAGCACCTGGTATTCCCAAGCGGTCACCCATCTAAGTACTGACCAGGCTCTACGTTGCTTAACTTCGGGGATCGGACGAGAACCGGTGTTTTCAACGTGATATGGCCGTAAGCGAAGACGTGCCATAATTTTAACTATTACAATTTCAATATTTATTTACCAAATCTGATAATGTAATGATATTTTGTTTTTTGTTTTTTTATCTAATATTTTACATTAAAATCGAACGCATTTTTATGAGTTTTTCCAAAAATTCAGGGGAAATGCTTACAGCACCTGGTATTCCCAAGCGGTCACCCATCTAAGTACTGACCAGGCTCTACGTTGCTTAACTTCGGGGATCGGACGAGAACCGGTGTTTTCAACGTGATATGGCCGTAAGCGAAGACGTGCCATAATTTTAACTATTACAATTTCAATATTTATTTACCAAATCTGATAATGTAATGATATTTTGTTTTTTGTTTTTTTATCTAATATTTTACATTAAAATCGAACGCATTTTTATGAGTTTTTCCAAAAATTCAGGGGAAATGCTTACAGCACCTGGTATTCCCAAGCGGTCACCCATCTAAGTACTGACCAGGCTCTACGTTGCTTAACTTCGGGGATCGGACGAGAACCGGTGTTTTCAACGTCATATGGCCGTAAGCGAAGACGTGCCATAATTTTAACTATTACAATTTCAATATTTATTTACCAAATCTGATAATGTAATGATATTTTGTTTTTTGTTTTTTTATCTAATATTTTACATTAAAATCGAACGCATTTTTATGAGTTTTCCAAAAATTCAGGGGAAATGCTTACAGCACCTGGTATTCCCAAGCGGTCACCCATCTAAGTACTGACCAGGCTCTACGTTGCTTAACTTCGGGGATCGGACGAGAACCGGTGTTTTCAACGTGATATTGCCGTAAGCTAAGACGTGCCATAATTTTAACTATTACAATTTCAATATTTATTTACCAAATCTTATAATGTAATGATATTTTGTTTTTTGTTTTTTATCTAATATTTTACATTAAAATCGAACGCATTTTTATGAGTTTTTCCAAAAATTCAGGGGAAATGCTTACAGCACCTGGTATTCCCAAGCGGTCACCCATCTAAGTACTGACCAGGCTCTACGTTGCTTAACTTCGGGGATCGGACGAGAACCGGTGTTTTCAACGTGATATGGCCGTAAGCGAAGACGTGCCATAATTTTAACTATTACAATTTCAATATTTATTTACCAAATCTGATAATGTAATGATATTTTGTTTTTTGTTTTTTTATCTAATATTTTACATTAAAATCGAACGCATTTTTATGAGTTTTTCCAAAAATTCAGGGGAAATGCTTACAGCACCTGGTATTCCCAAGTGGTCACCCATCTAAGTACTGACCAGGCTCTACGTTGCTTAACTTCGGGGATCGGACGAGAACCGGTGTTTTCAACGTGATATGGCCGTAAGCGAAGACGTGCCATAATTTTAACTATTACAATTTCAATATTTATTTACCAAATCTGATAATGTAATGATATTTTGTTTTTTGATTTTTTATCTAATATTTTACATTAAAATCGAACGCATTTTTATGAGTTTTTCCAAAAGTTCAGGGGAAATGCTTACAGCACCTGGTATTCCCAAGCGGTCACCCATCTAAGTACTGACCAGGCTCTACGTTGCTTAACTTCGGGGATCGGACGAGAACCGGTGTTTTCAACGTGATATGGCCGTAAGCGAAGACGTGCCATAATTTTAACTATTACAATTTCAATATTTATTTACCAAATCTGATAATGTAATGATATTTTGTTTTTTGTTTTTTTATCTAATATTTTACATTAAAATCGAACGCATTTTTATGAGTTTTTCCAAAAATTCAGGGGAAATGCTTACAGCACCTGGTATTCCCAAGCGGTCACCCATCTAAGTACTGACCAGGCTCTCTACGTTGCTTAACTTCGGGGATCGGACGAGAACCGGTGTTTTCAACGTGATATGGCCGTAAGCGAAGACGTGCCATAATTTTAACTATTACAATTTCAATATTTATTTACCAAATCTGATAATGTAATGATATTTTGTTTTTTGTTTTTTTATCTAATATTTTACATTAAAATCGAACGCATTTTTATGAGTTTTTCCAAAAATTCAGGGGAAATGCTTACAGCACCTGGTATTCCCAAGCGGTCACCCATCTAAGTACTGACCAGGCTCTACGTTGCTTAACTTCGGGGATCGGACGAGAACCGGTGTTTTCAACGTGATATGGCCGTAAGCGAAGACGTGCCATAATTTTAACTATTACAATTTCAATATTTATTTACCAAATCTGATAATGTAATGATATTTTGTTTTTTGTTTTTGTTATCTAATATTTTACATTAAAATCGAACGCATTTTTATGAGTTTTTCCAAAAATTCAGGGGAAATGCTTACAGCACCTGGTATTCCCAAGCGGTCACCCATCTAAGTACTGACCAGGCTCTACGTTGCTTAACTTCGGGGATCGGACGAGAACCGGTGTTTTCAACGTGATATGGCCGTAAGCGAAGACGTGCCATAATTTTAACTATTACAATTTCAATATTTATTTACCAAATCTGATAATGTAATGATATTTTGTTTTTTGTTTTTTTATCTAATATTTTACATTAAAATCGAACGCATTTTTATGAGTTTTTCCAAAAATTCAGGGGAAATGCTTACAGCACCTGGTATTCCCAAGCGGTCACCCATCTAAGTACTGACCAGGCTCTACGTTGCTTAACTTCGGGGATCGGACGAGAACCGGTGTTTTCAACGTGATATGGCCGTAAGCGAAGACGTGCCATAATTTTAACTATTACAATTTCAATATTTATTTACCAAATCTGATAATGTAATGATATTTTGTTTTTTGTTTTTTTATCTAATATTTTACATTAAAATCGAACGCATTTTTATGAGTTTTTCCAAAAATTCAGGGGAAATGCTTACAGCACCTGGTATTCCCAAGCGGTCACCCATCTAAGTACTGACCAGGCTCTACGTTGCTTAACTTCGGGGATCGGACGAGAACCGGTGTTTTCAACGTGATATGGCCGTAAGCGAAGACGTGCCATAATTTTAACTATTACAATTTCAATATTTATTTACCAAATCTGATAATGTAATGATATTTTGTTTTTTGTTTTTGTTATCTAATATTTTACATTAAAATCGAACGCATTTTTATGAGTTTTTCCAAAAATTCAGGGGAAATGCTTACAGCACCTGGTATTCCCAAGCGGTCACCCATCTAAGTACTGACCAGGCTCTACGTTGCTTAACTTCGGGGATCGGACGAGAACCGGTGTTTTCAACGTAATATGGCCGTAAGCGAAGAAGTGCCATAATTGTAACTATTACAATTTCAATATTTATTTACCAAATCTGATAATTTAAGGATACTTTATTTGTTTTTTTTACCTAATATTTTACATTAAAATCGAACGCATTTTTATGAGTTTTTCCAAAAATTCAGGGGAAATGCTTACAGCACCTGGTATTCCCAAGCGGTCACCCATCTAAGTACTGACCAGGCTCTACGTTGCTTAACTTCGGGGATCGGACGAGAACCGGTGTTTTCAACGTGATATGGCCGTAAGCTAAGACGTGCCATAATTTTAACTATTACAATTTCAATATTTATTTACCAAATCTGATAATGTAATGATATTTTGTTTTTTGTTTTTTTATCTAATATTTTACATTAAAATCGAACGCATTTTTATGAGTTTTTCCAAAAATTCAGGGGAAATGCTTACAGCACCTGGTATTCCCAAGCGGTCACCCATCTAAGTACTGACCAGGCTTTACGTTGCTTAACTTCGGGGATCGGACGAGAACCGGTGTTTTCAACGTGATATGGCCGTAAGCGAAGACGTGCCATAATTTTAACTATTACAATTTTAATAATTATTTACGAAATCTGATAATGTAATGATATTTTGTTTTTTGTTTTTTTTATCTAATATTTTACATTAAAATCGAACGCATTTTTATGAGTTTTTCCAAAAATTCAGGGGAAATGCTTACAGCACCTGGTATTCCCAAGCGGTCACCCATCTAAGTACTGACCAGGCTCTACGTTGCTTAACTTCGGGGATCGGACGAGAACCGGTGTTTTCAACGTGATATGGCCGTAAGCGAAGACGTGCCATAATTTTAACTATTACAATTTCAATATTTATTTACCAAATCTGATAATGTAATGATATTTTGTTTTTTGTTTTTTTATCTAATATTTTACATTAAAATCGAACGCATTTTTATGAGTTTTTCCAAAAATTCAGGGGAAATGCTTACAGCACCTGGTATTCCCAAGCGGTCACCCATCTAAGTACTGACCAGGCTCTACGTTGCTTAACTTCGGGGATCGGACGAGAACCGGTGTTTTCAATGTGATATGGCCGTAAGCGAAGACGTGCCATAATTTTAACTATTACAATTTCAATATTTATTTACCAAATCTGATAATGTAATGATATTTTGTTTTTTGTTTTTTTATCTAATATTTTACATTAAAATCGAACGCATTTTTATGAGTTTTTCCAAAAATTCAGGGGAAATGCTTACAGCACCTGGTATTCCCAAGCGGTCACCCATCTAAGTACTGACCAGGCTCTACGTTGCTTAACTTCGGGGATCGGACGAGAACCGGTGTTTTCAACGTGATATGGCCGTAAGCGAAGACGTGCCATAATTTTAACTATTACAATTTCAATATTTATTTACCAAATCTGATAATGTAATGATATTTTGTTTTTTGTTTTTTTTACCTAATATTTTACATTAAAATCGAACGCATTTTTATGAGTTTTTCCAAAAATTCAGGGGAAATGCTTACAGCACCTGGTATTCCCAAGCGGTCACCCATCTAAGTACTGACCAGGCTCTCTACGTTGCTTAACTTCGGGGATCGGACGAGAACCGGTGTTTTCAACGTGATATGGCCGTAAGCGAAGACGTGCCATAATTTTAACTATTACAATTTCAATATTTATTTACCAAATCTGATAATGTAATGATATTTTGTTTTTTGTTTTTTTATCTAATATTTTACATTAAAATCGAACGCATTTTTATGAGTTTTCCAAAAATTCAGGGGAAATGCTTACAGCACCTGGTATTCCCAAGCGGTCACCCATCTAAGTACTGACCAGGCTCTACGTTGCTTAACTTCGGGGATCGGACGAGAACCGGTGTTTTCAACGTGATATTGCCGTAAGCTAAGACGTGCCATAATTTTAACTATTACAATTTCAATATTTATTTACCAAATCTTATAATGTAATGATATTTTGTTTTTTGTTTTTTATCTAATATTTTACATTAAAATCGAACGCATTTTTATGAGTTTTTCCAAAAATTCAGTGGAAATGCTTACAGCACCTGGTATTCCCAAGCGGTCACCCATCTAAGTACTGACCAGGCTCTACGTTGCTTAACTTCGGGGATCGGACGAGAACCGGTGTTTTCAACGTGATATGGCCGTAAGCGAAGACGTGCCATAATTTTAACTATTACAATTTCAATATTTATTTACCAAATCTGATAATGTAATGATATTTTGTTTTTTGTTTTTTTATCTAATATTTTACATTAAAATCGAACGCATTTTTATGAGTTTTTCCAAAAATTCAGGGGAAATGCTTACAGCACCTGGTATTCCCAAGTGGTCACCCATCTAAGTACTGACCAGGCTCTACGTTGCTTAACTTCGGGGATCGGACGAGAACCGGTGTTTTCAACGTGATATGGCCGTAAGCGAAGACGTGCCATAATTTTAACTATTACAATTTCAATATTTATTTACCAAATCTGATAATGTAATGATATTTTGTTTTTTGTTTTTTTATCTAATATTTTACATTAAAATCGAACGCATTTTTATGAGTTTTTCCAAAAATTCAGGGGAAATTCTTACAGCACCTGGTATTCCCAAGCGGTCACCCATCTAAGTACTGACCAGGCTCTACGTTGCTTAACTTCGGGGATCGGACGAGAACCGGTGTTTTCAACGTGATATGGCCGTAAGCAAAGACGTGCCATAATTTTAACTATTACAATTTCAATATTTATTTACCAAATCTGATAATGTAATGATATTTTGTTTTTTGTTTTTTTATCTAATATTTTACATTAAAATCGAACGCATTTTTATGAGTTTTTCCAAAAATTCAGGGGAAATGCTTACAGCACCTGGTATTCCCAAGCGGTCACCCATCTAAGTACTGACCAGGCTCTACGTTGCTTAACTTCGGGGATAGGACGAGAACCGGTGTTTTCAACGTGATATGGCCGTAAGCGAAGACGTGCCATAATTTTAACTATTACAATTTCAATATTTATTTACCAAATCTTATAATGTAATGATATTTTGTTTTTTGTTTTTTATCTAATATTTTACATTAAAATCGAACGCATTTTTATGAGTTTTTCCAAAAATTCAGGGGAAATGCTTACAGCACCTGGTATTCCCAAGCGGTCACCCATCTAAGTACTGACCAGGCTCTACGTTGCTTAACTTCGGGGATCGGACGAGAACCGGTGTTTTCAACGTGATATGGCCGTAAGCGAAGACGTGCCATAATTTTAACTATTACAATTTCAATATTTATTTACCAAATCTTATAATGTAATGATATTTTGTTTTTTGTTTTTTTATCTAATATTTTACATTAAAATCGAACGCATTTTTATGAGTTTTTCCAAAAATTCAGGGGAAATGCTTACAGCACCTGGTATTCCCAAGCGGTCACCCATCTAAGTACTGACCAGGTTCTACGTTGCTTAACTTCGGGGATCGGACGAGAACCGGTGTTTTCAACGTGATATGGCCGTAAGCGAAGACGTGCCATAATTTTAACTATTACAATTTCAATATTTATTTACCAAATCTGATAATGTAATGATATTTTGTTTTTTGTTTTTTTATCTAATATTTTACATTAAAATCGAACGCATTTTTATGAGTTTTTCCAAAAATTCAGGGGAAATGCTTACAGCACCTGGTATTCCCAAGCGGTCACCCATCTAAGTACTGACCAGGCTCTACGTTGCTTAACTTCGGGGATAGGACGAGAACCGGTGTTTTCAACGTGATATGGCCGTAAGCGAAGACGTGCCATAATTTTAACTATTACAATTTCAATATTTATTTACCAAATCTTATAATGTAATGATATTTTGTTTTTTGTTTTTTATCTAATATTTTACATTAAAATCGAACGCATTTTTATGAGTTTTTCCAAAAATTCAGGGGAAATGCTTACAGCACCTGGTATTCCCAAGCGGTCACCCATCTAAGTACTGACCAGGCTCTACGTTGCTTAACTTCGGGGATCGGACGAGAACCGGTGTTTTCAACGTGATATGGCCGTAAGCGAAGACGTGCCATAATTTTAACTATTACAATTTCAATATTTATTTACCAAATCTGATAATGTAATGATATTTTGTTTTTTGTTTTTTTATCTAATATTTTACATTAAAATCGAACGCATTTTTATGAGTTTTTCCAAAAATTCAGGGGAAATGCTTACAGCACCTGGTATTCCCAAGCGGTCACCCATCTAAGTACTGACCAGGTTCTACGTTGCTTAACTTCGGGGATCGGACGAGAACCGGTGTTTTCAACGTGATATGGCCGTAAGCGAAGACGTGCCATAATTTTAACTATTACAATTTCAATATTTATTTACCAAATCTGATAATGTAATGATATTTTGTTTTTTGTTTTTTTATCTAATATTTTACATTAAAATCGAACGCATTTTTATGAGTTTTTCCAAAAATTCAGGGGAAATGCTTACAGCACCTGGTATTCCCAAGCGGTCACCCATCTAAGTACTGACCAGGCTCTACGTTGCTTAACTTCGGGGATCGGACGAGAACCGGTGTTTTCAACGTGATATGGCCGTAAGCGAAGACGTGCCATAATTTTAACTATTACAATTTCAATATTTATTTACCAAATCTGATAATGTAATGATATTTTGTTTTTTGTTTTTTTATCTAATATTTTACATTAAAATCGAACGCATTTTTATGAGTTTTTCCAAAAATTCAGGGGAAATGCTTACAGCACCTGGTATTCCCAAGCGGTCACCCATCTAAGTACTGACCAGGCTCTACGTTGCTTAACTTCGGGGATCGGACGAGAACCGGTGTTTTCAACGTGATATGGCCGTAAGCGAAGACGTGCCATAATTTTAACTATTACAATTTCAATATTTATTTACCAAATCTGATAATGTAATGATATTTTGTTTTTTGTTTTTTTATCTAATATTTTACATTAAAATCGAACGCATTTTTATGAGTTTTTCCAAAAATTCAGGGGAAATGCTTACAGCACCTGGTATTCCCAAGCGGTCACCCATCTAAGTACTGACCAGGCTCTACGTTGCTTAACTTCGGGGATAGGACGAGAACCGGTGTTTTCAACGTGATATGGCCGTAAGCGAAGACGTGCCATAATTTTAACTATTACAATTTCAATATTTATTTACCAAATCTTATAATGTAATGATATTTTGTTTTTTGTTTTTTATCTAATATTTTACATTAAAATCGAACGCATTTTTATGAGTTTTTCCAAAAATTCAGGGGAAATGCTTACAGCACCTGGTATTCCCAAGCGGTCACCCATCTAAGTACTGACCAGGCTCTACGTTGCTTAACTTCGGGGATCGGACGAGAACCGGTGTTTTCAACGTGATATGGCCGTAAGCGAAGACGTGCCATAATTTTAACTATTACAATTTCAATATTTATTTACCAAATCTTATAATGTAATGATATTTTGTTTTTTGTTTTTTTATCTAATATTTTACATTAAAATCGAACGCATTTTTATGAGTTTTTCCAAAAATTCAGGGGAAATGCTTACAGCACCTGGTATTCCCAAGCGGTCACCCATCTAAGTACTGACCAGGTTCTACGTTGCTTAACTTCGGGGATCGGACGAGAACCGGTGTTTTCAACGTGATATGGCCGTAAGCGAAGACGTGCCATAATTTTAACTATTACAATTTCAATATTTATTTACCAAATCTGATAATGTAATGATATTTTGTTTTTTGTTTTTTTATCTAATATTTTACATTAAAATCGAACGCATTTTTATGAGTTTTTCCAAAAATTCAGGGGAAATGCTTACAGCACCTGGTATTCCCAAGCGGTCACCCATCTAAGTACTGACCAGGCTCTACGTTGCTTAACTTCGGGGATAGGACGAGAACCGGTGTTTTCAACGTGATATGGCCGTAAGCGAAGACGTGCCATAATTTTAACTATTACAATTTCAATATTTATTTACCAAATCTTATAATGTAATGATATTTTGTTTTTTGTTTTTTATCTAATATTTTACATTAAAATCGAACGCATTTTTATGAGTTTTTCCAAAAATTCAGGGGAAATGCTTACAGCACCTGGTATTCCCAAGCGGTCACCCATCTAAGTACTGACCAGGCTCTACGTTGCTTAACTTCGGGGATCGGACGAGAACCGGTGTTTTCAACGTGATATGGCCGTAAGCGAAGACGTGCCATAATTTTAACTATTACAATTTCAATATTTATTTACCAAATCTGATAATGTAATGATATTTTGTTTTTTGTTTTTTTATCTAATATTTTACATTAAAATCGAACGCATTTTTATGAGTTTTTCCAAAAATTCAGGGGAAATGCTTACAGCACCTGGTATTCCCAAGCGGTCACCCATCTAAGTACTGACCAGGTTCTACGTTGCTTAACTTCGGGGATCGGACGAGAACCGGTGTTTTCAACGTGATATGGCCGTAAGCGAAGACGTGCCATAATTTTAACTATTACAATTTCAATATTTATTTACCAAATCTGATAATGTAATGATATTTTGTTTTTTGTTTTTTTATCTAATATTTTACATTAAAATCGAACGCATTTTTATGAGTTTTTCCAAAAATTCAGGGGAAATGCTTACAGCACCTGGTATTCCCAAGCGGTCACCCATCTAAGTACTGACCAGGCTCTACGTTGCTTAACTTCGGGGATCGGACGAGAACCGGTGTTTTCAACGTGATATGGCCGTAAGCGAAGACGTGCCATAATTTTAACTATTACAATTTCAATATTTATTTACCAAATCTGATAATGTAATGATATTTTGTTTTTTGTTTTTTTATCTAATATTTTACATTAAAATCGAACGCATTTTTATGAGTTTTTCCAAAAATTCAGGGGAAATGCTTACAGCACCTGGTATTCCCAAGCGGTCACCCATCTAAGTACTGACCAGGCTCTACGTTGCTTAACTTCGGGGATCGGACGAGAACCGGTGTTTTCAACGTGATATGGCCGTAAGCGAAGACGTGCCATAATTTTAACTATTACAATTTCAATATTTATTTACCAAATCTGATAATGTAATGATATTTTGTTTTTTGTTTTTGTTATCTAATATTTTACATTAAAATCGAACGCATTTTTATGAGTTTTTCCAAAAATTCAGGGGAAATGCTTACAGCACCTGGTATTCCCAAGCGGTCACCCATCTAAGTACTGACCAGGCTCTACGTTGCTTAACTTCGGGGATCGGACGAGAACCGGTGTTTTCAACGTAATATGGCCGTAAGCGAAGAAGTGCCATAATTGTAACTATTACAATTTCAATATTTATTTACCAAATCTGATAATTTAAGGATACTTTATTTGTTTTTTTTACCTAATATTTTACATTAAAATCGAACGCATTTTTATGAGTTTTTCCAAAAATTCAGGGGAAATGCTTACAGCACCTGGTATTCCCAAGCGGTCACCCATCTAAGTACTGACCAGGCTCTACGTTGCTTAACTTCGGGGATCGGACGAGAACCGGTGTTTTCAACGTGATATGGCCGTAAGCTAAGACGTGCCATAATTTTAACTATTACAATTTCAATATTTATTTAGCAAATCTGATAATGTAATGATATTTTGTTTTTTGTTTTTTTATCTAATATTTTACATTAAAATCGAACGCATTTTTATGAGTTTTTCCAAAAATTCAGGGGAAATGCTTACAGCACCTGGTATTCCCAAGCGGTCACCCATCTAAGTACTGACCAGGCTTTACGTTGCTTAACTTCGGGGATCGGACGAGAACCGGTGTTTTCAACGTGATATGGCCGTAAGCGAAGACGTGCCATAATTTTAACTATTACAATTTTAATAATTATTTACGAAATCTGATAATGTAATGATATTTTGTTTTTTGTTTTTTTTATCTAATATTTTACATTAAAATCGAACGCATTTTTATGAGTTTTTCCAAAAATTCAGGGGAAATGCTTACAGCACCTGGTATTCCCAAGCGGTCACCCATCTAAGTACTGACCAGGCTCTACGTTGCTTAAATTCGGGGATCGGACGAGAACCGGTGTTTTCAACGTGATATGGCCGTAAGCGAAGACGTGCCATAATTTTAACTATTACAATTTCAATATTTATTTACCAAATCTGATAATGTAATGATATTTTGTTTTTTGTGTTTTTTATCTAATATTTTACATTAAAATCGAACGCATTTTTATGAGTTTTACCAAAAATTCAGGGGAAATGCTTACAGCACCTGGTATTCCCAAGCGGTCACCCATCTAAGTACTGACCAGGCTCTACGTTGCTTAACTTCGGGGATCGGACGAGAACCGGTGTTTTCAATGTGATATGGCCGTAAGCGAAGACGTGCCATAATTTTAACTATTACAATTTCAATATTTATTTACCAAATCTGATAATGTAATGATATTTTGTTTTTTGTTTTTTTATCTAATATTTTACATTAAAATCGAACGCATTTTTATGAGTTTTTCCAAAAATTCAGGGGAAATGCTTACAGCACCTGGTATTCCCAAGCGGTCACCCATCTAAGTACTGACCAGGCTCTACGTTGCTTAACTTCGGGGATCGGACGAGAACCGGTGTTTTCAACGTGATATGGCCGTAAGCGAAGACGTGCCATAATTTTAACTATTACAATTTCAATATTTATTTACCAAATCTGATAATGTAATGATATTTTGTTTTTTGTTTTTTTTACCTAATATTTTACATTAAAATCGAACGCATTTTTATGAGTTTTTCCAAAAATTCAGGGGAAATGCTTACAGCACCTGGTATTCCCAAGCGGTCACCCATCTAAGTACTGACCAGGCTCTACGTTGCTTAACTTCGGGGATCGGACGAGAACCGGTGTTTTCAACGTGATATGGCCGTAAGCGAAGACGTGCCATAATTTTAACTATTACAATTTCAATATTTATTTACCAAATCTGATAATGTAATGATATTTTGTTTTTTGTTTTTTTATCTAATATTTTACATTAAAATCGAACGCATTTTTATGAGTTTTTCCAAAAATTCAGGGGAAATGCTTACAGCACCTGGTATTCCCAAGCGGTCACCCATCTAAGTACTGACCAGGCTCTACGTTGCTTAACTTCGGGGATCGGACGAGAACCGGTGTTTTCAACGTGATATGGCCGTAAGCGAAGACGTGCCATAATTTTAACTATTACAATTTCAATATTTATTTACCAAATCTGATAATGTAATGATATTTTGTTTTTTGTTTTTTTATCTAATATTTTACATTAAAATCGAACGCATTTTTATGAGTTTTTCCAAAAATTCAGGGGAAATGCTTACAGCACCTGGTATTCCCAAGCGGTCACCCATCTAAGTACTGACCAGGCTCTACGTTGCTTAACTTCGGGGATCGGACGAGAACCGGTGTTTTCAACGTGATATGGCCGTAAGCGAAGACGTGCCATAATTTTAACTATTACAATTTCAATATTTATTTACCAAATCTGATAATGTAATGATATTTTGTTTTTTGTTTTTTTTTACCTAATATTTTACATTAAAATCGAACGCATTTTTATGAGTTTTTCCAAAAATTCAGGGGAAATGCTTACAGCACCTGGTATTCCCAAGCGGTCACCCATCTAAGTACTGACCAGGCTCTACGTTGCTTAACTTCGGGGATCGGACGAGAACCGGTGTTTTCAACGTGATATGGCCGTAAGCGAAGACGTGCCATAATTTTAACTATTACAATTTCAATATTTATTTACCAAATCTGATAATGTAATGATATTTTGTTTTTTGTTTTTTTATCTAATATTTTACATTAAAATCGAACGCATTTTTATGAGTTTTTCCAAAAATTCAGGGGAAATGCTTACAGCACCTGGTATTCCCAAGCGGTCACCCATCTAAGTACTGACCAGGCTCTACGTTGCTTAACTTCGGGGATCGGACGAGAACCGGTGTTTTCAACGTGATATGGCCGTAAGCGAAGACGTGCCATAATTTTAACTATTACAATTTCAATATTTATTTACCAAATCTGATAATGTAATGATATTTTGTTTTTTGTATTTTTATCTAATATTTTACATTAAAATCGAACGCATTTTTATGAGTTTTTCCAAAAATTCAGGGGAAATGCTTACAGCACCTGGTATTCCCAAGCGGTCACCCATCTAAGTACTGACCAGGCTCTACGTTGCTTAACTTCGGGGATCGGACGAGAACCGGTGTTTTCAACGTGATATGGCCGTAAGCGAAGACGTGCCATAATTTTAACTATTACAATTTCAATATTTATTTACCAAATCTGATAATGTAATGATATTTTGTTTTTTGTTTTTTTTACCTAATATTTTACATTAAAATCGAACGCATTTTTATGAGTTTTTCCAAAAATTCAGGGGATATGCTTACAGCACCTGGTATTCCCAAGCGGTCACCCATCTAAGTACTGACCAGGCTCTACGTTGCTTAACTTCGGGGATCGGACGAGAACCGGTGTTTTCAACGTGATATGGCCGTAAGCGAAGACGTGCCATAATTTTAACTATTACAATTTCAATATTTATTTACCAAATCTGATAATGTAATGATATTTTGTTTTTTGTTTTTTTATCTAATATTTTACATTAAAATCGAACGCATTTTTATGAGTTTTTCCAAAAATTCAGGGGAAATGCTTACAGCACCTGGTATTCCCAAGCGGTCACCCATCTAAGTACTGACCAGGCTCTACGTTGCTTAACTTCGGGGATCGGACGAGAACCGGTGTTTTCAACGTGATATGGCCGTAAGCGAAGACATGCCATAATTTTAACTATTACAATTTCAATATTTATTTACCAAATCTGATAATGTAATGATATTTTGTTTTTTGTTTTTTTATCTAATATTTTACATTAAAATCGAACGCATTTTTATGAGTTTTTCCAAAACTTCAGGGGAAATGCTTACAGCACCTGGTATTCCCAAGCGGTCACCCATCTAAGTACTGACCAGGCTCTACGTTGCTTAACTTCGGGGATCGGACGAGAACCGGTGTTTTCAACGTGATATGGCCGTAAGCGAAGAAGTGCCATAATTTTAACTATTACAATTTCAATATTTATTTACCAAATCTGATAATGTAATGATATTTTGTTTTTTGTTTTTTTATCTAATATTTTACATTAAAATCGAACGCATTTTTATGAGTTTTTCCAAAAATTCAGGGGAAATGCTTACAGTACCTGGTATTCCCAAGCGGTCACCCATCTAAGTACTGACCAGGCTCTACGTTGCTTAACTTCGGGGATCGGACGAGAACCGGTGTTTTCAACGTGATATGGCCGTAAGCGAAGACGTGCCATAATTTTAACTATTATAATTTTAATAATTATTTACCAAATCTGATAATGTAATGATATTTTGTTTTTTGTGTTTTTTATCTAATATTTTACATTAAAATCGAACGCATTTTTATGAGTTTTTCCAAAAATTCAGGGGATATGCTTACAGCACCTGGTATTCCCAAGCGGTCACCAATCTAAGTACTGACCAGGCTCTACGTTGCTTAACTTCGGGGATCGGACGAGAACCGGTGTTTTCAACGTGATATGGCCGTAAGCGAAGACGTGCCATAATTTTAACTATTACAATTTTAATATTTATTTACCAAATCTGATAATGTAATGATATTTTGTGTTTTGTTTTTTTTATCTAATATTTTACATTAAAATCGAACGCATTTTTAAGAGTTTTTCCAAAAATTCAGGGGAAATGCTTACAGCACCTGGTATTCCCAAGCGGTCACCCATCTAAGTACTGACCAGGCTCTACGTTGCTTAACTTCGGGGATCGGACGAGAACCGGTGTTTTCAACGTGATATGGCCGTAAGCGAAGAAGTGCGATAATTTTAACTATTACAATTTCAATATTTATTTACCAAATCTGATAATTTAATGATACTTTATTTGTTTTTTTTACCTAATATTTTACATTAAAATCGAACGCATTTTTATGAGTTTTTCCAAAAATTCAGAGGAAATGCTTACAGCACCTGGTATTCCCAAGCGGTCACCCATCTAAGTACTGACCAGGCTCTACGTTGCTTAACTTCGGGGATCGGACGAGAACCGGTGTTTTCAACGTGATATGGCCGTAAGCGAAGACGTGCCATAATTTTAACTATTACAATTTCAATATTTATTTACCAAATCTGATAATGTAATGATATTTTGTTTTTTGTTTTTTTTACCTAATATTTTACATTAAAATCGAACGCATTTTTATGAGTTTTTCCAAAAATTCAGGGGAAATGCTTACAGCACCTGGTATTCCCAAGCGGTCACCCATCTAAGTACTGACCAGGCTCTACGTTGCTTAACTTCGGGGATCGGACGAGAACCGGTGTTTTCAACGTGATATGGCCGTAAGCGAAGACGTGCCATAATTTTAACTATTACAATTTCAATATTTATTTACCAAATCTGATAATGTAATGATATTTTGTTTTTTGTTTTTTTATCTAATATTTTACATTAAAATCGAACGCATTTTTATGAGTTTTTCCAAAAATTCAGGGGAAATGCTTACAGCACCTGGTATTCCCAAGCGGTCACCCATCTAAGTACTGACCAGGCTCTACGTTGCTTAACTTCGGGGATCGGACGAGAACCGGTGTTTTCAACGTGATATGGCCGTAAGCGAAGACGTGCCATAATTTTAACTATTACAATTTCAATATTTATTTACCAAATCTGATAATGTAATGATATTTTGTTTTTTGTTTTTTTATCTAATATTTTACATTAAAATCGAACGCATTTTTATGAGTTTTTCCAAAAATTCAGGGGAAATGCTTACAGCACCTGGTATTCCCAAGCGGTCACCCATCTAAGTACTGACCAGGCTCTACGTTGCTTAACTTCGGGGATCGGACGAGAACCGGTGTTTTCAACGTGATATGGCCGTAAGCGAAGACGTGCCATAATTTTAACTATTACAATTTCAATATTTATTTACCAAATCTGATAATGTAATGATATTTTGTTTTTTGTTTTTTTATCTAATATTTTACATTAAAATCGAACGCATTTTTATGAGTTTTTCCAAAAATTCAGGGGAAATGCTTACAGCACCTGGTATTCCCAAGCGGTCACCCATCTAAGTACTGACCAGGCTCTACGTTGCTTAACTTCGGGGATCGGACGAGAACCGGTGTTTTCAACGTGATATGGCCGTAAGCGAAGACGTGCCATAATTTTAACTATTACAATTTCAATATTTATTTACCAAATCTGATAATGTAATGATATTTTGTTTTTTGTTTTTTTATCTAATATTTTACATTAAAATCGAACGCATTTTTATGAGTTTTTCCAAAAATTCAGGGGATATGCTTACAGCACCTGGTATTCCAAGCGGTCACCCATCTAAGTACCGACCAGGCTCTACGTTGCTTAACTTCGGGGATCGGACGAGAACCGGTGTTTTCAACGTGATATGGCCGTAAGCGAAGACGTGCCATAATTTTAACTATTACAATTTCAATATTTATTTACCAAATCTGATAATGTAATGATATTTTGTTTTTTGTTTTTTTATCTAATATTTTACATTAAAATCGAACGCATTTTTATGAGTTTTTCCAAAAATTCAGGGGAAATGCTTACAGCACCTGGTATTCCCAAGCGGTCACGTATCTAAGTACTGACCAGGCTCTACGTTGCTTAACTTCGGGGATCGGACGAGAACCGGTGTTTTCAACGTGATATGGCCGTAAGCGAAGACGTGCCATAATTTTAACTATTACAATTTCAATATTTATTTACCAAATCTGATAATGTAATGATATTTTGTTTTTTGTTTTTTTATCTAATATTTTACATTAAAATCGAACGCATTTTTATGAGTTTTTCCAAAAATTCAGGGGAAATGCTTACAGCACCTGGTATTCCCAAGCGGTCACCCATCTAAGTACTGACCAGGCTCTACGTTTCTTAACTTCGGGGATCGGACGAGAACCGGTGTTTTCAACGTGATATGGCCGTAAGCGAATCATTCGCTGTATGGGTTTGAGCCTCCCTACGTACAACCAGTAGTTTTTTTCATTCGCTGTATGGGTTTGAGCCTCCCTACGTACAACCAGTTTTTTTTTCTTCGCTGTATGGGTTTGAGCCTCCCTACCTACAACCAGTTTTTTTTTGTTCACTGTATGGGTTTGAGCCTCCCTACGTACAACCAGTTTTTTTTTCATTCGCTGTATGGCTTTGAGCCTCCCAACGTACAACACTTTTTTTTTTCATTCGCTGTATTGGTTTGATCCTCCCTACATACAACCAGTTTTTTTTTTCATTCGCTGTATGGGGTTGAGCCTCCCAACGTACAACCAGTTTTTTTTTCATTCGCTGTATTGGTTTGAGCCTCCCTACGTACAACCATTTTTTTTTTTGATTCGCTGTATGGTTTTAGCCTCCCTACGTACAACCAGTTTGTTTTTTTCATGCGCTGTATGGGTTTGAGCCTCCCTACGCTAACCAGTTTTTTTTTCATTCGCTGTATGGGTTTGAGCCTCCCTACGTACAACCAGTTTTTTTTTTCATTTGCTGTATTGGTTTGAGCCTCCCTACGTACAACCAGTTTTTTTTTCATTCGCTGTATGGGTTTGAGCCTCCCTACGTAGCACCAGTTTTTTTTTCATTCGCTGGATGGGTTTGAGCCTCCCAACGTACAACAGTTTTTTTTTGATTCGCTGTATGGGTTTGAGCCTCTCTACGTACAACCTTTTTTTTTCATTCGCTGTATTGGTTTGAGCCTCCCTACGTACAACCAGTGTTTTTGTTCATTCGCTGTATGGGTTTGAGCCTCCCTACGTACAACCAGTTTTTTTTCATTCGCTGGATGGGTTTGAGCCTCCCAACGTACAACAGTTTTTTTTTCATACACTGTATGGGTTTAAGACCCCCTACGTACAACCAGTTTTTTTTTCATTCGCTGTATGGTTTGAGCCTCCCTACGTAAAACCAGTGCTATTTTCATTCGCTGTATTTGTTTGAGCCTCCCTACGTACAACAGTTTTTTTTTCATTCGCTGTATGGGTTTGAGCCTCCCTACGTACAACCAGTTTTTTTTTTATTCGCTGGATGGGTTTGAGCCTCCCAACGTACAACAGTTTTTTTTTTCATACGCTGTATGGGTTTTAGCCTCCCTAGGTACAACAGTTTTTTTTTTCATTCGCTGTATGGGTTTAAGCCTCCCTACTTACAACCAGTTTTTTTTTCATTCGCTGTATTGGTTTGAGCCTCCCTACGTACAACCAGTTTTTTTTTCATTCGCTGTATGGGTTTGAGCCTCCCTACGTACAACCAGTTGTTTTTTTCATTCCCTGTATGGCTTTGAGCCTCCCTACGTACAACCAGTTTTTTTTCTTCACTGTATGGGTTTGAGCCTCCCTACGTACAACCAGTTTTTTTTTTATTCACTGTATGGGCTTGAGCCTCCCTACGGGTAACCAGTTTTTTTTCATTTGCTGTATGGGTTTGAGCCTCCCAACGTACAACAGTTTTTTTTTATTCGCTGTATTGGTTTGATCCTCCCTACATACAACTAGTTTTTTTTTTCATTCGCTGTATGGGGTTGAGCCTCCCTACGTACAACCAGTTTTTTTTTCATTCGCTGTATGGGTTTGAGCCTCCCTACGTACAACCATTTTTATTTTTATTCGTTGTATGGTTTGAGCCTCCCTACGTACAACCAGTTTGATTTTTTCATTCGCTGTATGGGTTTGAGCCTCCCTACGTACAACCAGTTTTTTTTTCATTCGCTGTATGGGTTTGAGCCTCCCTACGTACAACCAGTTTCTTTTCATTTGCTGTATTGGTTTGAGTCTCCCTACGTATAACCAGTTTTTTTTTTCATTCGTTGTATGGGTTTGAGCCTCCCTACGTACAACCAGTTTTTTTTCATTCGCTGTATGGTTTTGAGCCTCCCAACGTACAACAGTTTTTTTTTCATTCGCTGTATGGGTTTGAGCCTCCCTACGTACAACCATTTTTTTTTTCATTCGCTGTATTGGATTGAGCATCCCTACGTACAACCAGTGTTTTTGTTCATTCGCTGTATGGGTTTGAGCCTCCCTACGTACAACCAGTTTTTTTTCATTCGCTGGATGGGTTTAAGCCTCCCAACGTACAACAGTTTTTTTTTTCATACGCTATATGGGTTTGAGCCTCCCTACGTACAACCAGTTTTTTTTCATTCGCTGTATAGGTGTGAGCCTCCCTACGTACAACCAGTTTTTTTTCATTGGCTGTATGGGTTTGAGCCTCCCTACATACAACTAGTTTTTTTTTCATTCGCTGTATGGGGTTGAGCCTACCTACGTACAACCAGTTTTTTTTTCATTCGCTGTATGGGTTTGAGCCTCCCTACGTACAACAGTTTTTTTTTCATTCGCTGTATGGTTTGAGCCTCCCTACGTACAACCAGTTTTTTTTTTCATTTGCTGTATTGGTTTGAGCCTCCCTACGTACAACCAGTTTTTTTTTCATTCGCTGTATGGGTTTGAGCCTCCCTACGTAGCACCAGTTTTTTTTTATTCGCTTGATGGGTTTGAGCCTCCCAACGTACAACAGTTTTTTTTTCATTCGCTGTATGGGTTTGAGCCTCTCTATGTAGAACCTTTTTTTTTCATTCGCTGTATTATTTTGAGCCTCCCTACGTACAACCAGTGTTTTTGTTCATTCGCTGTATGGGTTTGAGCCTCCCTACGTACAACCAGTTTTTTTTCATTCGCTGGATGGGTTTGAGCCTCCCAACGTACAACAGTTTTTTTTTCATACGCTGTATGGGTTAAAGACCCCCTACGTACAACCAGTTTTTTTTTCATTCGCTTTATGGTTTGAGCCTCCCTACGTAAAACCAGTGTTTTTTTTATTCGCTGTATTGGTTTGAGCCTCCCTACGTACAACAGTTTTTTTTCATTCGCTGTATGGGTTTGAGCCTCCCTACGTACAACCAGTTTTTTTTCATTCGCTGGATGGGTTTGAGCCTCCCAACGTACAACAGTTTTTTTTTTCATACGCTGTATGGGTTTTAGCCTCCTTAGGTACAACAGTTTTTTTTTTCATTCGCTGTATGGGTTTGAGCCTTCCTACTTACAATCAGTTTTTTTTTCATTCGCTGTATTGGTTTGAGCCTCCCTACGTACAACCAGTTTTTTTTCATTCGCTGTATGGGTTTGAGCCTCCCTACGTACAACCAGTTGTTTTTTTCATTCGCTGTATGGGTTTGAGCCTCCCTACGTACAACCAGTTTTTTTTTCTTCACTGTATGGGTTTGAGCCTCCCTACGTAGAACCAGTTTTTTTTTTATTCACTGTATGGGTTTGAGCCTCCCTACGGGTAACCAGTTTTTTTTTCATTCGCTGTATGGGTTTGAGCCTCCCAACGTACAACAGTTTTTTTTTCATTCGCTGTTTTGGTTTGATCCTCCCTACATACAACTAGTTTTTTTTTTCATTCGCTGTATGGGGTTGAGCCTCCCTACGTACAACCAGTTTTTTTTTAATTCGCTGTATGGGTTTGAGCCTCCCTACGTACAACCATTTTTATTTTTATTCGCTGTATGGTTTGAGCCTCCCTACGTACAACCAGTTAGATTTTTTCATTCGCTGTATGGGTTTGAGCCTCCCTACGTACAACCAGTTTTTTTTTCATTCGCTGTATGGGTTTGAGCCTCCCAACGTACAACAGTTTTTTTTTCATTCGCTGTATGGGTTTGAGCCTCCCTACGTACAACCATTTTTTTTTTCATTCGCTGTATTGGTTTGAGCCTCCCTACGTACAACCAGTGTTTTTGTTCATTCGCTGTATGGGTTTGAGCCTCCCTACGTACAACCAGTTTTTTTTCATTCGCTGGATGGGTTTAAGCCTCCCAACGTACAACAGTTTTTTTTTCATACGCTGTATGGGTTTGAGCCTCCCTACGTACAACCAGTTTTTTTTTCATTCGCTGTATAGGTGTGAGCCTCCCTACGTACAACCAGTTTTTTTTTTTCATTCGCTGTATGGTTTGAGCCTCCTTACATACAACTAGTTTTTTTTTTCATTTTCTGTATGGGGTTGAGCCTACCTACGTACAACCAGTTTTTGTTTCATTCGCTGTATGGGTTTGAGCCTCCCTACGTACAACAGTTTTTTTTTCATTCGCTGTATGGTTTGAGCCTCCCTACGTACAACCAGTTTGATTTTTTCATTCGCTGTTTTGGTTTGAGCCTCCCTACGTACGACAGTTTTTTTTTCATTTGCTGTATGGGTTTGAGCCTCCCTACGTACAACCAGTTTTTTTTCATTGGCTGTATGGGTTTGAGCCTCCCTACGTACAACCAGTTTTTTTTTTCATTCGTTGTATGGGTTTGAGCCTCCCTACGTACAACCAGTTTTTTTCATTCGCTGTATGGGTTTGAGCCTCCCAACGTACAACAGTTTTTTTTTTCATTCGCTGTATGGGTTTGAGCCTCCCTACGTACAACCAGTTTTTTTTCATTTGCTGTATTGGTTTGAGCCTCCCTACGTACAACCAGTTTTTTTTTTTCATTCGCTGTATGGGTTTGAGCCTCCCTATGTAGCACCAGTTTTTTTTTTATTCGCTGGATGGGTTTGAGCCTCCCAACGTACAACAGTTTTTTTTTCATTCGCTGTATGGGTTTGAGCCTCTCTACGTACAACCTTTTTTTTTTCATTCGCTGTATTATTTTGAGCCTCCCTACGTACAACCAGTGTTTTTGTTCATTCGCTGTATGGGTTTGAGCCTCCCTACGTACAACCAGTTTTTTTTCATTCGCTGGATGGGTTTGAGCCTCCCAACGTACAACAGTTTTTTTTTCATACGCTGTATGGGTTTAAGACCCCCTACGTACAACCAGTTTTTTTTCATTCGCTGTATGGTTTGAGCCTCCCTACGTAAAACCAGTGTTTTTTTTTTATTCGCTGTATTGGTTTGAGCCTCCCTACGTACAACAGTTTTTTTTCATTCGCTGTATGGGTTTGAGCCTCCCTACGTACAACCAGTTTTTTTTCATTCGCTGGATGGGTTTGAGCCTCCCAACGTCCAACAGTTTTTTTTTTCATACGCTGTATGGGTTTTAGCCTCCCTAGGTACAACAGTTTTTTTTTTCATTCGCTGTATGGGTTTGAGCCTCCCTACAGGTAACCAGTTTTTTTTCATTCGCTGTATGGGTTTGAGCCTCCCAACGTACAACAGTTTTTTTTTTATTCGCTGTATTGGTTTGATCCTCCCTACATACAACTAGTTTTTTTTTTCATTCGCTGTATGGGGTTGAGCCTCCCTACGTACAACCAGTTTTTTTTTCATTCGCTGTATGGGTGTGAGCCTCCCTACGTACAACCATTTTTAATTTTTATTCGCTGTATGGTTTGAGCCTCCCTACGTACAACCAGTTTGATTTTTTCATTCGCTGTATGGGTTTGAGCCTCCCTACGTACAACCAGTTTTTTTTTCATTCGCTGTATGGGTTTGAGCCTCCCTACGTACAACCAGTTTTTTTTTCATTTGCTGTATTGGTTTGAGCCTCCCTACGTACAACCAGTTTTTTTTTTCATTCGTTGTATGGGTTTGAGCCTCCCTACGTACAACCAGTTTTTTTTCATTCGCTGTATGGGTTGAAGCCTCCCAACGTACAACAGTTTTTTTTTCATTCGCTGTATGGGTTTGAGCCTCCCTACGTACAACCATTTTTTTTTTCCTTCGCTGTATTGGTTTTAGCCTCCCTACGTACAACCAGTGTTTTTGTTCATTCCCTGTATGGGTTTGAGCCTCCCTACGTACAACCAGTTTTTTTTCATTCGCTGGATGGGTTTAAGCCTCCCAACGTACAACAGTTTTTTTTTTCATACGCTGTATGGGTTTGAGCCTCCCTACGTACAACCAGTTTTTTTTTTCATTCACTGTATAGGTGTGAGCCTCCCTACGTACAACCAGTTTTTTTTTTCATTCGCTGTATGGTTTGAGCCTCCCTACATACAACTAGTTTTTTTTTTCATTCGCTGTATGGGGTTGAGCCTACCTACGTACAACCAGTTTTTTTTTCATTCGCTGTATGGGTTTGAGCCTCCCTACGTACAACAGTTGTTTTTTCATTCGCTGTATGGTTTGAGCCTCCCTACGTACAACCAGTTTGATTTTTTCATTCGCTGTATTGGTTTGAGCCTCCCTACGTACGACAGTTTTTTTTTCATTTGCTGTATGGGTTTGAGCCTCCCTACGTACAACCAGTTTTTTTTCATTGGCTGTATGGGTTTGAGCCTCCCTACGTACAACCAGTTTTTTTTTTCATTCGTTGTATGGGTTTGAGCCTCCCTACCTACAACAGTTTTTTTTCATTCGCTGTATGGGTTTGAGCCTCCCAACGTACAACAGTTTTTTTTTTCATTCGCTGTATGGGTTTGAGCGTCCCTACGTACAACAATTTTTTTTTTCCTGCGCTGTATTGGTTTGAGCCTCCCTACGTACACCCAGTGTTTTTGTTCATTCGCTGCATGGGTTTGAGCCTCCCTACGTACAACCAGTTTTTTTTCATTCGCTGGATGGGTTTGAGCCTCCCAACGTACAACAGTTTTTTGCTCATACGCTGTATGGGTTTGAGCCTCCCTACGTACAACCAGTTTTTTTTTCATTCGCTGTATAGGTTTAAGCCTCCCTACGTACAACCATTTTTTTTTTCATTCGCTGTATGGTTTGAGCCTTCCTACGTACAAATAGTTGTTTTTTTCATTCGCTGTATGGGTTTGAGCCTCCCTACGTACAACAGTTTTTTTTTTCATTCGCTGTATGGGTTTGAGCCTCCCTACGTACAACAGTTTTTTTTCTCATTCGCTGTATGGTTTGAGCCTCCCTACGTACGACATTTTTTTTTCATTCGCTGTATGGGTTTGAGCCTCCCTACGTACAACCAGTTTTTTTTTCATTCGCTGTATGGTTTGAGCCTCCCTACGTACAAAAGTTTTTTTTTCATTCGCTGTATGGGTTTGAGCCTCCCTACGTACAACAAGTTTGATTTTTTCATTCGCTGTATGGGTTTGAGCCTCCCTACGTACAACCAGGTTTTTTTTTCATTCGCTGTATGGGTTTGAGCCTCCCTACGTACAACCAGTTTTTTTTTCATTCGCTGTATGGGTTTGAGCCTCCCTACGTACAACCAGTTTTTTCATTCGCTGTATGGGTTTGAGCCTCCCTACGTACAACCAGTTTTTTTTTTCATTCGCTGTATAGGTTTGAGCCTCCCTACGTACAACCAGTTTTTTTTTTCATTCGCTGTATGGGTTTGAGCCTCCCTACTTACAACCAGTTTTTTTTTTCATTCGCTGTATTGGTTTGAGCCTCCCTATGTACGACAGTTTTTTTTTCATTTGCTGTATGGGTTTGAGCCTCCCTACGTACAACCAGTTTTTTTTCATTGGCTGTATGGGTTTGAGCCTCCCTACGTACAACCAGTTTTTTTTTTCATTCGTTGTATGGGTTTGAGCCTCCCTACGTACAACCAGTTTTTTTTCATTCGCTGTATGGGTTTGAGCCTCCCAACGTACAACAGTTTTTTTTTTCATTCACTGTATGGGTTTGAGCGTCCCTACGTACAAAAATTTTTTTTTTTCCTGCGCTGTATTGGTTTGAGCCTCCCTACGTACACCCAGTGTTTTTGTTCATTCGCTGTATGGGTTTGAGCCTCCCTACGTACAACCAGTTTTGTTTCATTCGCTGGATGGGTTTGAGCCTCCCAACGTACAACAGTTTTTTGCTCATACGCTGTATGGGTTTGAGCCTCCCTACGTACAACCAGTTTTTTTTCATTCGCTGTATAGGTTTGAGCCTCCCTACGTACAACTAGTTTTTTTTTTCATTCGCTGTATGGTTTTAGCCTTCCTACGTACAAATAGTTTTTTTTTTCATTCGCTGTATGGTTTGAGCCTCCCTACGTACAACCAGTTTTTTTTTCATTCGCTGTATTGGTTTGAGCCTCCCTACGTACGACATTTTTTTTTCATTCGCTGTATGGGTTTGAGCCTCCCTACGTACAACCAGTTTTTTTTTCATTCTCTGTATTGTTTGAGCCTCCCTACGTACAAAATTTTTTTTTCATTCGCTGTATGGGTTTGAGCCTCCCTACGTACAACAAGTTTGATTTTTTCATTCGCTGTATGGGTTTGAGCCTCCCTACGTACAACCAGGTTTTTTTTTCATTCGCTGTATGGGTTTGAGCCTCCCTACGTACAACCAGTTTTTTTTTTCATTCGCTGTATGGGTTTGAGCCTCCCTTCGTACAACCAGTTTTTTTTTTCATTCGCTGTATGGGTTTGAGCCTCCCTACGTACAACCAGTTTTTTTTTCATTCGCTGTATGGGTTTGAGCCTCCCTACGTACAACCAGTTTTTTCATTCGCTGTATGGGTTTGAGCCTCCCTACGTACAACCAGTTTTTTTTCATTCGCTGTATAGGTTTGAGCCTCCCTACGTACAACCAGTTTTTTTTTTCATTCGCTCTATGGGTTTGAGCCTCCCTACTTACAACAAGTTTTTTTTTCATCCGCTGTACTGGTTTGAGCCTCCCAACGTACAACCAGTTTTTTTTTCATTCGCTGTATGGGTTTGAGCCTCCCTACGTACAACCAGTTGTTTTTTTCATTCGCTGTATGGGTTTGAGCCTCCCTACGTACAACCAGTTTTTTTTTCATTCGCTGTATGGGTTTGAGCCTCCCTACGTACAACCATTTTTTTTTTATTCGCTGTATGGGTTTGAGCCTCCCAACGTACAACAGTTTTTTTTTCATTCGCTGTATTGGTTTGATCCTCCCTACATACAACTAGTTTTTGTTTTCATTCGCTGTATGGGGTTGAGCCTCCCTACGTACAACCATTTTTATTTTTTTTCGCTGTATGGTTTTAGCCTCCCTACGTACAACCAGTTTGATTTTTTCATTCGCTGTATGGGTTTGAGCCTCCCTACGTACAACCAGTTTTTTTTCATTTGCTGTATGGGTTTGAGCCTCCCTACGTACAACCAGTTTTATTTTTCATTCGTTGTATGAGTTTGAGCCTCCCTACGTACAACCAGTTTTTTTTTCATTCGCTGTATGGGTTTGAGCCTCCCAACGTACAACAGTTTGTTTTTTCATTCGCTGTATGGGTTTGAGCCTCCCTACGTACAACAGTTTTTTTTTTCATTCGCTGTATTGGTTTTAGCCTCCCTACGTACAACCAGTGTTTTTGTTCATTCGCTGTATGGGTTTGAGCCTCCCTACGTACAACCAGTTGTTTTTTCATTCGCTGTATGGGTTTGAGCCTCCCAACGTACAACAGTTTTTTTTTCATACGCTGTATGGGTTTGAGCCTCCCTACGTACAACCAGTTTTTTTTTCATTCGCTGTATAGGTTTGAGCCTCCCTACGTACAACCAGTTTTTTTTTCATTCGCTGTATAGTTTGAGCCTTCCTACGTACAAATAGTTGTTTTTTTCATTCGCTGTATGGGTTTGAGCCTCCCTACGTACAACCAGTTTTTTTTTTCATTCGCTGTATGGGTTTGAGCCTCCCTACTTACAACCAGTTTTTTTTTTCATTCGCTGTACTGGTTTGAGCCTCCCTACGTACAACCAGTTTTTTTTTTCATTCGCTGTATGGGTTTGAGCCTCCCTACGTACAACCAGTTGTTTTTTTGATTCGCTGTATGGGTTTGAGCCTCCCTACGTACAACCAGTTTTTTATTCTTCGCTGTATGGGCCTGAGCCTCCCTACGTACAACCAGTTTTTTTTTATTCACTGTATGGGTTTGAGCCTCCCTACGTATAACCAGTTTTTTTTTTCATTCGCTGTATGGGTTTGAGCCTCCCAACGTACAACAGTTTTTTTTTCATTCGCTGTATTGGTTTGATCCTCCCTACATACAACCAGTTTTTTTTTCATTCGCTGTATGGGTTTGAGCCTCCCTACGTACAACCATTTTTATTTTTATTCGCTGTATGGTTTTAGCCTCCCTACGTACAACCAGTTATATTTTTTCATTCGCTGTATGGGTTTGAGCCTCCCTACGTCCAACCAGTTTTTTTTCATTTGCTGTATGGGTTTGAGCCTCCCTACGTACAACCAGTTTTTTTTTTCATTCGTTGTATGGGTTTGAGCCTCCCTACGTACAACCAGTTTTTTTTTCATTCGCTGTATGGGTTTGAGCCTCCCAACGTACAACAGTTTTTTTTTCATTTGCTGTATGGGTTTGAGCCTCCCTACGTACAACCATTTTTTTTTACATTCGCTGTATTGGTTTGAGCCTCCCTACAAACAACCAGTGTTTTTGTTCATTCGCTGTATGGGTTTGAGCCTCCCTACGTATAACCAGTTTTTTTTCATTCGCTGAATGGGTTTGAGCCTCCCAAGGTACAACAGTTTTTCTTTCATTCGCTGTATTGGTTTGATCCTCCCTACATACAACAGTTTTTTTTTTCATTCGCTGTATGGGGTTGAGCCTCCCTACGTACAACAGTTTTTTTTTCATTCGCTGTATGGGTTTGAGCCTCCCTACATACAACCAGTTTTTTTTTTCATTCGCTGTATTGGTTTGAGCCTCCCTACGTACAACCAGTTTTTTTTTTCATTCGCTGTATGGGTTTGAGCCTCCCTACGTACAACCAGTTGTTTTTTTCATTCGCTGTATGGGTTTGAGCCTCCCTACGTACAACCAGTTTTTTTTTTCTTCGCTGTATGGGTTTGAGCCTCCCTACGTACAACCAGTTTTTTTTTATTCACTGTATGGGTTTGAGCCTCACTACGTAGAACCAGTTTTTTTTTCATTCGCTGTATGGGTTTGAGCCTCCCAAGGTACAACAGTTTTTCTTTCATTCGCTGTATGGGTTTGATCCTCCCTACATACAACCAGTTTTAGTATTAATTCGCTGTATGGGGTTGAGCCTCCCTGCGTACAACCAGTTTTTTTTCATTCGCTGTATGGGTTTGAGCACCCCTACGTACAACCATTTTTATTTTTATTCGCTGTATGGTTTTAGCCTCCCTACGTACAACCAGTTTGATTTTTTCATTCGCTGTATCGGTTTGAGCCTCCCTACGTACAACCAGTTTTTTTTTCATTCGCTGTATGGGTTTGAGCCTCCCTACGTACAACCAGTTTTTTTTCATTTGCTGTATGGGTTTGAGCCTCCCAACGTACAACAGTTTTTTTTTCATTCGCTGTATGGGTTTGAGCCTCCCTACGTACAACCATTTTTTTTTCATTCGCTGTATTTGTTTGAGCCTCCCTACGTACAACCAGTGTTTTTGTTCATTCGCTGTATGGGTTTGAGCCTCCCTACGTACAACCAGTTTTTTTTTCATTCGCTGTATGGGTTTGAGCCTCCCAACGTACAACAGTTTTTTTTTCATACGCTGTATGGGTTTAAGCCTCCCTACGTTAAACCAGTTTTTTTTTTCATTCGCTATATAGGTTTGAGCCTCCCTACGTACAACCAGTTTTTTTTTAATTCGCTGTATGGTTTGAGCCTTCCTACGTACAACCAGTTTTTTTTTCATTCGCTGTATTGGTTTGAGCCTCCCTACGTACGACAGTTTTTTTTTCATTCGCTGTATGGGTTTGAGCCTCCCTACGTAAAACCAGTTTTTTTTTCATTCGCTGTATTGGTTTGAGCCTCCCTACGTACAACCAGTTTTTTTTTCATTCGCTGTATGTGTTTGAGCCTCCCTACGTACAACCAGTTTTTTTTTTTCATTCGCTGTATAGGTTTGAGCCTCCCTACGTACAACCAGTTTTGTTTTTTCATTCGCTGTATGGGTTTGAGCCTCCCTACGTACAACCAGTTTTTTTTTTCATTTGCTGTATGGGTTTGAGCCTCCCTACGTACAAGTAGTTTTTTTTTCATTCGCTGTATGGGTTTGAGCCTCCCTACGTACAAACAGTTTTTTTTTTCATTCGCTGTATTGGTTTGAGCCTCCCTACGTACAACAGTTTTTTTTTCGTTCGCTGTATGGGCTTGAGCCTCCCTACGTACAACCAGTTTTTTTTTAATTCGCTGTATGGGTTTGAGCCTCCCTACGTACAACCAGTTTTTTTTCATTCGCTGGATGGGTTTGAGCCTCCCAACGTACAACAGTTTTTTTTTCTTCGCTTTATGGGTTTGAGCCTCCCTACGAACAACCAGTTTTTTTTTATTCACTGTATGGGTTTGAGCCTCCCTACGTATAACCAGTTTTTTTTTCATTCGCTGTATGGGTTTGAGCCTCCCAAGGTACAACAGTTTTTCTTTCATTCGCTGTATTGGTTTGATCCTCCCTACATACAACCAGTTTGATTTTTTCATTCGCTGTATGGGTTTGAGCCTCCCTACGTACAACCAGTTTTTTTTCATTCGCTGTATGGGTTTGAGCCTCCCTACGTACAACCAGTTTTTTTTCATTTGCTGTATGGGTTTGAGCCTCCCTACGTACAACCAGTTTTTTTTTTCATTAGTTGTATGGGTTTGAGCCTCCCTACGTACAACCAGTTTTTTTTTCATTCGCTGTATGGGTTTTAGCCTCCCAACGTACAACAGTTTTTTTTTTCATTCGCTGTATTGGTTTGAGCCTCCCTACGTACAACCATTTTTTTTTCATTCGCTGTATTTGTTTGAGCCTCCCTACGTACAACCAGTGTTTTTGTTCATTCGCTGTATGGGTTTGAGCCTCCCTACGTACAACCAGTTTTTTTTCATTTGCTGTATGGGTTTGAGCCTCCCTACGTGCAACCAGTTTTTTTTTTCATTCGTTGTATGGGTTTGAGCCTCCCTACGTACAACCAGTTTTTTTTTTCATTCGCTGTATAGGTTTGAGCCTCCCTACGTACAACCAGTTTTTTTCTTCATTCGCTGTATAGTTTGAGCCTTCCTACGTACAACCAGTTTTTTTTTCATTCGCTGTATTGGTTTGAGCCTCCCTACGTACGACAGTTTTTTTTTCATTCGCTGTATGGGTTTGAGCCTCCCTACGTACAACCAGTTTTTTTTTTCATTCGCTGTATTGTTGGAGCCCCCCTACGTACAACAGTTTTTTTTTCATTCGCTGTATTGGTTTGAGCCTCTCTACGTACAACCAGTTTTTTTTTATTCGCTGTATGTGTTTGAGCCTCCCTACGTACAATAGTTTTTTTTTCATTCGCTGTATGGGTTTGAGCCTCCCTACGTACAACCAGTTTTTTTTCATTCGCTGTATTAGTTTGATCCTCCCTACATACAACCAGTTTTTTTTTCATTCGCTGTATGGGGTTGACCCTCCCTACGTACAACCAGTTTTTTTTTCATTCGCTGTATGGGTTTGAGCACCCCTACGTACAACCATTTTTATTTTTATTCGCTGTATGGTTTTAGCCTCCCTACGTACAACCAGTTTGATTTTTTCATTCACTGTATGGGTTTGAGCCTCCCTACGTACAACCAGTTTTTTTTCATTCGCTGTATGGGTTTGAGCCTCCCTACGTACAACCAGTTTTTTTTCATTTGCTGTATGGGTTTGAGCCTCCCTACGTACAACCAGTTTTTTTTTTCATTCGTTGTATGGGTTTGAGCCTCCCTACGTACAACCAGTTTTTTTTTCATTCGCTGTATGGGTTTTAGCCTCCCAACGTACAACAGTTTTTTTTTTCATTCGCTGTATGGGTTTGAGCCTCCCTACGTACAACCATTTTTTTTTCATTTGCTGTATTTGTTTGAGCCTCCCTACGTACAACCAGTGTTTTTGTTCATTCCCTGTATGGGTTTGAGCCTCCCTACGTACAACCAGTTTTTTTTCATTCGCTGTATTGTTGGAGCCTCCCTACGTACAACAGTTTTTTTTTCATTCGCTGTATTGGTTTGAGCCTCCCTACGTACAACCAGTTTTTTTTTCATTCGCTGTATGGGTTTGAGCCTCCCTACGTACAACCAGTTTTTTTTCATTCGCTGTATGGGTTTGAGCCTCCCTACGTACAACCAGTTTTTTTTTCATTCGCTGTATGGGTTTGAGCCTCCCTACGTACAACCAGTTTTTTTTTTCATTCGCTGTATGGGTTTGAGCCTCCCTACGTACAATAGTTTTTTTTTTCATTCGCTGTATGGGTTTGAGCCTCCCTACGTACAACCAGTTTTTTTTTTCATTCGCTGTATGGGTTTGAGCCTCCCTACGTACAAACAGTTTTTTTTTCATTCGCTGTATTGGTTTGAGCCTCCCTACGTACAACACTTTTTTTTTTTTCGTTCGCTGTATGGGCTTGAGCCTCCCTACGTACAACCAGTTTTTTTTAATTCGCTGTATGGGTTTGAGCCTCCCTACGTACAACCAGTTTTTTTTCATTCGCTGGATGGGTTTGAGCCTCCCAACGTACAACAGTTTTTTTTTTCATACGCTGTATGGGTTTGAGCCTCCCTACGTACAACAGTTTATTTTTCATTCGCTGTATGGGTTTGAGCCTCCCTACTTACAACCAGTTTTTTTTTTCATTCGCTGTATTGGTTTGAGCCTCCCTACGTACAACCAGTTTTTTTTTTTCATTCGCGGTATGGGTTTGAGCCTCCCTACGTACAACCAGTTGTTTTTTTCATTCGCTGTATGGGTTTGAGCCTCCCTATGTACAACCAGTTTTTTTTTTCTTCGCTGTATGGGTTTGAGCCTCCCTACGAAAAACAGTTTTTTTTTATTCACTGTATGGGTTTGAGCCTCCCTACGTATAACCAGTTTTTTTTTCATTCGCTGTATGGGTTTGAGCCTCCCAAGGTACAACAGTTTTTCTTTCATTCGCTGTATTGGTTTGATCCTCCCTACATACAACCAGTTTTTTTTTTCATTCGCTGTATGGGGTTGAGCCTCCCTACGTACAACAGTTTTTTTTTTCATTCGCTGTATGGGTGTGAGCCTCCCTACTTACAACCAGTTTTTTTTTTCATTCGCTGTATTGGTTTGAGCCTCCCTACGTACAACCAGTTTTTTTTTCATTCGCTGTATGGGTTTGAGCCTCCCTACGTACAACCAGTTGTTTTTTTCATTCGCTGTATGGGTTTGAGCCTCCCTACGTACAACCAGTTTTTTTTTCTTCGCTGTATGGGTTTGAGCCTCCCTACGTACAACCAGTTTTTTTTATTCACTGTATGGGTTTGAGCCTCCCTACGTATAACAAGTTTTTTTTTCATTCGCTGTATGGGTTTGAGCCTCCCAAGGTACAACAGTTTTTCTTTCATTCGCTGTATTGGTTTGATCCTCCCTACATACAACCAGTTTTTTTTTTCATTCGCTGTATGGGGTTGACCCTCCCTACGTACAACCAGTTTGTTTTCATTCGCTGTATGGGTTTGAGCACCCCTACGTACAACCATTTTAATTTTTATTCGCTGTATGGTTTTAGCCTCCCTACGTACAACCAGTTTTTTTTTCATTCGCTGTATGGGTTTGAGCCTCCCGACGTACAACCATTTTTTTTTCATTCGCTGTATGGGTTTGAGCCTCCCTACGTACAACCAGTTTTTTTTCATTTGCTGTATGGGTTTGAGCCTCCCTACGTACAACCAGTTTTTTTTTCATTCGCTGTATGGGTTTGAGCCTCCCTACGTACAACCAGTTTTTTTTCATTCGCTGTATGGGTTTGAGCCTCCCAACGTACAACAGTTTTTTTTTTCATTCGCTGTATGGGTTTGAGCCTCCCTACGTACAACCATTTTTTTTTTCATTCGCTGTATTTGTTTGAGCCTCCCTACGTACAACCAGTGTTTTTGTTCATTCGCTGTATGGGTTTGAGCCTCCCTACGTACAACCAGTTTTTTTTCATTCGCTGGATGGGTTTGAGTCTCCCAACGTACAACAGTTTTTTTTTCATACGCTGTATGGGTTTAAGCCTCCCTACGTACAACCAGTTTTTTTTTTCATTCGCTGTATAGGTTTGAGCCTCCCTACGTACAACCAGTTTTTTTTTTCATTGGCTGTATGGTATGAGCCTTCCTACGTACAACCAGTTTTTTTTTTCATTCGCTGTATTGGTTTGAGCCTCCCTACGTACGACAGTTTTTTTTTCATTCGCTGTATGGGTTTGAGCCTCCCTACATACAACCAGTTTTTTTTTCATTCGCTGTATTGTTTTAGCCTCCCTACGTACAACAGTTTTTTTTTCATTCGCTGTATGGGTTTGAGCACCCCTACGTACAACCATTTTTATTTTTATTCGCTGTATGGTTTTAGCCTCCCTACGTACAACCAGTTTGATTTTTTCATTCGCTGTATGGGTTTGAGCCTCCCGACGTACAACCAGTTTTTTTAAATTCGCTGTATGGGTTTGAGCCTCCCTACGTACAACCAGTTATTTTTCATTTGCTGTATGGGTTTGAGCCTCCCTACGTACAACCAGTTTTTTTTTCATTCGCTGTATGGGTTTGAGCCTCCCAACGTACAACAGTTTTTTTTTTCATTCGCTGTATGGGTTTGAGCCTCCCTACGTACAACCATTTTTTTTTTCATTCGCTGTATTTGTTTGAGCCTCCCTACGTACAACCAGTGTTTTTGTTCATTCGCTGTATGGGTTTGAGCCTCCCTACGTACAACCAGTTTTTTTTCATTCGCTGGATGGGTTTGAGTCTCCCAACGTACAACAGTTTTTTTTTCATACGCTGTATGGGTTTAAGCCTCCCTACGTACAACCAGTTTTTTTTTTCATTCGCTGTATAGGTTTGAGCCTCCCTACGTACAACCAGTTTTTTTTTTCATTCGCTGTATGGTTTGAGCCTTCCTACGTACAACCAGTTTTTTTTTTCATTCGCTGTATTGGTTTGAGCCTCCCTACGTACGACAGTTTTTTTCTCATTCGCTGTATGGGTTTGAGCCTCCCTACATACAACCAGTTTTTTTTTCATTCGCTGTATTGTTTGAGCCTCCCTACGTACAACAGTTTTTTTTTCATTCGCTGTATTGGTTTGAGCCTCCCTACGTACAACCAGTTTTTTTTTTCATTCGCTGTATGGGTTTGCCTCCCTACGTACAATAGTTTTTTTTTTTCATTCGTTGTATGGGTTTGAGCCTCCCTACGTACAACCAGTTTTGTTTTTCATTCGCTGTATGGGTTTGAGCCTCCCTAAGTACAACCAGTTTTTTTTCATTCGCTGTATGGGTTTGAGCCTCCCTACGTACAACCAGTTTTTTTTTCATTCGCTGTATGGGTTTGAGCCTCCCTACGTACAACCAGTTTTTTTTTTTCATTCGCTGTATAGGTTTGAGCCTCCCTACGTACAACCAGTTTTGTTTTTTCATTCGCTGTATGGGTTTGAGCCTCCCTACGTACAACCAGTTTTTTTTTTTCATTTGCTGTATGGGTTTGAGCCTCCCTACGTACAAGTAGTTTTTTTTTTCATTCGCTGTATGGGCTTGAGCCTCCCTACGTACAACCAGTTTTTTTTCATTCGCTGTATGGGTTGAGCCTTCCTACGTACAACCAGTTTGTTTCTTTCATTCGCTGTATGGGTTTGAGCCTCCCTACGTACAACAGTTTTTTTTTTCATACGCTGTATGGGTTTGAGCCTCCCTACGTACAACAGTTTTTTTTTCATTCGCTGTATGGGTTTGAGCCTCCCTACGTACAACCAGTTGTTATTTTCATTCGCTGTATGGGTTTGAGCCTCCCTACGTACAACCATTTTTTTTTATTCGCTGTATGGGTTTGAGCTTCCCTACGTACAACAGTTTGTTTTTTCATTCGCTGTATGGGTTTGAGCCTCCCTAGATACAACCAGTTTTTTTTTCATTCGCTGTATGGGTTTGAGCCTCCCTACGTACAACCAGTTTTTTTTTCATTCGCTGTATGGGTTTGAGCCTCCCTACGTACAACCAGTTGTTTTTTTCATTCGGTGTATGGGTTTGAGCCTCCCTACGTACAACCAGTTTTTTTTTCATTCGCTGTATGGGTTTGAGCCTCCCTACGTACAACAGTTTTTTTTTTCATTCGCTGTATGGGTTTGAGCCTCCCTACGTAAAACCAGTTTTTTTTTTCATTCGCTGTATTGTTTTGAGCCTCCCTACGTACAACCAGTTTTTTTTTCATTCGCTGTATGGGTTGGAGCCTCCCTACGTACAACCAGTTTTTTTTAATTCGCTGTATGAGGTTGAGCCTCCCTACGTACAACCAGTTTTTTTTTTTATTCGCTGTATGGGTTTGAGCCTCCCTACGTACAACCAGTTTTGTTTTTTCATTCGCTGTATGGGTTTGAGCCTCCCTACGTACAACCAGTTTTTTTTTTCATTTGCTGTATGGGTTTGAGCCTCCCTACGTACAACCAGTTTTTTTTTCATTTGCTGTATGGTTTGAGCCTCCCTACGTACAAGTAGTTTTTTTTTCATTCGCTGTATGGGTTTGAGCCTCCCTACGTACAAACAGTTTTTTTTTTCATTCGCTGTATTGGTTTGAGCCTCCCTACGTACAACAGTTTTTTTTTTCGTTCGCTGTATGGGCTTGAGCCTCCCTACGTACAACCAGTTTTTTTTCATTCGCTGTATGGGTTGAGCCTTCCTACGTACAACCAGTTTGTTTCTTTCATTCGCTGTATGGGTTTGAGCCTCCTTACGTACAACAGTTTTTTTTTTCATTCGCTGTATGGGTTTGAGCCTCCCTACATACAACAGTTTTTTTTTCATTCGCTGTATGGGTTTGAGCCTCCCTACGTACAACCAGTTTTTATTTTCATTCGCTGTATTGGTTTTAGCCTCCCTACGTACAACCATTTTTTTTTTTATTCGCTGTATGGGTTTGAGCTTCCCTACGTACAACAGTTTTTTTTTTCATTCGCTGTATGGGTTTGAGCCTCCCTACGTACAACCAGTTTTTTTTTTCATTCGCTGTATGGGTTTGAGCCTCCCTACGTACAACCAGTTGTTTTTTTCATTCGGTGTAGGGTTTGAGCCTCCCTACGTACAACCAGTTTTTTTTTCATTCGCTGTATGGGTTTGAGCCTCCCTACGTACAACAGTTTTTTTTTTCATTCGCTGTATGGGTTTGAGCCTCCCTACGTACAACAGTTTTTTTTTTCATTCGCTGTATGGGTTTGAGCCTCCCTACATACAACCAGTTTTTTTTTCATTCGCTGTATTGGTTTGAGCCTCCCTACGTACAACCAGTTTTTTTTTCTTCGCTGTATGGGTTTGAGCCTCCCTATGTACAACCAGTTTTTTTTTCATTCGCTGTATGGGTTTGAGCCTCCCTACGTACAACCAGTTTTTTTTTCATTCGCTGTATGAGGTTGAGCCTCCCTACGTACAACCAGTTTTTTTTTCATTCGCTGTATGGGTTTGAGCCTCCCTACGTACAACCAGTTTTTTTTTTCATTCGCTGTATGGGTTTGAGCGTCCCTATGTACAACCAGTTCTTTTTTTTTATTCGCTGTATGAATTTGAGCCTCCCTACGTACAATAGTTTTTTTTTCATTTGCTGTATGGTTTGAGCCTCCCTACTTACAACCAGTTTTTTTTTCATTCGCTGTATGGGTTTGAGCCTCCCTACGTACAACCAGTTTTTTTTTCATTCGCTGTATGGGTTTGAGCCTCCCTACGTACAACCAGTTTTTTTTTCATTCGCTGTATGGGTTTGAGCCTCCCTACGTACAACCAGTTTTTTTTTTCATTCGCTGTATAGGTTTGAGCCTCCCTACGTACAAGCAGTTTTGTTTTTCATTCGCTGTATGGGTTTGAGCCTGCTTACGTACAACCAGTTTTTTTTTTCATTTGCTGTATGGGTTTGAGCCTCCCAACGTACAACAGTTTTTTTTTTCATTCGCTGTATGGGTTTGAACCTCCCTACGTACAACCAGTTTTTTTTTTTATTCGCTGTATGAATTTGAGCCTCCCTACGTACAATAGTTTTTTTTTCATTTGCTGTATGGTTTGAGCCTCCCTACTTACAACCAGTTTTTTTTTCATTCGCTGTATGGGTTTGAGCCTCCCTACGTACAACCAGTTTTTTTTTCATTCGCTGTATGGGTTTGAGCCTCCCTACGTACAACCAGTTTTTTTTTCATTCGCTGTATGGGTTTGAGCCTCCCTACGTACAACCAGTTTTTTTTTTCATTCGCTGTATAGGTTTGAGCCTCCCTACGTACAAGCAGTTTTGTTTTTCATTCGCTGTATGGGTTTGAGCCTGCCTACGTACAACCAGTTTTTTTTTTCATTTGCTGTATGGGTTTGAGCCTCCCTACGTACAACCAGTTTTTTTTTTATTCGCTGTATGGGTTTGAGCCTCCCTACATACAACCAGTTTTTTTTTCATTCGCTGTATGGGTTTGAGCCCCCCTACGTACAACCAGTTTTTTTTTCATTCGCTGTATGGGTTTGAGCCTCCCTACGTACAACCAGTTTTTTTTTTCATTCGCTGTATGGGTGTGAGCCTCCCTACGTACAACCAGTTTTTTTTTCATTCGCTGTATGGTTTTGAGCCTCCCTACGTACAACCAGTTTTTTTTCATTCGCTGTATGGGTTTGAGCCTCCCTACGTACAAGCAGTTTTTTTTTTCATTCGCTGTATGGGTTTGAGCCTCCCTACGTGAAACCAGTTTTTTTTTCTTCGCTGTATGGGTTTGAGGCTCCCTACGTACAATCAGTTTTTTTTTCATTCCCTGTATTGGTTTGAGCCTCCCTACGTACAACCAGTTTTTTTTTTATTCGCTGTATGAGTTTGAGCCTCCCAACGTACAACAGTTTTTTTTTTCATTCGCTGTATTGGTTTGATCCTCCCTACATACAACCAGTTTTTTTTTTCATTCGCTGTATGGGGTTGAGCCTCCCTACGTACAACCAGTTTTTTTTTTTTCATTCGCTGTATGAGTTTGAGCCTCCCTACGTACAACCATTTTTTTTTTTTATTCTCTGTATGGTTTAAGCCTCCCTACGTACAACCAGTTTTTTTTTCATTCGCTGTATGGGTTTGAGCCTCCCTACGTACAACCAGTTTTTTATTTCATTCGCTGTATCAGTTTGAGCCTCCCTACGTACAACAGTTTTTTTTTCATTCGCTGTATGGGTTTGAGCCTCCCAACGTACAACCAGTTTGTTTTTTCATGCGCTGTATGGGTTTGAGCCTCCCTACGTACAATAGTTTTTTTTTCATTCGCTGTATGGGTTTGAGCCTCCCTACGTACAACCAGTTTTTTTTTTCATTCGCTGTATGGGTTTGAGCCTCCCTACGTACAACCAGTTTTTTTTTCATTCGCTGTATGGGTTTGAGCCTCCCTACGTACAACCAGTTTTTTTTTCATTCGCTGTATAGGTTTGAGCCTCCCTACGTACAACCAGTTTTTTTTCCATTCGCTGTATGGGTTTTAGCTTCCCTACGTACAACCAGTTTTTTTTCATTCGCTGTATGGTTTGAGCCTCCCTACGTACAACAGTTTTTTTTTTTCATTCGCTGTATGGGTTTGAGCCTCCCTACGTACAACCAGTTTTTTTTTTCATTCGCTGTATGGGTTTGAGCCTCCCTACGTACAATAGTTTTTTTTTCATTCGCTGTATGGGTTTGACCCTCCCTACGTACAACCAGTTTTTTTTTTCATTCGCTGTATGGGTTTGAGCCTCCCTATGTACAACCAGTTTTTTTTTTCATTCGCTGTATGGGTTTGAGCCTCCCTACGTACAACCAGTTTTTTTTCATTCACTGTATGGGTTTGAGCCCCCCTACGTACAACAGTTTTTTTTTTTCATTCGCTGTATGGGTTTGAGCCTCCCTACGTACAACCAGTTTTTTTTTTCATTCGCTGTATAGGTTTTAACCTCCCTACGTACAACCATTTTTTTTTCATTCGCTGTATGGGTTTGAGCCTCCCTACGTACAACCAGTTTTTTTTTCATTCGCTGTATGGGTTTGATCCTCCCTACGTACAACCAATTTTTTTTTTCATTCGCTGTATGGGTTTGAGCCTCCCTACGTACAACCAGTTCTTTTTTTCATTCGCCGTATGGGTTTGAGCCTCCCTACGTACAACCAGTTTATTTTTTCATTCGCTGTATGGGTTTGAGCCTCTCTACGTAAAACCAGTTTTTTTTTTCATTCGCTGTATGGGTTTTAACCTCCCTACGTACAACCATTTTTTTCAGTCGCTGTATGGTTTGAGCCTCCCTACGTACAACCAGTTTTTTTTTTCATTCGCTGTATGGGTTTGAGCCTCCCTACGTACAACCAGTTTTTTTTTCATTCGCTGTATGGGTTTGAGCCTCCCTACGTACAAGCATTTTTTTTTGATTCGCTGTATGGTTTGAGCCTCCCTACGTACAACCAGTTTTTTTTTGTCATTCGCTGTATGGGTTTGAGCCTCCCTACGTACAACCAGTTTTTTTTTTCATTCGCTGTATGGGTTTGATCCTCCCTATGTACAACCAGTTTTGTTTTTCAATCGCTGTATGGGTTTGAGCCTCCCTACGTACAACCAGTTTTTTTTTTCATTCCCTGTATGGGTTTGAGCATCCCTACGTACAACCATTTTTTTTTTCATTCGCTGTATGGGTTTGAGCCTCCCTACGTACAACCAGTTTTTTTTTTCATTCGCTGTATGGGTTTTAACCTCCCTACGTACAACCATGTTTTTTCATTCGCTGTATGGTTTGAGCCTCCCTACGTACAACCAGTTTTTTTTTCATTCGCTGTATGGGTTTGAGCCTCCCTACGTACAACCAGTTTTTTTTTCATTCGCTGTATGGGTTTGAGCCTCCCAACGTACAACAGTTTTTTTTTCATTCGCTGTATGGGTTTTATCCTCCTACATACAACCAGTTTTTTTTTCATTCGCTGTATGGGTTTGAGCCCCCCTACATACAACAGTTTTTTTTTTCATTTGCTGTATGGGTTTGAGCCTCCCTACGTACAACCAGTTTTTTTTTCATTCGCTGTATGGGTTTTAACCTCCCTACGTACAACCATTTTTTTTTCATTCGCTGTATGGGTTTGAGCCTCCCTACGTACAACCAGTTTTTTTTTCATTCGCTGTATGGGTTTGATCCTCCCTACGTACAACCAATTTTTTTTTTCATTCGCTGTATGGGTTTGAGCCTCCCTACGTACAACCAGTTTATTTTCTCATTCGCTGTATGGGGTTGAGCCTCCCTACGTACAACCAGTTCTTTTTTTCATTCGCTGTATGGGTTTGAGCCTCCCTACGTACAACCAGTTTTTTTTTTCATTCGCTGTATGGGTTTGAGCCCCCCTACGTACAACCAGTTCTTTTTTCATTCGCTGTATGGGTTTGAGCCTCCCTACGTACAACCAGTTTTTTTTTTCATTCGCTGTATGGGTTTGAGCCTCCCTACGTACAACCAGTTTTTTTTTTCATTCGCTGTATTGGTTTGAGCCTCCCTACGTACAACAGTTTTTTTTTTCATTCGCTGTATGGGTTTGAGCCTCCCTACGTACAACAATTTTTTTTTTGATTCGCTGTATGGTTTGAGCCTCCCTACGTACAACCAGTTTTTTTTTGTCATTCGCTGTATGGGTTTGAGCCTCCCTACGTACAACCAGTTTTTTTTTTCATTCGCTGTATGGGTTTGAGCCTCCCTACGTACAACCAGTTTTTTTTTTCATTTGCTGTATGGGTTTGAGCCTCCCTATGTACAACCAGTTTTTTTTTCATTTGCTGTATGGTTTGAGTCTCCCTACGTACAACAGTTTTTTTTTTTTCATTCGCTGTATGGGTTTGAGCCTCCCAACGTACAACAGGTTTTTTTTCATTCGCTGTATGGGTTTGATCCTCCCTATGTACAACCAGTTTTTTTTTCATTCGCTGTATGGGTTTGAGCCTCCCTACGTACAACCAGTTTATTTTCTCATTCGCTGTATGGGTTTGAGCCTCCCTACGTACAACCAGTTCTTTTTTTCATTCGCTGTATGGGTTTGAGCCTCCCTACGTACAACCAGTTTTTTTTTTCATTCGCTGTATGGGTTTGAGCCTCCCTATGTACAACCAGTTTTTTTTTTTCATTCGCTGTATGGGTTTGAGCCTCCCTACGTACAACCAGTTTTTTTTTCATTCACTGTATGGGTTTGAGCCCCCCTACGTACAACAGTTTTTGTTTTTCATTCGCTGTATGGGTTTGAGCCTCCCTACGTACAACCAGTTTTTTTTTCATTCGCTGTATAGGTTTTAACCTCCCTACGTACAACCATTTTTTTTTCATTCGCTGTATGGGTTTGAGCCTCCCTACGTACAACCAGTTTTTTTTTCATTCGCTGTATGGGTTTGATCCTCCCTACGTACAACCAATTTTTTTTTTCATTCGCTGTATGGGTTTGAGCCTCCCTACGTACAACCAGTTCTTTTTTTCATTCGCCATATGGGTTTGAGCCTCCCTACATACAACCAGTTTTTTTTTTCATTCGCTGTATGGGTTTGAGCCTCTCTACGTAAAACCAGTTTTTTTTTTCATTCGCTGTATGGGTTTTAACCTCCCTACGTACAACCATTTTTTTTCAGTCGCTGTATGGTTTGAGCCTCCCTACGTACAACCAGTTTTTTTTTTTTCATTCGCTGTATGGGTTTGAGCCTCCCTACGTACAACCAGTTTTTTTTTCATTCGCTGTATGGGTTTGAGCCTCCCTACGTACAAGCATTTTTTTTTGATTCGCTGTATGGTTTGAGCCTCCCTACGTACAACCAGTCTTTTTTTTTCATTCGCTGTATGGGTTTGAGCCTCCCTACGTACAACCAGTTTTTTTTTTCATTCGCTGTATGGGTTTGATCCTCCCTATGTACAACCAGTTTTGTTTTTCAATCGCTGTATGGGTTTGAGCCTCCCTACGTACAACCAGTTTTTTTTTTCATTCCCTGTATGGGTTTGAGCATCCCTACGTACAACCATTTTTTTTTTCATTCGCTGTATGGGTTTGAGCCTCCCTACGTACAACCAGTTTTTTTTTTCATTCGCTGTATGGGTTTTAACCTCCCTACGTACAACCATGTTTTTTCATTCGCTGTATGGTTTGAGCCTCCCTACGTACAACCAGTTTTTTTTTCATTCGCTGTATGGGTTTGAGCCTCCCTACGTACAACCAGTTTTTTTTTCATTCGCTGTATGGGTTTGAGCCTCCCAACGTACAACGGTTTTTTTTCATTCGCTGTATGGGTTTTATCCTCCTACATACAACCAGTTTTTTTTTCATTCGCTGTATGGGTTTGAGCCCCCCTACATACAACAGTTTTTTTTTTCATTTGCTGTATGGGTTTGAGCCTCCCTACATACAACCATTTTTTTTTTCATTCGCTGTATGGGTTTTAACCTCCCTACGTACAACCATTTTTTTTTCATTCGCTGTATGGGTTTGAGCCTCCCTACGTACAACCAGTTTTTTTTTCATTCGCTGTATGGGTTTGATCCTCCCTACGTACAACCAATTTTTTTTTTCATTCGCTGTATGGGTTTGAGCCTCCCTACGTACAACCAGTTTATTTTCTCATTCGCTGTATGGGGTTGAGCCTCCCTACGTACAACCAGTTCTTTTTTTCATTCGCTGTATGGGTTTGAGCCTCCCTACGTACAACCAGTTTTTTTTTTTCATTCGCTGTATGGGTTTGAGCCCCCCTACGTACAACCAGTTTTTTTTTCATTCGCTGTATGGGTTTGAGCCTCCCTACGTACAACCAGTTTTTTTTTTCATTCGCTGTATGGGTTTGAGCCTCCCTACGTACAACCAGTTTTTTTTTCATTCGCTGTATGGGTTTGAGCCTCCCTACGTACAACAGTTTTTTTTTCATTCGCTGTATGGGTTTGAGCCTCCCTACGTACAACAATTTTTTTTTTGATTCGCTGTATGGTTTGAGCCTCCCTACGTACAACCAGGTTTTTTTTGTCATTCGCTGTATGGGTTTGAGCCTGCCTACGTACAACCAGTTTTTTTTTTCATTCGCTCTATGGGTTTGAGCCTCCCTACGTACAACCAGTTTTTTTTTTCATTTGCTGTATGGGTTTGAGCCTCCCTATGTACAACCAGTTTTTTTTTCATTTGCTGTATGGTTTGAGTCTCCCTACGTACAACAGTTTTTTTTTTTTCATTCGCTGTATGGGTTTGAGCCTCCCAACGTACAACAGGTTTTTTTTCATTCGCTGTATGGGTTTGATCCTCCCTATGTACAACCAGTTTTTTTTTCATTCGCTGTATGGGTTTGAGCCTCCCTACGTACAACCAGTTTATTTTCTCATTCGCTGTATGGGTTTGAGCCTCCCTACGTACAACCAGTTCTTTTTTTCATTCGCTGTATGGGTTTGAGCCTCCCTACGTACAACCAGTTTTTTTTTCATTCGCTGTATGGGTTTGAGCCTCCCTACGTACAAACAGTTTTTTTTCATTCGCTGTATGGTTTGAGCCTCCCTACGTACAACAGTTGTTTTTTTCATTCGCTGTATGGGTTTGAGCCTCCCTACGTACAACCAGTTTTTTTTTCATTCGCTGTATGGGTTTTCACCTCCCTACGTACAACGATTTTTTTTCATTCGCTGTATGGTTTGAGCCTCCCTACGTACAACCAGTTTTTTTTTTTCATTCGCTGTATGGGTTTGAGCCTCCCTACGTACAACCAGTTTTTTTTTCATTCGCTGTATGGGTTTGAGCCTCCCAACGTACAGCAGTTTTGTTTTCATTCGCTGTATGGGTTTGATCCTCCCTACGTACAACCAGTTTTTTTTTTTATTCGCTGTATGGGTTTGAGCCTCCCTACGTACAACCAGTTTATTTTCTCATTCGCTGTATGGGTTTGAGCCTCCCTACGTACAACCAATTCTTTTTTTCATTCGCTGTATGGGTTTGAGCTTCCCTACGTACAACCAGTTTTTTTTTCATTCGCTGTATGGGTTTGAGCCCCCCTACGTACAACCAGTTTGTTTTTTCATTCGCTGTCTGGGTTTGAGCCTCCCTACGTACAACCAGTTTTTTTTTTCATTCGCTGTATGGGTTTGAGCCTCCCTACGTACAACAGTTTTTTTTTCATTCGCTGTATGGGTTTGAGCCTCCCTACGTACAACCATTTTTTTTTTCATTCGCTGTATGGGTTTGCACCTCACTACGTACAACCAGTTTTTTTTTCATTCGCTGTATGGGTTTGAGCCTCCCAACGTAAAACAGTTTTTTTTTCATTCGCTGTATTGGTTTGAGCCTCCCTACGTACAACCATTTTTTTTTTCATTCGCTGTATGGGTTTGAGCCTCCCTACGTACAACCAGTTTTTTTTTCATTCGCTGTATCGGTTTGAGCCTCCCTACGTACAACCAAGTTTTTTTCATTCGCTGTATGGGTTTGAGCCTCCCTACGTACAACAGTTTTTTTATCATTCGCTGTATGGGTTTGAGCCTCCCTACGTACAACCAGTTTTTTTTTTCATTCGCTTTATGGGTTTGAGCCTCCCTACGTACAACCAGTTTTTTTTTCATTCGCTGTATGGGTTTGAGCCTCCCTACGTACAACAGTTTTTTTTTTCATTCGCTGTATTGGTTTGAGCCTTCCTACGTACAACCAGTTTTTTTTTCATTCGCTGTATGGTTTGAGCCTCCCTACGTACAACCAGTTTTTGTTTTCATTCGCTGTATGGGTTTGAGCCTCCCTACATACAACCAGTTTTTTTTTCATTCGCTGTATGGGTTTGAGCCTCCCAACATAAAACAGTTTTTTTTTCATTCGCTGTATGGGTTTGAGCCTCCCTACGTACAACCAGTTTTTTTTTCATTCGCTGCATGGGTTTGAGCCTCCCTACGTACAACCAGTTTTTTTGTTCATTCGCTGTATCGGTTTGAGCCTCCCTACGTACAACCAAGTTTTTTTCATTCGCTGTATGGTTTGAGCCTCCCTACGTACAACCAGTTTTTTTTTTTAATTCGCTGTATGGGTGTGAGCCTCCCTACGTACAACCCGTTTTTTTTTTCATTCGCTGTATGGGTTTGAGCCTCCCTACATACAACAGTTTTTTTTTTCATTCGCTGTATGGGTTTGTGCCTCCCTACGTACAACCAGTTTTTTTTTTCATTCGGTGTATGGGTTTGAGCCTCCCTACGTACAACAGTTTTTTTTTTCATTCGCTGTATGGGTTTGGGCCTCCCTACGTACAACCAGTTTTTTTTTGATTCGCTGTATGGTTTGAGCCTCCCTACGTACAACCAGTTTTTTTTTGTCATTCGCTGTATGGGTTTGAGCCTCCCTACGTACAACCAGTTTTTTTTTCATTTGCTGTATGGGTTTGAGCCTCCCTACGTACAACCAGTTTTTTTTTTCATTTGCTGTATGGGTTTGAACCTCCCTACGTACAACCAGTTTTTTTTTCATTTGATGTATGGTTTGAGCCTCCCTACGTACAACAGTTTTTTTTTTCATTCGCTGTATGGGTTTGAGCCTCCAAACGTACAACAGGTTTTTTTTCATTCGCTGTATGGGTTTGATCCTCCCTATGTACAACCAGTTTTTTTTTCATTCGCTGTATGGTTTCAGCCTCCCTACGTACAACCAGTTTATTTTCTCATTCGCTGTATGGGTTTGAGCCTCCCTACGTACAACCAGTTCTTTTTTTCATTCGCTGTATGGGTTTGAGCCTCCCTACGTACAACCAGTTTTTTTTTTCATTCGCTTTATGGGTTTTCACCTCCCTACGTACAACCATTTTTTTTCATTCGCTGTATGGTTTGAGCCTCCCTACGTACAACCAGTTTTTTTTTTTCATTCGCTGTATGGGTTTGAGCCTCCCTACGTACAACCAGTTTTTTTTTCATTCGCTGTATGGGTTTGAGCCTCCCAACGTACAACAATTTTGTTTTCATTCGCTGTATGGGTTTGATCCTCCCTACGTACAACCAGTTTTTTTTTTCATTCGCTGTATGGGTTTGAGCCTCCCTACGTACAACAGTTTTTTTTCTCATTCGCTGTATGGGTTTGAGCCCCCCTACGTACAACCAATTCTTTTTTTCATTCGCTGTATGGGTTTGAGCCTCCCTACGTACAACCAGTTTTTTTTTTTCATTCGCTGTATGGGTTTGAGCCTCCCTACGTACAACCAGTTTATTTTCTCATTCGCTGTATGGGTTTGAGCCCCCCTACGTACAACCAATTCTTTTTTTCATTCGCTGTATGGGTTTGAGCCTCCCTACGTACAACCAGTTTTTTTTTCATTCGCTGTATGGGTTTGTGCCTCCCTACGTACAACCAAGTTTTTTTCATTCGCTGTATGGGTTTGAGCCTCCCTACGTACAACAGTTTTTTTTTCATTCGCTGTATGGGTTTGAGCCTCCCTATGTACAACCAGTTTTTTTTTTCATTCGCTTTATGGGTTTGAGCCTCCCTACGTACAACCAGTTTTTTTTTTCATTCGCTGTATGGGTTTGAGCCTCCCTACGTACAACAGTTTTTTTTTTCATTCGCTGTATTGGTTTGAGCCTTCCTACGTACAACCAGTTTTTTTTTCATTCGCTGTATGGTTTGAGCCTCCCTACGTACAACCAGTTTTTGTTTTCATTCGCTGTATGGGTTTGAGCCTCCCTACATACAACCAGTTTTTTTTTCATTCGCTGTATGGGTTTGAGCCTCCCAACATAAAACAGTTTTTTTTTCATTCGCTGTATGGGTTTGAGCCTCCCTACGTACAACCAGTTTTTTTTTCATTCGCTGCATGGGTTTGAGCCTCCCTACGTACAACCAGTTTTTTTGTTCATTCGCTGTATCGGTTTGAGCCTCCCTACGTACAACCAAGTTTTTTTCATTCGCTGTATGGTTTGAGCCTCCCTACGTACAACCAGTTTTTTTTTTTAATTCGCTGTATGGGTGTGAGCCTCCCTACGTACAACCCGTTTTTTTTTTCATTCGCTGTATGGGTTTGAGCCTCCCTACATACAACAGTTTTTTTTTTCATTCGCTGTATGGGTTTGAGCCTCCCTACGTACAACCAGTTTTTTTTTTCATTCGGTGTATGGGTTTGAGCCTCCCTACGTACAACAGTTTTTTTTTTCATTCGCTGTATGGGTTTGGGCCTCCCTACGTACAACCAGTTTTTTTTTGATTCGCTGTATGGTTTGAGCCTCCCTACGTACAACCAGTTTTTTTTTGTCATTCGCTGTATGGGTTTGAGCCTCCCTACGTACAACCAGTTTTTTTTTCATTTGCTGTATGGGTTTGAGCCTCCCTACGTACAACCAGTTTTTTTTTTCATTTGCTGTATGGGTTTGAACCTCCCTACGTACAACCAGTTTTTTTTTCATTTGATGTATGGTTTGAGCCTCCCTACGTACAACAGTTTTTTTTTTCATTCGCTGTATGGGTTTGAGCCTCCAAACGTACAACAGGTTTTTTTTCATTCGCTGTATGGGTTTGATCCTCCCTATGTACAACCAGTTTTTTTTTCATTCGCTGTATGGGTTTCAGCCTCCCTACGTACAACCAGTTTATTTTCTCATTCGCTGTATGGGTTTGAGCCTCCCTACGTACAACCAGTTCTTTTTTTCATTCGCTGTATGGGTTTGAGCCTCCCTACGTACAACCAGTTTTTTTTTTCATTCGCTTTATGGGTTTTCACCTCCCTACGTACAACCATTTTTTTTCATTCGCTGTATGGTTTGAGCCTCCCTACGTACAACCAGTTTTTTTTTTTCATTCGCTGTATGGGTTTGAGCCTCCCTACGTACAACCAGTTTTTTTTTCATTCGCTGTATGGGTTTGAGCCTCCCAACGTACAACAATTTTGTTTTCATTCGCTGTATGGGTTTGATCCTCCCTACGTACAACCAGTTTTTTTTTTCATTCGCTGTATGGGTTTGAGCCTCCCTACGTACAACAGTTTTTTTTCTCATTCGCTGTATGGGTTTGAGCCCCCCTACGTACAACCAATTCTTTTTTTCATTCGCTGTATGGGTTTGAGCCTCCCTACGTACAACCAGTTTTTTTTTTTCATTCGCTGTATGGGTTTGAGCCTCCCTACGTACAACCAGTTTATTTTCTCATTCGCTGTATGGGTTTGAGCCCCCCTACGTACAACCAATTCTTTTTTTCATTCGCTGTATGGGTTTGAGCCTCCCTACGTACAACCAGTTTTTTTTTCATTCGCTGTATGGGTTTGTGCCTCCCTACGTACAACCAAGTTTTTTTCATTCGCTGTATGGGTTTGAGCCTCCCTACGTACAACAGTTTTTTTTTCATTCGCTGTATGGGTTTGAGCCTCCCTATGTACAACCAGTTTTTTTTTTCATTCGCTTTATGGGTTTGAGCCTCCCTACGTACAACCAGTTTTTTTTTTCATTCGCTGTATGGGTTTGAGCCTCCCTACGTACAACAGTTTTTTTTTTCATTCGCTGTATGGGTTTGAGCCTCCCTACGTACAACCATTTTTTTTTTCATTCGCTGTATGGGTTTGCACCTCACTACGTACAACCAGTTTTTTTTTCATTCGCTGTATGGGTTTGAGCCTCCCAACGTAAAACAGTTTTTTTTTCATTCGCTGTATTGGTTTGAGCCTCCCTACGTACAACCATTTTTTTTTTCATTCGCTGTATGGGTTTGAGCCTCCCTACGTACAACCAGTTTTTTTTTCATTCGCTGTATCGGTTTGAGCCTCCCTACGTACAACCAAGTTTTTTTCATTCGCTGTATGGGTTTGAGCCTCCCTACGTACAACAGTTTTTTTATCATTCGCTGTATGGGTTTGAGCCTCCCTACGTACAACCAGTTTTTTTTTTCATTCGCTTTATGGGTTTGAGCCTCCCTACGTACAACCAGTTTTTTTTTCATTCGCTGTATGGGTTTGAGCCTCCCTACGTACAACAGTTTTTTTTTTCATTCGCTGTATTGGTTTGAGCCTCCCTACGTACAACCAGTTTTTTTTTCATTCGCTGTATGGTTTGAGCCTCCCTACGTACAACCAGTTTTTGTTTTCATTCGCTGTATGGGTTTGAGCCTCCCTACGTACAACCAGTTTTTTTTTCATTCGCTGTATGGGTTTGAGCCTCCCAACATAAAACAGTTTTTTTTTCATTCGCTGTATGGGTTTGAGCCTCCCTACGTACAACCAGTTTTTTTTTCATTCGCTGCATGGGTTTGAGCCTCCCTACGTACAACCAGTTTTTTTGTTCATTCGCTGTATCGGTTTGAGCCTCCCTACGTACAACCAAGTTTTTTTCATTCGCTGTATGGTTTGAGCCTCCCTACGTACAACCAGTTTTTTTTTTTAATTTGCTGTATGGGTGTGAGCCTCCCTACGTACAACCCGTTTTTTTTTTCATTCGCTGTATGGGTTTGAGCCTCCCTACATACAACAGTTTTCTTTTTCATTCGCTGTATGGGTTTGAGCCTCCCTACGTACAACCAGTTTTTTTTTTCATTCGGTGTATGGGTTTGAGCCTCCCTACGTACAACAGTTTTTTTTTTCATTCGCTGTATGGGTTTGGGCCTCCCTACGTACAACCATTTTTTTTTTGATTCGCTGTATGGTTTGAGCCTCCCTACGTACAACCAGTTTTTTTTTGTCATTCGCTGTATGGGTTTGAGCCTCCCTACGTACAACCAGTTTTTTTTTCATTTGCTGTATGGGTTTGAGCCTCCCTACGTACAACCAGTTTTTTTTTTCATTTGCTGTATGGGTTTGTAACCTCCCTACGTACAACCAGTTTTTTTTTCATTTGATGTATGGTTTGAGCCTCCCTACGTACAACAGTTTTTTTTTTCATTCGCTGTATGGGTTTGAGCCTCCAAACGTACAACAGGTTTTTTTTCATTCGCTGTATGGGTTTGATCCTCCCTATGTACAACCAGTTTTTTTTTCATTCGCTGTATGGGTTTGAGCCTCCCTACGTACAACCAGTTTATTTTCTCATTCGCTGTATGGGTTTGAGCCTCCCTACGTACAACCAGTTCTTTTTTTCATTCGCTGTATGGGTTTGAGCCTCCCTACGTACAACCAGTTTTTTTTTTCATTCGCTTTATGGGTTTTCACCTCCCTACGTACAACCATTTTTTTTCATTCGCTGTATGGTTTGAGCCTCCCTACGTACAACCAGTTTTTTTTTTTCATTCGCTGTATGGGTTTGAGCCTCCCTACGTACAACCAGTTTTTTTTTCATTCGCTGTATGGGTTTGAGCCTCCCAACGTACAACAATTTTGTTTTCATTCGCTGTATGGGTTTGATCCTCCCTACGTACAACCAGTTTTTTTTTTTCATTCGCTGTATGGGTTTGAGCCTCCCTACGTACAACAGTTTTTTTTCTCATTCGCTGTATGGATTTAAGCCCCCCTACGTACAACCAATTCTTTTTTTCATTCGCTGTATGGGTTTGAGCCTCCCTACGTACAACCAGTTTTTTTTTTTCATTCGCTGTATGGGTTTGAGCCTCCCTACGTACAACCAGTTTATTTTCTCATTCGCTGTATGGGTTTGAGCCCCCCTACGTACAACCAATTCTTTTTTTCATTCGCTGTATGGGTTTGAGCCTCCCTACGTACAACCAGTTTTTTTTTCATTCGCTGTATGGGTTTGTGCCTCCCTACGTACAACCAAGTTTTTTTCATTCGCTGTATGGGTTTGAGCCTCCCTACGTACAACAGTTTTTTTTTCATTCGCTGTATGGGTTTGAGCCTCCCTATGTACAACCAGTTTTTTTTTTCATTCGCTTTATGGGTTTGAGCCTCCCTACGTACAACCAGTTTTTTTTTTCATTCGCTGTATGGGTTTGAGCCTCCCTACGTACAACAGTTTTTTTTTTCATTCGCTGTATGGGTTTGAGCCTCCCTACGTACAACCATTTTTTTTTTCATTCGCTGTATGGGTTTGCACCTCACTACGTACAACCAGTTTTTTTTTCATTCGCTGTATGGGTTTGAGCCTCCCAACGTAAAACAGTTTTTTTTTCATTCGCTGTATTGGTTTGAGCCTCCCTACGTACAACCATTTTTTTTTTCATTCGCTGTATGGGTTTGAGCCTCCCTACGTACAACCAGTTTTTTTTTCATTCGCTGTATCGGTTTGAGCCTCCCTACGTACAACCAAGTTTTTTTCATTCGCTGTATGGGTTTGAGCCTCCCTACGTACAACAGTTTTTTTATCATTCGCTGTATGGGTTTGAGCCTCCCTACGTACAACCAGTTTTTTTTTTCATTCGCTTTATGGGTTTGAGCCTCCCTACGTACAACCAGTTTTTTTTTCATTCGCTGTATGGGTTTGAGCCTCCCTACGTACAACAGTTTTTTTTTTCATTCGCTGTATTGGTTTGAGCCTCCCTACGTACAACCAGTTTTTTTTTCATTCGCTGTATGGTTTGAGCCTCCCTACGTACAACCAGTTTTTGTTTTCATTCGCTGTATGGGTTTGAGCCTCCCTACGTACAACCAGTTTTTTTTTCATTCGCTGTATGGGTTTGAGCCTCCCAACATAAAACAGTTTTTTTTTCATTCGCTGTATGGGTTTGAGCCTCCCTACGTACAACCAGTTTTTTTTTCATTCGCTGCATGGGTTTGAGCCTCCCTACGTACAACCAGTTTTTTTGTTCATTCGCTGTATCGGTTTGAGCCTCCCTACGTACAACCAAGTTTTTTTCATTCGCTGTATGGTTTGAGCCTCCCTACGTACAACCAGTTTTTTTTTTTAATTTGCTGTATGGGTGTGAGCCTCCCTACGTACAACCCGTTTTTTTTTTCATTCGCTGTATGGGTTTGAGCCTCCCTACATACAACAGTTTTCTTTTTCATTCGCTGTATGGGTTTGAGCCTCCCTACGTACAACCAGTTTTTTTTTTCATTCGGTGTATGGGTTTGAGCCTCCCTACGTACAACAGTTTTTTTTTTCATTCGCTGTATGGGTTTGGGCCTCCCTACGTACAACCATTTTTTTTTTGATTCGCTGTATGGTTTGAGCCTCCCTACGTACAACCAGTTTTTTTTTGTCATTCGCTGTATGGGTTTGAGCCTCCCTACGTACAACCAGTTTTTTTTTCATTTGCTGTATGGGTTTGAGCCTCCCTACGTACAACCAGTTTTTTTTTTCATTTGCTGTATGGGTTTGAACCTCCCTACGTACAACCAGTTTTTTTTTCATTTGCTGTATGGTTTGAGCCTCCCTACGTACAACAGTTTTTTTTTTCATTCGCTGTATGGGTTTGAGCCTCCAAACGTACAACAGGTTTTTTTTCATTCGCTGTATGGGTTTGATCCTCCCTATGTACAACCAGTTTTTTTTTCATTCGCTGTATGGGTTTGAGCCTCCCTACGTACAACCAGTTTATTTTCTCATTCGCTGTATGGGTTTGAGCCTCCCTACGTACAACCAGTTCTTTTTTTCATTCGCTGTATGGGTTTGAGCCTCCCTACGTACAACCAGTTTTTTTTTTCATTCGCTTTATGGGTTTTCACCTCCCTACGTACAACCATTTTTTTTCATTCGCTGTATGGTTTGAGCCTCCCTACGTACAACCAGTTTTTTTTTTTTCATTCGCTGTATGGGTTTGAGCCTCCCTACGTACAACCAGTTTTTTTTTCATTCGCTGTATGGGTTTGAGCCTCCCAACGTACAACAATTTTGTTTTCATTCGCTGTATGGGTTTGATCCTCCCTACGTACAACCAGTTTTTTTTTTTCATTCGCTGTATGGGTTTGAGCCTCCCTACGTACAACAGTTTTTTTTCTCATTCGCTGTATGGGTTTGAGCCCCCTACGTACAACCAATTCTTTTTTTCATTCGCTGTATGGGTTTGAGCCTCCCTACGTACAACCAGTTTTTTTTTTCATTCGCTGTATGGGTTTGAGCCTCCCTACGTACAACCAGTTTATTTTCTCATTCGCTGTATGGGTTTGAGCCCCCCTACGTACAACCAATTCTTTTTTTCATTCGCTGTATGGGTTTGAGCCTCCCTACGTACAACCAGTTTTTTTTTCATTCGCTGTATGGGTTTGTGCCTCCCTACGTACAACCAAGTTTTTTTCATTCGCTGTATGGGTTTGAGCCTCCCTACGTACAACAGTTTTTTTTTCATTCGCTGTATGGGTTTGAGCCTCCCTATGTACAACCAGTTTTTTTTTTCATTCGCTTTATGGGTTTGAGCCTCCCTACGTACAACCAGTTTTTTTTTTCATTCGCTGTATGGGTTTGAGCCTCCCTACGTACAACAGTTTTTTTTTTCATTCGCTGTATTGGTTTGAGCCTCCCTACGTACAACCAGTTTTTTTTTTCTATTCGCTGTATGGTTTGAGCCTCCCTACGTACAACCAGTTTTTGTTTTCATTCGCTGTATGGGTTTGAGCCTCCCTACGTACAACCAGTTTTTTTTTCATTCGCTGTATGGGTTTGAGCCTCCCAACGTCAAACAGTTTTTTTTTCATTCGCTGTATGGGTTTGAGCCTCCCTACGTACAACCAGTTTTTTTTTCATTCGCTGTATGGGTTTGAGCCTCCCTACGTACAACCAGTTTTTTTTTAATTCGCTGTATGGGTTTGAGCCTCCCTACGTACAACCAAGTTTTTTTTATTCGCTGTATGGTTTGAGCCTCCCTACGTACAACCAGTTTTTTTTTTCATTCGCTGTATGGGTTTGAGCCCCCCTACGTACAACCAGTTTTTTTTTTCATTCGCTGTATGGGTTTGAGCCTCCCTACGTACAACCAGTTTTTTTTTTCATTCGCTGTATGGGTTTGAGCCTCCCTACGTACAACCAGTTTTTTTTTCATTTACTGTATGGGTTTGAGCCCCCCTACGTACAACAGTTTTTTTTTTCATTTGCTGTATGGGTTTGAGCCTCCCTACGTACAACCAGTTTTTTTTTTCATTCGCTGTATAGGTTCTAACCTCCCTACATACAACCATTTTTTTTTCATTCGCTGTATGGGTTTGAGCCTCCCTACGTACAACCAGTTTTTTTTTCATTCGCTGTATGGGTTTGATCCTCCCTACGTACAACCAATTTTTTTTTTCATTCGCTGTATGGGTTTGAGCCTCCCTACGTACAACCAGTTCTTTTTTTCATTCGCCGTATGGGTTTGAGCCTCCCTACGTACAACCAGTTTTTTTTTTCATTCGCTGTATGGGTTTGAGCCCCCCTACGTACAACCAGTTTTTTTTCATTCCCTGTATGGCTTTGAGCCTCCCTACGTACAACCAGTTTTTTTTTTCATTCGCTGTATGGGTTTGAGCCTCCCTACGTACAACCAGTTTTTTTTTTTATTCGCTGTATGGGTTTGAGCCTCCCTACATACAACCAGTTTTTTTTTCATTCGCTGTATGGGTTTGAGCCTCCCTACGTACAACAGTTTTTTTTTTCATTCGCTGTATGGGTTTTAACCTCCCTACGTACAACCATGTTTTTTCAGTCGCTGTATGGTTTGAGCATCCCTACGTACAACCAGTTTTTTTTTCATTCGCTGTATGGGTTTGAGCCTCCCTACGTACAACCAGTTTTTTTTTCATTCGCTGTATGGGTTTGAGCCTCCCAATGTACAACAGTTTTTTTTTCATTCGCTGTATGGGTTTTATCCTCCTACATACAACCAGTTTTTTTTTTCATTCGCTGTATGGGTTTGAGCCCCCCTACATACAACAGTTTTTTTTTTCATTTGCTGTATGGGTTTGAGCCTCCCTACGTACAACCAGTTTTTTTTTCATTCGCTGTATGGGTTTTAACCTCCCTACGTACAACCATTTTTTTTTCATTCGCTGTATGGGTTTGAGCCTCCCTACGTACAACCAGTTTTTTTTTCATTCGCTGTATGGGTTTGATCCTCCCTACGTACAACCAATTTTTTTTTTCATTCGCTGTATGGGTTTGAGCCTCCCTACGTACAACCAGTTTATTTTCTCATTCGCTGTATGGGGTTGAGCCTCCCTACGTACAACCAGTTCTTTTTTTCATTCGCTGTATGGGTTTGAGCCTCCCTACGTACAACCAGTTCTTTTTTTCATTCGCTGTATGGGTTTGAGCCTCCCTACGTACAACCAGTTTTTTTTTTCATTCGCTTTATGGGTTTTCACCTCCCTACGTACAACCATTTTTTTTCATTCGCTGTATGGTTTGAGCCTCCCTACGTACAACCAGTTTTTTTTTTTTCATTCGCTGTATGGGTTTGAGCCTCCCTACGTACAACCAGTTTTTTTTTCATTCGCTGTATGGGTTTGAGCCTCCCAACGTACAACAATTTTGTTTTCATTCGCTGTATGGGTTTGATCCTCCCTACGTACAACCAGTTTTTTTTTTTCATTCGCTGTATGGGTTTGAGCCTCCCTACGTACAACAGTTTTTTTTCTCATTCGCTGTATGGGTTTGAGCCCCCCTACGTACAACCAATTCTTTTTTTCATTCGCTGTATGGGTTTGAGCCTCCCTACGTACAACCAGTTTTTTTTTTCATTCGCTGTATGGGTTTGAGCCTCCCTACGTACAACCAGTTTATTTTCTCATTCGCTGTATGGGTTTGAGCCCCCCTACGTACAACCAATTCTTTTTTTCATTCGCTGTATGGGTTTGAGCCTCCCTACGTACAACCAGTTTTTTTTTCATTCGCTGTATGGGTTTGTGCCTCCCTACGTACAACCAAGTTTTTTTCATTCGCTGTATGGGTTTGAGCCTCCCTACGTACAACAGTTTTTTTTTCATTCGCTGTATGGGTTTGAGCCTCCCTATGTACAACCAGTTTTTTTTTTCATTCGCTTTATGGGTTTGATCCTCCCTACGTACAACCAATTTTTTTTTTCATTCGCTGTATGGGTTTGAGCCTCCCTACGTACAACCAGTTTATTTTCTCATTCGCTGTATGGGGTTGAGCCTCCCTACGTACAACCAGTTCTTTTTTTCATTCGCTGTATGGGTTTGAGCCTCCCTACGTACAACCAGTTCTTTTTTTCATTCGCTGTATGGGTTTGAGCCTCCCTACGTACAACCAGTTTTTTTTTTCATTCGCTTTATGGGTTTTCACCTCCCTACGTACAACCATTTTTTTTCATTCGCTGTATGGTTTGAGCCTCCCTACGTACAACCAGTTTTTTTTTTTTCATTCGCTGTATGGGTTTGAGCCTCCCTACGTACAACCAGTTTTTTTTTCATTCGCTGTATGGGTTTGAGCCTCCCAACGTACAACAATTTTGTTTTCATTCGCTGTATGGGTTTGATCCTCCCTACGTACAACCAGTTTTTTTTTTTCATTCGCTGTATGGGTTTGAGCCTCCCTACGTACAACAGTTTTTTTTCTCATTCGCTGTATGGGTTTGAGCCCCCCTACGTACAACCAATTCTTTTTTTCATTCGCTGTATGGGTTTGAGCCTCCCTACGTACAACCAGTTTTTTTTTTCATTCGCTGTATGGGTTTGAGCCTCCCTACGTACAACCAGTTTATTTTCTCATTCGCTGTATGGGTTTGAGCCCCCCTACGTACAACCAATTCTTTTTTTCATTCGCTGTATGGGTTTGAGCCTCCCTACGTACAACCAGTTTTTTTTTCATTCGCTGTATGGGTTTGTGCCTCCCTACGTACAACCAAGTTTTTTTCATTCGCTGTATGGGTTTGAGCCTCCCTACGTACAACAGTTTTTTTTTCATTCGCTGTATGGGTTTGAGCCTCCCTATGTACAACCAGTTTTTTTTTTCATTCGCTTTATGGGTTTGAGCCTCCCTACGTACAACCAGTTTTTTTTTTCATTCGCTGTATGGGTTTGAGCCTCCCTACGTACAACAGTTTTTTTTTTCATTCGCTGTATTGGTTTGAGCCTCCCTACGTACAACCAGTTTTTTTTTTCTATTCGCTGTATGGTTTGAGCCTCCCTACGTACAACCAGTTTTTGTTTTCATTCGCTGTATGGGTTTGAGCCTCCCTACGTACAACCAGTTTTTTTTTCATTCGCTGTATGGGTTTGAGCCTCCCAACGTCAAACAGTTTTTTTTTCATTCGCTGTATGGGTTTGAGCCTCCCTACGTACAACCAGTTTTTTTTTCATTCGCTGTATGGGTTTGAGCCTCCCTACGTACAACCAGTTTTTTTTTAATTCGCTGTATGGGTTTGAGCCTCCCTACGTACAACCAAGTTTTTTTCATTCGCTGTATGGTTTGAGCCTCCCTACGTACAACCAGTTTTTTTTTTCATTCGCTGTATGGGTTTGAGCCCCCCTACGTACAACCAGTTTTTTTTTTCATTCGCTGTATGGGTTTGAGCCTCCCTACGTACAACCAGTTTTTTTTTTCATTCGCTGTATGGGTTTGAGCCTCCCTACGTACAACCAGTTTTTTTTTCATTTACTGTATGGGTTTGAGCCCCCCTACGTACAACAGTTTTTTTTTTCATTTGCTGTATGGGTTTGAGCCTCCCTACGTACAACCAGTTTTTTTTTTCATTCGCTGTATAGGTTCTAACCTCCCTACATACAACCATTTTTTTTTCATTCGCTGTATGGGTTTGAGCCTCCCTACGTACAACCAGTTTTTTTTTCATTCGCTGTATGGGTTTGATCCTCCCTACGTACAACCAATTTTTTTTTTCATTCGCTGTATGGGTTTGAGCCTCCCTACGTACAACCAGTTCTTTTTTTCATTCGCCGTATGGGTTTGAGCCTCCCTACGTACAACCAGTTTTTTTTTTCATTCGCTGTATGGGTTTGAGCCCCCCTACGTACAACCAGTTTTTTTTCATTCCCTGTATGGGTTTGAGCCTCCCTACGTACAACCAGTTTTTTTTTTCATTCGCTGTATGGGTTTGAGCCTCCCTACGTACAACCAGTTTTTTTTTTTATTCGCTGTATGGGTTTGAGCCTCCCTACATACAACCAGTTTTTTTTTCATTCGCTGTATGGGTTTGAGCCTCCCTACGTACAACAGTTTTTTTTTTCATTCGCTGTATGGGTTTTAACCTCCCTACGTACAACCATGTTTTTTCAGTCGCTGTATGGTTTGAGCATCCCTACGTACAACCAGTTTTTTTTTCATTCGCTGTATGGGTTTGAGCCTCCCTACGTACAACCAGTTTTTTTTTCATTCGCTGTATGGGTTTGAGCCTCCCAACGTACAACAGTTTTTTTTTCATTCGCTGTATGGGTTTTATCCTCCTACATACAACCAGTTTTTTTTTTCATTCGCTGTATGGGTTTGAGCCCCCCTACATACAACAGTTTTTTTTTTCATTTGCTGTATGGGTTTGAGCCTCCCTACGTACAACCAGTTTTTTTTTCATTCGCTGTATGGGTTTTAACCTCCCTACGTACAACCATTTTTTTTTCATTCGCTGTATGGGTTTGAGCCTCCCTACGTACAACCAGTTTTTTTTTCATTCGCTGTATGGGTTTGATCCTCCCTACGTACAACCAATTTTTTTTTTCATTCGCTGTATGGGTTTGAGCCTCCCTACGTACAACCAGTTTATTTTCTCATTCGCTGTATGGGGTTGAGCCTCCCTACGTACAACCAGTTCTTTTTTTCATTCGCTGTATGGGTTTGAGCCTCCCTACGTACAACCAGTTTTTTTTTCATTCGCTGTATGGGTTTGAGCCTCCCTACGTACAACAGTTTTTTTTTTCATTCGCTGTATGGGTTTGAGCCTCCCTACGTACAACAATTTTTTTTTGATTCGCTGTATGGTTTGAGCCTCCCTACGTACAACCAGTTTTTTTTTGTCATTCGCTGTATGGGTTTGAGCCTCCCTACGTACAACAGTTGTTTTTTTCATTCGCTGTATGGGTTTGAGCCTCCCTACGTACAACCAGTTTTTTTTTCATTCGCTGTATGGGTTTTCACCTCCCTACGTACAACCAGTTTATTTTCTCATTCGCTGTATGGGTTTGAGCCTCCCTACGTACAACCAATTCTTTTTTTCATTCGCTGTATGGGTTTGAGCTTCCCTACGTACAACCAGTTTTTTTTTTCATTCGCTTTATGGGTTTGAGCCTCCCTACGTACAACCAGTTTTTTTTTCATTCGCTGTATGGGTTTGAGCCTCCCTACGTACAACAGTTTTTTTTTTCATTCGCTGTATTGGTTTGAGCCTCCCTACGTACAACCAGTTTTTTTTTCATTCGCTGTATGGTTTGAGCCTCCCTACGTACAACCAGTTTTTGTTTTCATTCGCTGTATGGGTTTGAGCCTCCCTACGTACAACCAGTTTTTTTTTCATTTGCTGTATGGGTTTGAACCTCCCTACGTACAACCAGTTTTTTTTTCATTTGCTGTATGGGTTGAGCCTCCCTACGTACAACATTTTTTTTTTTCATTCGCTGTATGGGTTTGAGCCTCCAAACGTACAACAGGTTTTTTTCATTCGCTGTATGGGTTTGATCCTCCCTATGTACAACCAGTTTTTTTTTCATTCGCTGTATGGGTTTGAGCCTCCCTACGTACAACCAGTTTATTTTCTCATTCGCTGTATGGGTTTGAGCCTCCCTACGTACAACCAGTTCTTTTTTTCATTCGCTGTATGGGTTTGAGCCTCCCTACGTACAACCAGTTTTTTTTTTCATTCGCTTTATGGGTTTTCACCTCCCTACGTACAACCATTTTTTTTCATTCGCTGTATGGTTTGAGCCTCCCTACGTACAACCAGTTTTTTTTTTTCATTCGCTGTATGGGTTTGAGCCTCCCTACGTACAACCAGTTTTTTTTTCATTCGCTGTATGGGTTTGAGCCTACCAACGTACAACAATTTTGTTTTCATTCGCTGTATGGGTTTGATCCTCCCTACGTACAACCAGTTTTTTTTTTTCATTCGCTGTATGGGTTTGAGCCTCCCTACGTACAACAGTTTTTTTTCTCATTCGCTGTATGGGTTTGAGCCCCCCTACGTACAACCAATTCTTTTTTTCATTCGCTGTATGGGTTTGAGCCTCCCTACGTACAACCAGTTTTTTTTTTTCATTCGCTGTATGGGTTTGAGCCTCCCTACGTACAACCAGTTTATTTTCTCATTCGCTGTATGGGTTTGAGCCCCCCTACGTACAACCAATTCTTTTTTTCATTCGCTGTATGGGTTTGAGCCTCCCTACGTACAACCAGTTTTTTTTTCATTCGCTGTATGGGTTTGAGCCCCCCTACGTACAACCAATTTGTTTTTTCATTCGCTGTATGGGTTTGAGCCTCCCTACGTACAACCAGTTTTTTTTTTCATTCGCTGTATGGGTTTGAGCCTCCCTACGTACAACAGTTTTTTTTTTCATTAGCTGTATGTGTTTGAGCCTCCCTACGTACAACCATTTTTTTTTTCATTCGCTGTATGGGTTTGAACCTCCCTACGTACAACCAGTTTTTTTTTCATTCGCTGTATGGGTTTGAGCCTCCCTACGTACAACCAAGTTTTTTTCATTCGCTGTATGGGTTTGAGCCTCCCTACGTACAACAGTTTTTTTTTCATTCGCTGTATGGGTTTGAGCCTCCCTATGTACAACCAGTTTTTTTTTTCATTCGCTTTATGGGTTTGAGCCTCCCTACGTACAACCAGTTTTTTTTTCATTCGCTGTATGGGTTTGAGCCTCCCTACGTACAACAGTTTTTTTTTTCATTCGCTGTATTGGTTTGAGCCTCCCTACGTACAACCAGTTTTTTTTTTCTATTCGCTGTATGGTTTGAGCCTCCCTACGTACAACCAGTTTTTGTTTTCATTCGCTGTATGGGTTTGAGCCTCCCTACGTACAACCAGTTTTTTTTTCATTCGCTGTATGGGTTTGAGCCTCCCAACGTCAAACAGTTTTTTTTTCATTCGCTGTATGGTTTGAGCCTCCCTACGTACAACCAGTTTTTTTTTCATTCGCTGTATGGGTTTGAGCCTCCCTACGTACAACCAGTTTTTTTGTTCATTCGCTGTATGGGTTTGAGCCTCCCTACGTACAACCAAGTTTTTTTCATTCGCTGTATGGTTTGAGCCTCCCTACGTACAACCAGTTTTTTTTTTCATTCGCTGTATGGGTTTGAGCCTCCCTACGTACAACCCGTTTTTTTTTTCATTCGCTGTATGGGTTTGAGCCTCCCTACATACAACAGTTTTTTTTTTCATTCGCTGTATGGGTTTGAGCCTCCCTACTTACAACCAGTTTTTTTTTCATTCGCTGTATTGGTTTGAGCCTCCCTACGTACAACCAGTTTTTTTTTTATTCGCTGTATTGGTTTGATCCTCCCTACGTACAACCAGTTTTTTTTTCATTCGCTGTATGGGTTTGAGCCTCCCTACGTACAACAGTTTTTTTTTTTCATTCGCTGTATGGGTTTGAGCCTCCCTACGTACAACAGTTTTTTTTTTTCATTCGCTGTATGGGTTTGAGCCTCCCTACGTACAACCAGTTTTTTTTTTCATTCGCTGTATGGTTTGATCCTCCCTACGTACAACATTTTTTTTTTTCATTCGCTGTATGGGTTTGAGCCTCCCTACGTACAACCAGTTTTTGTTTTCATTCGCTGTATGGGTTTGAGCCTCCCTACGTACAACAATTTTTGTTTTCATTCGCTGTATGGGTTTGAGCCTCCCTACGTACAACCAGTTTTTTTTTTCAACCAACAACCATACACTTTCACAAGTTCGAGCCTACCTACTACACTTTTTTTTTTTTGCTCAACCACACACCTACAAAATCCGGGCAAGCAGGCTAGTATGACAATAAAATGAACTTAAAACTTTGCTGCAGTTTCATGATATCACCATCAGATCATAGTCAGTTGACTACATTTCTGATGTTTTGCCATTTCGTTATTAATCCGTAACAAAATCGGATTCCTGTTAGTTTGTCTGTTTACAATTTTATTATGACAATCTCTGGCGGATTTGGACACAGCTCATCAAGAAATCAAGACAACATTTGCTTCGCATGATGAAACAGGTAAGAAGATTTTAAATGTTAAGTTCTGAGACATTGTGTTGAACAAAGATGGCGGCCAAGAATCAAATGCGGTCCGTGGCATAGTTAACCTCTTAAGTTCTGAGATATTGTGTTGAACAAAGATGGCGGCGTAGTTCAGATCAGTAGCCAAGATGGCGACCAAGAATCAAATGCGGTCCGTGGCATAATTAACCTCTTAAGTTCTGAGATATTGATGTTGAACAAAGATGGCGGCCAAGAATCAAATGCGGTCCGTGACATAGTAAACGGCGAACTGATTGAATCCAAAATTCGACAATTTTTATAATAATTTTGGGACGTTTTCATTGGTTGTTTAGCACAGCCGTTGGTTATAAAAATGATTGGAGAATCCATTCGTCTGATACCCCCATCACAAGTCAAAAACATTTTACACTCTTACATTTTCGCATTTGTTTTTTTTTTATTATTGTTTTTTGTTGTTGTTGTTGTTGTTGTCCATCATTTATGTTTCATTTTTGTTGGCATTCGTATCCCCCGATTCTTTCTAGAAGGATATCTGCCACTTGCAGGGGGGGGGGATCATTTGAAGGTTGCCAACATCCCTAAGTGAAAGGGTTATTTGTGGTACTTTACACATCCATCGAAATACACATAATTATTTAATGTATGCAAAAAAAATTTAAAAAATAAAAAAATTGAAAGAAAACGTGAGCTTTTGCCGTTACGCTACAAAGCCATAGGAAGTGAAAAGCGTTGAAATTTAGCGACGTCAGTGAAAAAGTTGTAGGTTTGCTTTTATATGAAAAACATGCGAGGATGGAATAGCGTGAATTTTATAAAAGTCAATCAAAATAAATGTAGATATGACGTCTCTTCGCAAATCGTAGATATTATAATCTTTTTTTTTTTTTTTTTTTAAATTCAATTTTCACCCCAAACAAGGCACAGTGTCACTTTGAAGCAGGGGGCTACTATTAAGGACTTAATTAGCGGGGTCATTATGAAGGGAGATGAGTAGAAAGATGTTTGTTAACATTACACTTGAACTTCTGCATATCATTGCAGTTGAGAAAGCAGAATCCCGGAAGGGAGTTCCAAAGACCCGCAGTTCTGGGGAAGAAACTATTGGAGTAAAAGGCTTTCTTGCACTTAGGGATCTCTACTGTAAAGGGATGAGACTTAGTAGCTTGTCAGGTTTGTCGGGGGTAGTTACGTCGGGGAGGTACAAGTGTTTGCAGTTTGTCAGAGCATTCACCATTAAAGTATTTGTAGAACAGGCAGAGGGATGCAACATCTCATCGATGGGACAGAGGCTGAAGCCTAGATGACAGTTCAGGACCTATCAGGTTGGCGACTCTCTTTTGAACCCTGTCCAGGAACAAGAGACAAGCATCAGATACACCAGCCCAGATATGACAACAGTACTCCATACATGGACGAATGGTGGCCTTATAGAGGTATAGGATACTGTCAGGCGTAAGTAGTTTTCTAGCACGGTAGAGGGAGCCAACCTTCCTTGTAGCAGCCTTGGCAATGCTCTCAATGTATCTATTCCAGTTCATATTCCCTGTAAACGTTAGGCCGAGGAGTTTAAAAGAAGTACTTTCAGGCAATGTGTTCTTGGCCATTGCTATTGGTGGTAGAGAAGGTTTCTTGTAGTTATTGAAGGAAACAAGCTTAGTCTTAGCTGCATTGAATGTGACCAACCATTTTTGTCCCCATTCCACTACAGATTGGAGGTCTTCCTCTAGTGTTTCTCCCATTTCCTTGGATATGTGTTCATTTGTTTTCCCCTCATATCTGTTATAGAGAGTGGTGTCATCGGCAAATATACCCATCTCCGAAACAATTTTATCAGGGAGGTCGTTTATGAATATCAGGAATAATAGAGGTCCAAGGATAGACCCCTGAGGTACTCCCGCATTTATGTCGTATTGTTTGGATGTATGACCATCGAGGACAACTTTGATTTTTCTATTACTTAAGAAGGATTTAATTACATTATGAATTCTTCCAGTGATTCCATATGATATAATTTTCTTTAGAAGACCATCGTGCCATACCATGTCAAAAGCCTTAGATATATCGAGGGCCACCGCTCTACCCTCCCCTGTTTTATCCAATGAACGGTATATACGTTCAGAAACTACAGTTAAGATATCTGCTGTTGAACGGGCTTGCCTGAATCCATATTGTTTGTCAGTCAGGAGTTTAGCAGCTGTTAGGTGCTGGACTAGGGCTTGATTAACTAAGGACTCAAATATTTCGGCGAAAAGCGGGAGGAGGCTAATGGGGCGATAATTTAGTGGGTCAGTTCTTTCACCAGAATTCTTGAAGACTGGTACCACAGAGGCGGTTTTCCAGCAGTCGGGCAAACAAAATTCGTTAAGGCATTTATTGTAAAGTTTGGACAGAACTGGAGCAACCTCGGCAGAGCATTTTTTTAATAGCACAGCCGGGATAAGATCTGGTCCACATGCTTTTGAGGTGTCTAGGTTTTTTATAATAGCATGCACCTGAGAAGGGGTGATTTTCAAATCGTCTAGTGAGGCGTCTGTTCGCAGAGGAAAATCAGGGAGTGAGTGGTGTACCGAGTTCAGTGTGGAGTTTGAGGCAAACCGACTGGCAAACAGATTAGCCTTGTCAGTTGCCGTGCAAGCCGTTCAAGCGCTTGCGAGGAATGTAGCTCAACAACAACTTTTGAGTGCCATAATATATAATATGCCAGCTGAAATAAAAAAAGGCTGCTCAGCAAATTGAAAAAAATTAAAAATAAAAAAATTTAAAAAATCAGTAAAAGAATAACTCTGTCACGTTCAATCAGACGTGCTGGCATAGAAGTTCAGATGTGTTAAGCTAAAAAAAAAATTTTTTTTTTTTTAAAGTGTTGAATCCATAGGTAGAGCTTTCATAAGTTAAAACATATATATTGATAAAAAAACTCTTTGTACAAATACTTTTGGTTACACATTTGCGAACATGTTTCATGTCTGCTAACATTACTATGCAGCCAAAAATGTTTGCATTAATAAATATACGGCTCTATTATTGAGCACTTTTAAAAACATAGTAAAGATACGTATCACCTTAATTTTTTCAAACAACTGTTCTTAGTGTGACGTTTTGATTGATGTAACGTTTTGATTGATGTAACGTCCGAACTTCTTCAGGTGTATCATGTTGAACTCAAGAATCTGCACGAAATTTTGAACGGAACCCTTTATTTAATCCGTGAGGGTAGCATGCTCTCATTCTCTCAGCCATGACTGTGGAGAAGCATGACCTACATAAATATAGATGGCTCTTACACTAAAGTCATGTGACCTGCTGATGTCACAGAATAAAGTTTGAAGATACGACTGGATTGGTTGGTTTTGTTTTACAGCATATCAACTCTTTTCAGGTTATTTAATGCCAAATTATTTTGAAGAAAAATTTGTTAATAGAATTTTTTTCAAGTCGGTTTCTATTCAACCCATAGTTGGGACCCTAACAGGTACTACCACTCTGGGTCAGAGTGGACCTGGGAGCAATGGTAATAAAAGGGTGGCTTAACACTCCTCAAAGCCCGCAAGCTGGGGCCTCACCATCAGATCTAGTTTAAGGCCATATCCAGGATCGATACGACTGGAAGTTCTATTATACTGAATTGCGGGGCGGGGGGGGGGGGGATTACGAAAAGTGTACAGAAATAAATATAGTTTTTTTGTTTGTTTTTTTTTGCTAAAGAAATCAAATTATTTTCCATTTGAATATGTGGAATTAAATGAGAATTTCTTGCCGGGGAAATACAAGGTGCTCCAAAAGTGTTGGGCTTATCTTAACATTGAATATCTTGAGAACTGTTAAGGATATAAAAACGCATCTGGTATATTCATATTGTAATCTCAAGTTTTTCTTATTAATATTCAAACATGTCCAATGTACGTTTCATTGGTCACACGACACACGTCAAGCCGAAAGTCCAAATCTTACCAAGCACGTCCCAGCATTGCATTGTCAATGATTGAAACAACTTCTGTTATTCGGGCCTTCAGCTCATCCACGTCTCTTGGAATGGGAGGCACATAGACCAGTCCTTTCACAAATACCCACAAAAATAAATCGCCAGGTGTGAGATCTTTTTTTTGTGAAATGCATGTTGAACAAGTGTTCATCATCCAGTTTTTGCAAATTCAAGCATACAAAACGCCTTTTCTGGTTGAGTGAACGCCATTACTGGATCCGAAAACGAATTTTAAAAATCAATAGTCTCACAAAAAATTAATGCATTTAACTTTAAAATGGCACCACTTTCATCTTACTACAATTCATAGTTAAACAAATATAAGGACTTGAAATGTGCCTAAAACTTTTGGAACATCCTGTATATTAGTAAGAGAATATTTTTTTGGAAGTTTATTTATCTCTACGATTATATAAAAGTCACTTTGTGTGTGTGTGTGTGTGTGTGTGTGTGAGTTCCTCATAGGTTCTAAAACAGCTGAACCTGTCTTTTGCAAATTTCACACAAAACTAATTCATATGTCTGACAGTGTTCTTAGGTTTTGTACAGAAATTCATCCAATAAATATCGAAAAAATCCGATCTTAAAAATAGCTTTTCTCTCTTATAGATAAAAAAGAAGAATTTTTACAGGGGAATATTTTATGTTACACCGGCCAAGGGAGATAATAAAATCTAAAATAATTTCTTCTAAAAAAAAAAAAAAAAAAAAAAAAAAAAAAAAAACGAAACGAAACAGATTTATTGCAATCTGGATATATAGCTCAGTGGTAGAACATTCCACTACAGACTGTAGACTATCATGGTTTGGTCTTAAAATGAAAACAATATATATATATATATATATATATATATTTTGAAACATCAGTTGGAAATATTTATTGATTTAAAACCACCTGAACAGTGAGATTTTTTTTTTTTTTTTCTCACTGTTCTTCCAACTGAAACCAAATTCCCCTCTTTCCTCATTCGTTTCTTAGTTTTTAATTTATCATTCTGACGTTTCCTCTTAGAGGGTCAGACGATAAGTCCTTAAGGAAATTTTAATAATTTCACCTGCCCGTTTTTTTTTTTTTTTTTTTTTTTTTTTGGTATTTAAATTAAATTATGTTTCCTCTGAAATTTCTCCTTCCATTTTGTTGTACCAAGAATTTACTTATATAAAAAAAATTAATGGCTATTTAATTAGTAAAAAACAAACATGTTTATTAGAATTCGTGGTTTTAAGACCGGGGAAATTAATCAAAAAAATTAAATGTATTTTTTATATTTATAAAAATAATTCATAAAATTTGAGGAAAGACTGTCACAAACATAATCATGTTAGTAGGTAACAGTTTGTAAAAATTTTGTAAAAATCTTTTACTGACAGTCCGACGGACTTTGTTTGCTAAGATTTCAGCCATTGCGTCATTTTTTAGTGCAAAGACCTGAATCTATATTTACATATTTAATCATGGTAGAAGTTGTATTTCACAATTGCACCTCAAGTATCTCCCGCACTGAGGATTGAACCTTCAACCTCCAGAAGAGTATAATCTATAACTGAATATTATGAAGTACTTTATATGTTCTGCCACAATACAAAATACATGTGAAGAAGGTCAGAGGTTACATCGACTGAAACATTGTGAAAATAAAACTCAAGATGAGAGCAGTAGCACAAAGAATACAAAACTATTGTCCCATTGACTACTGTACACTCATTAACTCTTATCCTCGAATGGCCCCCGGACCTTGATAAGTGGTGACTGCTTTGTAAAAAAAAAAAAAAAAAAAGAAAAAAGTTCAACAAGATACACCTGAAGAAGGTCAGAGGTTACATCGACCGAAACGTTGTGAAAATAAAATTCAAGATGAGAACAGTAGTCCAAAGAATACAAATAAGAATTATCAACCCTCATCTCAAAAATTCAGAAAACGTCTTTGTCTTTTCAGCTCATTGTGTGTCTCGTGTTATATTCACCGAATATTATCAACTTCTCTTTTCACGATTTTTATTTCGCACAAAAAAAAGATTAAATGTTTGAACTCTTCATGATTTTTTGTCGAAAACATTTTTTGTTTTCATCATCAGGCCAGATATTTCTCAGCGGATGTACTTTAGCTTGGATAGAATTCATACACCATCCACTATGACTACGTAAATTCTTACAGCTATGTACCAAAAAAAATGGCGCTGTTAAATCTCCCATAGTTATATAGGACAAGGAGAAAGAAGCAACCTTAGTAGAAGTTAGTGTCCCCAATAATGTTTGGTCAAACAGAGCTGAGGGGAAACGATAATGAAATACCAAGATTATATAGATGACATGAAAAGAAACTGGAATCTTAGGAAGAGTGCCATCATTTTGTTAATTACAGGAGCAACTAAACTCATAAAAAGAATCTCAAAAACTATCTGGCAAATATACCCGGTGAACTAAGTGCAAGAGAGATTCAAACAATTGCACTTGAAACGATTGTTAGAACCTTAAAAAGATTTCTTAGTTGGAATGTCTGAGATAACAGGTGAATGTATGGCATCCGGTATCCCCAGCAAAGACAATAGGAAAATTGATAAAAAAAAAATTACTAGCAAATGTGATTCACCTGAAGAAGGTCGATTACATCGACTGAAACGTTGTGAAAATAAAATTCAAGATGAGAACAGTAGTCCAAAGAATACAAATAAGAATTATCAATCCTCATCTCAAAAATTCAGAAACATAATTCTAACAATTCATTGGATGCTGTGGACGTAAACTTACCGTCGGGTTATTACATTATGCGTGATAATCCAAAAACCATTCAAAGAAAGTGTTCAGATTAATTAAATTCAAAAGCAAAATGAAATTTAATAAAAACTTTTAAATTGTCATTTCACAATTTAAATAAATAAATTGGCAGATCAGAGTTATATCACAATAGTGATTTAACGTCAATTTCAGAGCAAAGAAAGCTAATACATCTCCCGGGGAAAATTGAGAGCAAAATACTAGGAAAAAAAACAATCTAAATAGTTACAGGGTGGAACGATAAATTTGTCGCTCTAAAGAAAACAACAATATAGCTTTATTTTTAAAACTTTTATTGAAAAAAATCAATTCAGGTAATTTGACTATGTAATAGAGCTGACATTTATTCGATGTAGCCACCTTCAGCCTCAATCACCACCTCGATACGAGTCCAGAAGTCCACAAGTGCCGGCAGGAGATTGGCAAATACTCGGCAGATGGTGGCGATCAGGTTGGTTTTGGTGTTGTGGGAGGTCATGTTGGTGATGTTCTCAACGTATGACCAAACGAAGTAGTCCAGCAAGTTCAGGTCAGGGGAGGAGGGGGGTGGGGGCAGTGAGAGAAGGGTGCAAAGTCATAGCACTCTTTCTGAAGCCAAGCCTGGGTTTCTTTGGACTTGTGGGCTAGCACAAAATCCTGCTACCACACCCAGGACCATAACCGTGGCTGGAAACTTTGCTGAGCTGTGTCCTCAAGCGTTGAACCATCGGGATTTGCATTTTGAGGGTAGGGTATTGACAATGGTCTTGTTGTCATAATTTGGATCGATAGAGAGAATGAGTGGCACATCTCCAATCTTGCTCGTTGAACATTGTGTCACTTTCAGACATGATAGAAGGCTCCTATTGCTCTTGGGATTTGTACATAACTGGGCAACAAAAAAAAAAAACAAACATTTTTCATGAAATGGAAATGGAATCAGGTTATCTTTTCTAAGGCAACAAATTTATTGTTCCACCTTGTCCATGAAAATCTCCGAAAATTCAAAAGTTGAATATCCAGAAAAAACTTGGATGCACACTGAAAAGCCCACTGAATACGATGGAGATATTTTCTTAGTTATTTTGGCAGAGTTTACCTCTTGACTTTTGGTGTGCATCAGTTTTGTTTTGCGTTGAAATTTTGCATTTTCTGCGAATCAAGTTTGGCGTGTATTACTTCTCGTGCTTTCCTGAATAGTTTCTGAAAGTTTCTTCACTAATTTTCACGTTGATATTGTATGCTTTTCATTTGCAACAACAAGATGGAATTCTTTTCCAAGTGCGTACTTAGATTTATCAGAAACGCGTGCAGGTTCCCTTTGCTCCAAAACTGAAATTAAATCAAAGCAGGTATTTACCTCCCTCCCATACAAGACAAAGTTGGAAGAATCCAGCCAGCACCCCTAAACAAGAAGCATTCTGACCCTGCAAAAAATTCCCAAGTAGCACTATTGCATTTCTCGGTGAGGGTGCCTCAGACTATAAACTTGCTCCACCTGAAAGCCAGCAGTAAAAGCCTGGGAAGGTGGACCTCCTAGACTATGCAGAACAGATGCCTCAGCCCGACAAATATAAGGCCACCAAAATGGCCCAATTACTGGTCAACTGTCTGTTGAGGTGGGAAACTCAACTGGCATGTAACATCAATTGTAATTGATCGGCAAATGAATGGTGTGAGCCAATACAATTGGTGTGGATATCAAATTACAATATGATATAACTGATCTGTGATTTTTATTTATTTTTCAACTGGATTCAAGTTCAAAAAAAAAAGTCAAAAAACGATGATTGGATAAAAACATTTTTTTTTTTTACCAATTGTGTATTTTTTCCATAATTTTTTCACTGTTTTTTTTTTTGTCTTTTTTAATACATTTGTTTCTATAAAAAAAGGGTTAAAAATAAAATGTGCTCAACAACATTCACATATACGAACGTAGGATGAAATCAATGTCTGAACTTGCATCGGTTCCAAACAGTTCTTTACACTCTTATAGAAAATTATAAAAATCTGATGTAGAAACTATCAAGCCCATTAAATCTTAGCATTGTCGTCCTCTTCTGTTTTTGGGGCGGTGCATTATTACAATCACATGGCCATTAAAAAAAAAAAAAAAAAAAAAAAAGAAAGCATTTTTATTTTTATCGATTTTCTTTTAGATTTGATTTGAACAATTTTTTGCTTGAATACTCCAATAGTTATGGACCCTTAGAATCTCTGCTCATTTTTTATAACAAATATTTTATTTATTTTAATTATTAAATCGCACAATGTGATTATGGACATCACTATTTTGTTTATTTTCCCCATTAAATTGGGTGTCAGAAAATAAAATTTTACATTCCGACTTTTAATTCAAACAAGAAAATTTTAAGTACAAAATAATTTTAATATAATTAACTACAAAAAATTTTTTTTAATCAATCTACATAATTTTTGGAATATGATTTTTGTTTCATCATAGATGTTTTTGCGGTTGACCGAAATTCCTCCTCTATTAAAAACAAAAATAGAAAAAAATCGTGTACATTCTAGGGACAGAATGATAACATCATATTCCAAAAGTTATGTAAATTGATTAAGCAGTTTTATTTTTATAATAATCATTTATAAACAATTTTTCATGAGAAATCATAGGCTTTTTTACAAGGGTGATCTTGTAAGTTACAATTATCATAGTTATCTGCCCTTGTTTCTTGATGCCAACACAAAAGTTGCATTTTGCTTATTCATAAAATTTAATTTTCTTAGTTACAAATAAAACTACTCGATCAATTTACATGATTTTTGAAGTATGACATTTCCGTTCAGTCACCATATAATTTTTTTTAAATTCTTTGATATGGAGAATTTTGGACAAGAATAGTAAAAATAAAATTACAAAACAAATCGAAAATTAATTATGAAACTAAGCATAAGATTTTATTAGTTTATGATTGCTGCAGTATTCAACCGAAAAATTAGATTTAAAAAATAACAATATTATCTTTTTGGTAGCCATTTTCTGTCCCTTTTTTTTTCATACTCCTATAATATTTTGCAAATCCTATAAATTTTTTTTTTTCCAAATCCTATAAATTTTTTTTTTTTCCAAATCCTATAATTCTTGTTTTTCAAATTCTATAATTTTTTCTTTCAAATCCTATAATTCTTGTTTTTCAAATCCTATCATTTTTTCTTTCAAATCCTATCATTTTTTCTTTCAAATCCTATCATTTTTCATATAATTTTTTTCCTATAAGTTTTTTTTTGCTATAATTTTTTAAATTATCATAATCTGAAATTCAAAAGGCCATTTAACAATTCCGCTTTTTTGCTATAAACCCAAATACTAGCCGTCAAGGGACTAGTAAAAATTGTATAAAAAAAAATTTACAAAGACAACTTTTATAAAAAAAAAAAATAATGAAAAATAATCTTTAAATTAACAAAATATAATTTGTTTAAATTAGGGATAGAACATCCGTGGAGTTGAAGGTTCGTTTTTATCTTCACTGCTATTGTGTCCGACATTAGTCTGTATCGACGGTGTGGGAGACTTTAGTCTCTCACTCTCCGCAGCATATATTTTTTCATAGGCGTAAACCATGACCCCTGAAACAACAAGAAGGTTGCCGCACCACCAGAGAAATGACTTTTGTTCGTGAAAATACAATACGGCCAGTATTGTCTGTACAACCGACTTTGCATTGATACTTATATGATGCGTTACAGGGGACGTGTATTTGATTTGTAGGGCACTTGCCCAACCTATACCCAGGCTGAGGAGTCCTGAGCATGTAAGAAAGAGCCAAAACCACGGGTCAGAGAAGGCGGGAGAGTTTATAACCGTCGTGAGCTGCCCTGAAGAGTAGATCAGAGGGATAAAAATGACGGCCCCATTGATACTGTTGCAGTACGTAAGCTTTAACGTGTCCCCTTTGACGATCTTTTCACCCTTCTTCAGATAAATCCCGCAGAGGGCGATGAAAAAGCTGGCTACGATTCCGTATAGGATGCCCCACAGAGACAGTGTTCCCGAGACGTCTTCTTCCTTGACACTGAGAGAGAATCCACCGATAACCAAGCAACAACAAATTAGGACCTTCTTTGTGAACGGCTTGTTGAGCATGTGAACGGAGAGGAACATGGTGAAGACAAGCGTGAAAGAACGTGCCACCTGGTAGAAGGCGACGCTGATATGTTTCAGCATGAGGTTATTCAAGGTCAAGCCACCGACAAACGTGTACGAGAGGATAAGGATGTCCTGTTCGAGTAGAATCCTCGTGTTTACAGAAGGAACCTGGAATGGGGATTTCATTGAGTTGAAGAAGAGACCGGATAGGAAGAGGACGATCGAACCCGTACAACACTGGTACCAGGCAACAAAGATGGACAAATCATAGTTGCCAAAGCTACCACTGAGAATGTGCTTGTTGACAAATATGAGAGAGAGCGATACGATCCAGTAGAGGACAATGACGGAACCAACCTTCCAGAATTCCACATCTCGCTGTCGGCTCCTTGTTACAGAGATCATCCTGAAAAAAAAAAAAAAAAGAAAATTAAATTACTTACAATCAGAATCTGTACGGGGAATTTTCGTGTTTTTATTTTCATTCTTTGTATGAAATGAGGGGTGCGTGGTCGAAAGAAATAATGTAAGATTTAATAAATATGTTACCACCGTGAAATGAGATTCTGAAAATAAAGATTTTTATGACAAAAAATATAAACATCAACGAAAATCATTTCATCAGGGTACATCGCCACAATCGGGATGAAGAAAAAAAAAATGAAACCATACAATAAGCAGAAACAATTATCCAGAAATTATCTGCAATTAAATGTGAAATATTATTACACACACATATTATCTACATATACACACACACACACACATATATATAATTACATACACATTATCTACATATACACACACACACACACATAATTATTACATAAATACACACACACACAATTATTACATACATACACACACAATTATTACATACACACACATACATACACATAATTATTACATTATATATATATTATTACATACACACACATACATAAACATAATTATTACATTATATATATATTATTACATACACACACATAACAGCAGATGTGTCTGTATGTTTGTAAATATTTAACCAATAAACTCTTAAACTACTGGTCACATAAAACTGAAATTAATAGGAAATAGTAAGCATACACGAAGGATGGTTTATAACGAGTAAAATCTTTGTTTGGATGGATGATGCGTATAGAAACACACATCATTTCAACTTGCCAATATATTTAGACTTCTTTCTCCACATTCTCAAATTTAATTCATTTCTTCGGGTTGTTTAATAATAATTTAAATTTTTCTTACCTATCTCCCGAATGAATTAAAATATATTTTAGCATATTTTATGACCTGGCAAGGCCGAGCACCTCCAGTGAATATATATATATATATATATATATATATATATATATATATATACTTATATATATATACACATATATCTATGTATATAAACACTTTTTGTTCGTGTAAACACGCACACGCACACACATATATATATATATATATATATATACAGGATGTCCCAGAAGATGTGCACCATGTAGATTTATATAAAAACAAATATGAATATCAATGAATATCAATTTTATTAATCAAAGTCACAATAGATGCTCAAATTGTTCACCTTCAGCCTGAATACATGCATCGATTCTCTTTATAAAACTATCTTTTACTCTAATGAGGGTTTCAGTAGTAATTTTTTGACATTCAATTATTATCGCATCTTTCAAATCATCAAGAGTGCGTGGACGATTCTGGTAAACTACAGATTTAAGATGTCCCCAAAGGGAATAGTCAAGAGGTGATAGATCTGGTGATCAGGGTGGCCACTCCACGGGACCTCTTCGCCCAATCCATCTTTCTGGAAAATTTTGAATCAGGTAGTCACGCACACAAATAGCAAAGTGTGGTGGAGCTCCATCTTGCTTAAATAAGAAGTTTTGTCGTCTAATTACAGGAACATTTTCTAGGTATCCAAACAGGAAGGTCTGTAAAAGCTCTAAATAAGTTTCTCCGGTGACATTGTTAGTATTGAAAAAATAAGGACCAACGATTTCCTCCTCCCATATTCCAACCAAGACCATTATCTTAGGGTTGGTCTGATGATGACCCTCCTCATGCCAGTTAGGATTTACTTCTGACCAATAGCGCATATTGTGACGGTTTACTTGCCCATTTAAATGAAAAATTGCTTCATCACTAAATAATATCGAAGAATCCAGGTGATTACACAAAACTCTAACTGCCTATCTGTGTCATCGCCATGTAGAGCTTGTACAAGATGCACTTTGTACGAGTGAAATTTCTGTGTTTTAAGAATACGATGTACTGATGATTTGCTAATCGTAAGCTCCTGGCTTATTCTCCTTACTGATTTCACGGGGCTTCTAGCAACATTCGCCAAAACCATAGTTGATGTTTCCTCATCAGTTACATTCTTTCGTCGACCACATCTCTTGCGGTCAGCAACTGAACCTGTTTCTTGGAAACGTTTGATCAAACGGCAGACAGTGGTATGGCTCAATGGTTTTTCTCGCTCAGGATGAGTGCGGTTGAATTCTTTAGCTACCGAGCGATATGTAGCCCCATCTCTTCCAAACATAAAAATCAATTTAACTCTTTCTTGCATTGTTAATTTCTCGCCCATATCGAATAAAATCTGAAACAAAAAAAATATAAATATAAATATATGGTGCGCGACTTCTGGGACACCCTGTATATATATATATATATATTGGATAATTATATTTTAAAAAAAAAACATATACATAGTGGATAATTATATTAAAAATTGATTGCTGCCCAACTCCCCACATAGTACCCCTGTAGATTATGTCATTGATAGTAGCTCCTACATCAAAGTGGCAAGGTGCCTTGTTTGGGGTGAAAATGTAATAATAATAACAATAAAAAAATTTTTTTAAAAACTATACATATATATATACATATATATATATATATATATATATACACTAGCAAGGAGACCCAATGTTGGCCAGGATTGAATGATGATCAACGACTGTTCTACCTTCTCATATGCCAAAATCGGTGAAATCGTATATTTTTCAATCAAATAGATTCTTTTTTCTAATTGGTGACGCCCCACAGTGTAGTGGGAGAAAGCTTCCCATGGCTCCCCACAGTGACTTAGTCCACAATACCTTGTAGTTTATTTACATTGCACTGTAGAGAACCTACTGATGATTTTATACAAATATGGTCATGTAATTGAATTAAAGTTTAAAATGCAAAAAATCGAGTTATCATGCTTGAATTGTGCTCTAAACAGAAACATTCATTTTGAACGCGCCCTTATTGTCACAGCAATGAATTTACTTGAATCTTTCTGCTTATGTGCTTATAAAACTTTTCAGATGCACTTGCGATGTAAGGCTATATGATGTGTTACCTTTAGTCAAAACAGTCTGTTTGTTCTTCAATTGGATTATATCGATATCAATACTTATAGGATGCATTCCAATACAAAACCTATCGAAGAACACTCCCAGATACAGGAAGGACATTTGTGTGAAATTACAAAGAAATCGACCCAGCTGTTTTGGAGTCCTTAATGAACAAATTCACATACAAAGTGCCTTTTATATACGACATATAATTCATGGGCACGTAATTTGCAATTTCAGACAATAATTACTTTCCTTGTAACGATTTGAACTCTCTGATTTCTTATTAAACAAAACTTGACAAGCTTCTGGGTTTGACCTGTACTCCTGATCTGAAATGGAACACGTACATCAAGTCTGTTGCCAAGGTCGCTGGAAAGATGGTGGGATCCTTCTACCGCTCCAGAAGATATCTCACTACTGATGCAATTCTCTATCTATATAAAAGCCAAGTACGTCCCAAGGATGGAATACTGTTGCCATATCTGGGCAGGAACTGCTAAAAACAGCCTATCATTCCTTGACAGAGTACAAAATAGACTTCGTGGCTTAGTGGGGGATGCCCTTTTCTCTACCCTGCAACCTCTCTCCCACAGAAGAGACGTTGCGAGCCTATCCTTGTTTTATCGTTATTTTCATGGCAGGTGCTCGTCTGAACTCCAATATCTGGTCCCCCCTCGCTAATCTTTCACGAAAAACACCCGTCTAGCTGAATCCACTGTGAAAAATTTCCCCCACTCTATATCTGTGCCTAAATCAAAACGCGGATTCCATGAACAAAGCTTCTTTCTTAGAACTGCACGCCTGTGGAACTCTGTTCCGTTTGCCTGCTTCTCTCCGGACTACAACTTGGATGTGTTCAAGTCCAATGTTAACAAATTCCTAATGAACCGCCCCCTTAATTAAACACTTCATCAAATCTCCACACTAACGTAATGTACTTGCAATAACCCTTATCCCTGAGTGGCTTCCGGGCCTTTATAAGTGATGATCACTGTGTAAAAAAAAAACAAAAAAAAAACTATTTTTGCGATTTTAGAAACTTTTCATTAAAACTTGATTTTATTCCCTCATCGTTTTTTTCTTACTTTTGGATATGTTCATTACTGTGACATGGCAAATAGATACCATTGGTTTTAATTTGTTGGTTGGTTATTTTTGTTTTACGGCATATCAACCCTTTTCAGGTTATTTAATGCTGAATCCAGTGATTTTGAAGAACAATTTTTTAATAGAATATATTTGTTGTTTTCAAGTCGGTTTCTATTTAACCCATAGTTGGGATCCTAACAGGTACTACCACTCCGGGGCAGAGTGGACCTGGGAGGAATGGCAATTAAAGGGTGGCTCCACACTCCCCAAAGCCCAGAAGCTGGGACCTCACCATTGGATATAGTTTAAGGTCATATCCAGGGCCAGGTTTTCATTTTCGAATTTCATTTTTATAATGAAGTGCCAAACGTTTTGTTTTTTTGTTTTTACTGTTCCAGGAAAGACTAACAGCTTTATTACTTTGTATGAAATTTTAGAATCCTCATACACGAGGTGCCTTCAATAAGTTTCCAGACTTTATTCGTATAAGCACTTGATAGTACACACATGAAACTCTAGTGCACTTTGAAGTAATCTCCTCCGGCTGCAATGCACTTGTACCGTTCCAACAAGGCTCCATAGAAGTCCTCTTGTACAAATGCTTCAATGACCCTCGTCACAACCTCTTTCATCTCCTCAATTTTCTTAAAACAACAGCTTATAAGGTTTTCCTTGAGTTTAGGAAATAACCAAAAGTCACAGGGAGCAAAGTCTGGACTATACGGAGGGTGAGGAACTGTCTTGATAACCATCTTCGTCAAATAGTCTTTGATCTTTTCTAAGCACCCTTGGGACAAATTATGCACAAAATTTCCGCATTTTCAGTTCCTTACAAATAATTGTATGTACAGTTCCCACACTGACATCAAACTGTGCACTTATTGTCCCTATAGACACACTATGATCGTTATCCATGAAATTCTTTATTTGGCCAATCAACTCTGGTGTTCTGACTTCCTTGCTCCTTCCACACCTCTCATTATCCCTCACATACTTCCCGTCTCCCTTTAATCTCCTATACCACTCAAAAAACTGATGCTCAATTCATGCAAGATGGTCCAAAAGCAGTCTGAAGCATTCCATACGTTTCTGTGGCTTTTTTTCCAAGTTTAAAACAGAATTTTATTGCATATCGTTCTTCTAAAGCGTCCTCACGTCCAAATTGCATTTTTGAAATACACCAGCTGTGACAATTAGGCTTTAGTAAAGTGTATTCCAATTCCTTATGTAGCTGTTCATTTGAACGTGAAATCATAAAAATTGGTCGGTCATATCATAAGATGTATAGCAATAACATAATGAAGTTTCAAGAGTCTTCGACAATTTTAAATGATTGTACAAAAAAGTCTGGAAACTTATTAAAGGCACCACATATTTTGTGTATCGATTTTCAATATTTAATTCAACAGTGCTCAATACGTGAATAGAGCTAGGTAGTAAGTTATGAAAATATATTTATGGCAATTAAGCAACACAAAGGCTTCAAAGTTCCGTCCTCTTAAGAATTTGTCAGGCTGGAGGATGTAACACAGAAAATTATTTGTAGCTTAATTGCTATAAATATATTTTCATAATCTCTATCTCTACTTATATATAAAAGGCACTGTGTGTGTGTGTGTGGATGTGCAAGTTCATTCCCTATGGACTCTCAAACAGTTGGACAGATTTTTTTTTTTTTTCTTTAACTTTCACAAATGTACTTTATGTGTCTGGGAGTGTTTTCAGATAGGTTTTGTATCAAAAATCGAAAGAAATCCAGTTAAAGACGGAAGCAAAAAGACTCAGCGTATAAAAATCAAAAGTAGGTTCTTTGATGGGATCTAAATTAGAAATCTTCATCGCAAAAATTACAGAACATTTACAAAATACATAGAAAAGCCGAGGATCTTTGTCCGGGTCGTGTGAAGCTTCATGCTAACCCTAAACTGTAACAAGTTTAACTCTGTTCGAAATACAAAATTCCTATTCAAATTCTCGACAACTAAAACAACCGATTTTTTATATTGCCAGCTTAAGCATAAACTTATGGGATATTTTCTTACGAAACATTTTTTTTTTTAAATATTGGTTTTAAAGGGCAACCATTGTGTGAAAAATTATTGATGTTTGAAAATTATAAGATCTTTTTGTCAAATAAATGTCAGGCTTTTCTATAAAACAAATCAAATAAAACTGTTCCGAGTTGCAGACTCAGAACAGGAGTCCGGGAGAAAAACTTGGCTTAATTTCTGAATAACTATTCAACAAAATAAATTAATTAAAAAAAACAAAGGTCACAACTGACACATTTGGCAAAAGTACAAATGAAAAGGTTACAAAAATAAAGCATTTGATTGGCATAATGGATGTCAACGCAGACTATGGGATCAATTATACTAAGTTTAAATTCTACTGAATTTATGTTCAAGTACGTGCTTGTTCTATCTCTATTCTGACATAGAAAGTTATCTTGTGGATTTTTTTTAGGTCAGACCCAAGTAGCAAGCTGTTTGACATATTGATAATTTTTTTTTTCAGCTATCTCATCAACACTTACTAGGAATATACTTTAATCCACATCAGATTTTTTTTTTTTTTTTCAAAATATTTATTCTAAAATCAATATATACAGGGTGTTTCAAAAGTCTTGGGAACATTACAAATGCGTATATTTCATGAACTATTCCAGGTAGAAAAATGAAACTGGTGCCATTTTAAAGCTTGCTTAATCAAGTTTTTGGTCATACTAATGATTTTCGTCTTATCTTTCCAGGTGCAGTAATGGCGTTCTCTAAACAAGACAAGGCATTTTGCGTCCTCCAATTTGCAAAGACTGAATCGTGGACATGTGTTCAGCGTGCATTTTGCAGGAAATTTAAAAAAGAAGCCCCTGAAAGGAAATCCATTGTCAGATGGCATGCTTAATTTGTGAAAGATGGGTGTTTGGGGCTTTGTCAAGCAACAAGTCTATGTGCTGCCCCTTCCAAGAGATATTTACGAACTAAAGGCTCGAGTAACGGCAGTTGTGGGAACCATTGACGTCAAGATGCTGGAACACGTTTGGCAGGAAATGGACTATCGACTAGATGTCTGCTGTGTGACGAATATTGCTCATATTGAGCAACTTTGAAGATTCCCCACAAAACTTGAAACTTTAACCTTTCCAACGGTACCAATTTCATTTTTCAACTCCTAATAGTTTTTGAGTTATTAAAAATCGTTATGTTCCCAAGACTTTTGAAACACCCTGTATATATATATATCAATATAGAATTTGCTCTATAATAATAAATCAGAAACCTACAGGAATTAAAATATCATATTTAAGTGCAGTTTATGACCAGGTAATGTCGGAAATGCTCCCTATTTTGGGTTGAGCATATTGGAGAGTGAAATAACAAACTGCTGCTAGCGTAAAAAGCAATACTCTTTATGTAAACAAATGGCGCTTAGGTCGTTCATTTCGCATAACCACTTCAGCAGCAGCCAACTAGTGTAACAGTGAGAAGCACTGACTGCCACCTAGACGGTTGAGTTTCGATCCTGACTTGAGGTAGTTGCTAGGCTAGCCGCACTGATGAGCTGTGATACATGAAAATGAAAAAGTAGTGTATGTGGATGAATATATATATATATATATATATATATATATATATATATATATATTCATCCACATACACTACTTTTATATATATATATATATATATATATATATATATGAATATATATATATATATATATATATATATATATATGAAATATAAATTACAATTAAATTTACCAAAATGATTCAAGATGGTAAAACTAAAGTATATTATAAATATTAAAGAATTAATATTTATAAAGTAATCTCAACCAGATGTAAAAGCTCGATAAAACCAAATAGGAGATAGAGCTTATAATAAGAGCAAACAGTTAATAAAATATGTTAAACACACTTTGAAAAAGAGTTAAAAACATATTTAATCTGAAAACACTAGATAAATGGATAGTCCTTAATCTGCGGAGTTTCGAAGAAACACTTTCCTTCTCATCAGAGGGTGAGAATTAGCAAAATGCGGGATCGGATTTGGCTTGCAAAAGTATTTGATGAAACAACAAGTAAGTCATAGATCTTACTTGATAACAAAAAATGAAACAGAGGGAATATGGTGAAGAAAAAAGAAGAAATATGTTTTTAACTCTTTTTCAAAGTGTTTTTTAACATGTTTTATTAACTATATATATATATATATATATATATATATAGATAGATAGATAGATAGATAGATATTTTTATTTGTTTTTTGTTAGCAATACTTTCTTGAATGAATTCAAGTATTTATACGAAAGTGCATTTTTACCTAAATGCTTGTTGGGAATAATTTTCCAATTGACCAATCTGATACCCCCTTTAATGGGGAGCGGCATATATATTATTTTTTTAAATATAATTATCCACTGACACGTGTTTCATCATCTACGACTCATCAGAGTGGCTGAATCTAGATAGATAGTCATCTACAAAGAATACTGATTCACTGTATCACAGCTCTCATATATATATATATATATATATATATATATATATATATATAAAATTTATATGTTCTAATTTAGTATTATTAATTAACTAGCGGAACCTGTGAAATACCATAGCAAACTCTTTCCTATTTAATAAATAGATGTTGGCATTCTGTGGATATTCAGCGTAAATGGAGACGCCCTGATATCATTGTAGCTCTTTTGTACAACTGCAAAACGTATTTATCTAAGCTAGCAGGGATGCCTGGCGTAGCCCGGTCATAAAATTCGCTTGAATAGATTTTAACACATGTAGATTTCGTCTATATTATTATTATAGAGTCAATTTTTTTTATTGATTTTTATCTAAGTTATAAAACTCACTATGTTTGTCTGTCTGGCTGTCTCCATATTTTCAAACTATCTCTTCCAAAACTGAAAGTCGCAGAACGGCGCTAGGGGCCTCAAATGATTGGATTTTTTATGGACCATTCTTTTATCGGTCTTTAACTGGTTAAAATGGTTTTATGGGGTCAAAAATGGATCAAAATTGAAAAAAAAAAAAAAAAATCGTTATCCATTTTGTACATTTATTTTAGTTTATTTTTAATCAGTCCATATGCATGTTACATTGGTACAGTGGTAACGTCACCAGCTTTGAATGCTACAGTTTCGATTCTAGCTGATGGCACCCAAATACTTTCTTTTTTTTTTTTAATTTTTGAAATCCCGACAATAATAATGTATACAAAATTTGGACAAATTAAAATATTATATTTAAGCATTTTTTTTTTTTTACATGGGGATCACCACTTATCAAGGCCAGTAAGCCACTCGGGGATAAAGGATATTTTGTGTGCAATAATCAATGGGATAATATCGTAGTAATAGTTGGTATTGGAGATTTGATAAAGCGTCTTACTTAAAGGGGGCGATTAATCAGGAATTTGTTTATGTTGGACTTGAAGACGTCCAAGTTGTAGTCAGGTGGGAAACAGGCAAACGGAAAAGAATTCCACAGGCGTGCACTTCTCAGAAAAAAGCTATGTTATTTTACGACTGGGCAGTTATATTGTACAATGTTAGTCACCAGAAATGTTCCTGAGTGTCTCACATTGACGTCAATGGCCGCAAGCCATGTAGTAGGTTGCTTAAAACATGGAGGAAATCAGCTGATGACGACCCGATTCTGACGAGCAGCACAAGCAAAATGATAAAATTGGAAATCATTCAAGAAATATCAAATCTTAACATGAAAGACAAAAAAATAAAAATTAATTATAATAATACGTACTTATGTATGGTGTCACCAGGGCTAGGACAACAGCATATTCTTTTCATTGTTTTGACTCGAGTGTGTATCCGTTAATATCTTATGCTTTTATATAAAGTGATATGATTCTCGGTTGATTAACTGTGTCGGATATATACACGAGAGTCAAAATAATGAAAAGAATATGCTGTTGTCATAGCCCTAGTTATCACCCTCAACAACTATTTTTAAAAATGGATCACCGAGAAGAAAATCTTTTTTTTTTTAAAGTTTCCTCTGTTGTCAATATTGTGTTAAACATAGAACACAAACTAAAATTCATTTTTAAGACCTTCACGCTAGAATCAAAATGTATCTTCTGTCCCGAGATAGTATAGTTGATCGTGGGTTTATTTTTCGCAGTCTTGTAACTCTCGTTTCCCTAATTTTGTCCTTTAGTCCTCACATTCCATAAGCAATACTTCTGACAAAGGGGGAATAATTGCCGTTTTCTGAGCCAAAATCTATCCAGCTTTTTAGACTTTTAAAAACTTACTAAGAACTTCACGTGTACATACAGGGTGTCCATAAAGTTCGTGTGCATTTAAAAAAATTGTAACTTTATTTGCATTTGACCTTTAAAATAAACATGTTAAAAAATGAAAATATAGTTATTTTTTTTTAAATGCACACGAACTTTATGGACACCCTGTATATGTAAAAAGTCTGTAAACTTTGTGAAATTAACATTTCGTAGAATAGAACTCAAGCGTCTGCTGTCCTTCTTGCCTGCGTGAGTTTTGTTATTCGTTTTCAGCCTACCAGATTCAATGTGACGGCCTCTAGAAGTACGAAGACGACACGAGCCAAGTTTTCGACGATCGATGGGTCCTTAAGTAACTTCATAAGAGTGGATGTTACACAATACTTCTGACAAAGGGGAAATAATTGCTATTTTCTGAGTCAAAATCTATCTAACTCACACTGATAATAGCTTGAATTTAAGTTTAAAATGAAAATGTCAAGTATCATGGTGCAATTGTGCTTTAAACAGAAACATTTTGAACGCGCCCCTGTCATATCAAAGAACCTACTGTTGATTCTATATGCCTAGCCTTACTGCTTGTGTGGTAATAAAATTTCTCAAATGCACCTGTAACGTTAGGTTGTATAAGGTGTTAACTTTCGTCAAAATCAACTGTTCCTTCTTTCATCGGATTTTTTCAAACGAAGCTATTCCGATTCAAAATCTATTCAACAACAAGTACCTTTGTGTGAAATTTCATAAAAATTGGTCTAGCTGTTTTCAAGTTCATAGAGAACAAACTCGCACACACAAAGTTCCTTTTATATAATAATTGTTTTTATATATATATTAGCATTTCAGCCCAGCGTTGCCCGGGTATTTGGAGGTGTATGTTGACCAAAAAAAAAAAAAAAAAAAAGCGGTCAATTTTTTAAAATATGAGCCCTATTATGACTCCTTAAAATTTATTGTTTTGGGCTCAAATCAAGTTATTAAGTTAGATCCATGTCCAAGGAACCTATATCTAAAATTTCAAGTGTTTAGACCAAAAATTGTTGGAGTTTGGTAGAGTTCTCAAAAGTCAAATTGTTGAACAAATGACCCCTTAATCACCAATTTTCTGGCCGAAATCCGGTCACATCAATTTTCACAAATATCAGTACCCTGTATATCAAATTTCGAGTCTGTAGACTTAAAATTGACAGAGTTATTGCGCATGGAAATGTACACACACACAGACAGACACTTTCATATAATAGCTATTTTTTTTTTTTTTTTTTACTTGGAAGTATTTTTATTTAAAAGATTTAAATCACTAATCATAAACTATTTTTTATTCTACAATTCTTATTATTTAGTTGGAATGGTCCTAGGAAAAAAGTTATCAAAATAGAAAGTTTCTGCTATCTGGTAACCTCTACAGTAAAGGGGCGAGATTTTGCTGTTAGGTAGGGTTATTAATGTTGAAGGGTGTACGAATGGTGTAAGTTAACCAGAGAACTTGGCAATGATGGGGAATTTGGTAGACAGTGCAGGACCAATTAGGTTAGACTTTTTTTTTTTTTTACCTTGAAGGAGAGGCTTGTGATTGCTGCACTCGACCAGATGTGACAACAACATTCCATGTGTGAGCGAATGATGATTTCGTCGGGATATAAGATGCTGGAAAGTCTAAGTTTACTAGCCCAGTAGAGGGAGCCCACCTTCTTTGCAGAAGACTTGGCAGTATCTTCTATATATTTATTCACATTCATAAATTAGTTGATGCAGCAGTCTCTGGTTTGAATTAAGGTTTTAACAGTAAACGTCAGCAATCATAGTTCATTTGTGCCTAAACTTTAAATTTGAAAAATTTTTTGGTCCTGTTGTTGAATTAAAAAAATAAAAAAATAACAATCAAAAGTTGATATGACTGACTCATCTTTCTATCACAACTGCAAAAAAAATTTTTTTTCTTCCTTCCTATGCTCAACATAAAATCAAATTCACCATGAGACTACAACATGAAAAAAACAACACTAACCCTATGCAGGTTTAACTGGCTATCTCCAAAGGAGGAAGTTCCATGGAAGTATGAAATTCACAAGCGATCCCCAGCTGCATGTATATTCCCATTAGGGGAGATGACGATGTTAGGTTTTTGCAACTCTTGCAAGGAGGTGTCGACGTCCTCCTATATACAACGCCTGGAATTCCCAAATTGGTCACCCATTTTAGTAATGACCAGGCTCAATGTTGCTTAACTTCAGTGATCTAACGAGAACGTGCGTCAACATGATTTTGTCGTAGGCTACAACTTGGTCTCTTTCAAGTCTAATGTAAACAAATACTTAACATAAACCTTACTAAGAAGCAATCAAATGTTGTTCATTTTATTTATCTTTTTTAAATCCTTTCACAATATTCTTCATCATTCAACTTACAATCCATTCATCTTCTTAACTGTTATCCTCGAGTGGCTTTTGTCTTTGATAAATGGTGACTTACAAGTTATTTTTTAATCCTTTCACAATATTCTTCATCATTCGTTTAATTAATCCTTGAGTTGCTTTTGTTCTTGATAATTATCGCCTCAATAGTCAAAAATAGTTACAAACACGGTGGTAACAAGAAAAAAAAAAAAAAAAGTTGACAAGGGAGAGGGTAGAGGAAACTAATCAAAACACCATGCAAAATAAAAGATAAAGATTAGCCAATATTTGACAGGTGCTTGCAGTTGTTTAGATTCGTTGCAAATCTGTTTATGAAAACACAATTTTAATTTTTTTTTTTTTTTTTTTTTTTTTGATAATTTTGATTGCTTGGACCACTATTCTCATCTTAGGTGATTTTTCACAACGTTTCCGCTTAACGTAACCTCCGACCTTCTTCACTTCTATCTTTTTAAACTCACTCACGCTATCAGATCAGGCTGTCTGGAGATACCGGCCTCCTGACCTAAAATGCACCAGACATTGATATTCTTTTCTTTTTTTTTTTTTCGTTTCTCTTTGCAAAACTCAATCATGTTCTCCAAAGTCAAAAACGTCAACAATTTTTTTTTTCTACAAAACAATCAAACCAAACACCATGAATAAATATTTGAAGATATAAAATAATTGATGCATAAAAACTGGATTCGGCATTAAATAACCTGAAAAAGGGTTGATATGCCTTAAAAAAACTAAAGCAAACTTTGTGAACTTGTGAAATATTATTTGAATTTCTAACGAAACCTTTTATTTAATCTGGACTGAACAATAACAATCCACCTGGTACACGCACAAACAAACCAACGTTTGAGAGATATATAATAGAAGATGAAGTGCTTCTTTTTTTATATTTTTATATAGTGTTTTATATATTTTTATGTAGTGCTTTTTTATATATTTTTATAGTGCTTTTTTATATATTTTTTATAGTGCTTTTTTATATTTTTTATAGTGCTTTTTTATATTTTTTATAGTGCTTTTTTATATTTTTTATAGTGCTTTTTTATATTTTTTATAGTGCTTTTTTATATTTTTTATGTATTTATATATCATGCTTTTTTTATATTTTTATGCAGTGCTTTTTATATTTTTTATATATTTTATATTATGCTTTTATTTTTATGTAGTGCTTTTTTATATATTTTTATAGTGCTTTTAATAAATTTTATCTAGTCATTTTACATTTTCATTTTATGCTTTTTTATATTTTCATGCGTTTTTTTGCCTTGTTTATATTTGTTTTTTTATTTTTTAATTTAATGATCATTTTTTGATTATTTTTTATTTATTTTTTAATTTAATGATCATTTTTTGATTATTTTTTTTTATTTTTTAATTTAATGATCATTTTTTGATTATTTTTTTTTATTTTTTAATTTAATGATCATTTTTTGATTATTATTTTTTTATTTTTTAATTTAATGATCATTTTTTGATTATTTTTTATTTATTTTTTAATTTAATGATCATTTTTTGATTATTTTTTATTTATTTTTTAATTTAATGATCATTTTTTGATTATTTTTTATTTATATGATCATTTTTTGATTATTTTTTATTTATTTTTTAATTTAATGATCATTTTTTGATTATTTTTTATTTATTTTTTAATTTAATGATCATTTTTTGATTATTTTTTATTTATTTTTTAATTTAATGATCATTTTTTGATTATTTTTTATTTATTTTTTAATTTAATGATCATTTTTTGATTATTTTTATTTTATTTTTTAATTTAATGATCATTTTTTGATTATTTTTTTTATTTTTTAATTTAATGATCATTTTTTATTTATTTTTTTAATTTAATGATCATTTTTTTTATTTTTTAATTTAATGATCATTTTTTATTTATTTTTTAATTTAATGATCATTTTTTATTTATTTTTTAATTTAATGATCATTTTATATTTATTTTTTTAATTTAATGATCATTTTTTATTTATTTTTTAATTTAATGATCATTTTTTATTTATTTTGGATGTTTTTGATTTTTTGTTTATTTTAATTTTATATTCTTAATTCACTTTTTGATTTTTGTTTTATTAATTTTTGTTTTTATTTATTTTCTGACTTTTATTTATTTATTTATTTTTTACCTTGGTTCATTTAGTTTGCTTTGGGAATCAAAAGCACTAGAAACACATTTTTAAATATTCATAAACAAAAAAAAAAACGCATTAAATAAATTTTCTGAGTTTGTGTCATCATTTGCGCATTTTATGTCTTTACTAGCAGAGAACCCCAACGCTGCCCGGAATTGAATGCAGATCAATCAATACTTTTGTGATTGAAATCAATGAAATGCCCCATTTTTCAATCAAATTGATTGATGGAAACTTATGTCTCTGCAATGATTTCGTCCACAATACATTGTAGTCTATATTGCACTGTAGAGAAACTACTGTTAATTTTATAATATCTTATATAATGGTTTGTATTGAATGCAAAAGTCAAGTAATATGGTTTAATTGTGCTCTGGATCCTTCTACTTGTGTGGTGATAAACTTTTAAAATGCATTTGTGATGTTAGGCTGTATAAGGGTGTTAACTTTGTTCAAAATCGGACTGTTCCTTCCTTAATCAGAGTTATTCAATTATCTATTTTCGATACTTATCTTAGGCATTCCACTACAAAACCTATTTAAGAATACTCCCAAACACATGAAGTACATTTGTGTGAAATTTCCAAAAAATAGTCCAACCATTTCAAAGTCCATAGGAAACAAACTTGCGCACACACAAAATGCGTTTCATAAATTAAGAAGAGATTACTTCCTGCTGTTTTTATATCTGCTGCTTTTCTAAAACAAATTTTATTAATGACGTCAAAATTATATTAAATTATAATAGTCACTTATTGCACTAGTTAATAGAATGCGGTTTACTATTTCAAAATAATGTACTAACTTTCCATGCTCAACTCATAAGACAGAAGTGGTACCATTGAAATAAATGACCGTTTGTGCTCCAGGATTTATTTTTCTACATAGTCATCACCATTCTCAATGCACGTTTGCAGGAATTCAATGACACATCTCTGCTTCTGGCCCACGTCTGCAACAGGAGTTGCTTTCTTAGTCTTGCACAGTCAATATCTGCAACAGAGAGATGAAACATTCAGGTCATGAATGTATAAGTTCAGTGATCATAACAATGTAATTTGCTGATCCAGTCAGACAGAACGTAAAAATAGAAGGCAATCATTTTGGAACGCCCCTAGTAGTATCTATTCTGTAATCATATAATCCTCCTTCCTTTACGGAAAGGAGGGGGGGGGCAGTGTAGTATATTTTTAGCATAATGCCATCCTCCTAGGCTAGCTGAAGTATGTTTCTTGACATGACTTTTTTATGCGACCCCGGAGGAAGCTTATTTTTGCTAAAAAAAGAAAAATAAATAAATAAAAAGAAAAATAAATAAATAAATAAAAAGAAAAAAAAATTCTTTTTAAATTGTGCTAAATTGTGTTAAATGGGATAGGCTTTATTTTTCTGCACAAGAAAAACAAAATAAAAATGGGACATTGTTGATTGTTTGTGTTTTTTTTTTTTGCTATTACATTTTTATGAGTCAAAAAAAAAAAAAAAAAAAAAAAAAAAAAAATTTTTATGGAGGAAAATCAAGCCCCTGCCCTACCCCTTTCCTGCAACGGATTGAAAAAGGAAATGCTGCACGAATGAGGGCATATCAGCTAATAAACCCCTCCCCTCCGGAAGGTGAAAACAATGCCTGTAAGGATGACCATCCCCACCGCAGACAAAACATATACTGCACTTGGATCATGACAAAGTTTTAAACTTGTTTCTGACAATGTTTGGATCTTTTCTAGATCAGTGACTCCTCCTTTGGTTGAGGAGCACAAATGAACCATAATACTTAACTTTGGTGAATAAAATTTAATTCTAGCCAGATATAAATTCCTACGCACAAACATCATATATCTATCTGCTTCTTATATAAAACGTTGTACGTGTGTGTGGGTACATTCCCTATGGACTCGAAAACTGCTGGATCAATTTTTATGAAATTTCACACAAAGGTACATCATGTGCCTGGCAGTATTCTTAAATAGGTTTCATATCGCAATGTTTTTGATAAGTATTGATAATCGATAATCAAAATAATTTGAAAGTCCAGGCGATTTTGACTAAAGTTAACACCTTACACAGCCTAATATTACAAATGCATTTGAGAAGTTTTATTACCACACAAGCAAGAAGGCCCAACATATAAAATCAACAGTAGGTTCTTTGATACAACAGGGGCATGTTCGAAAACTGTTTTGCATTTTAAACGTCAATGCAAGTCATTATATATATATAAAAAAAAATAATTTTATAAAATCAACAGTAAGTTCTCTACAGTGCAATGTAGACTAAAATATATTGTGAACTAAGTCACTGCGAAATGCATGTGAAGTTTCCTCCAAGTGCACCGCAATGAGTCCCCAATTAGAGCAGGCAATCAATTTGATTTGATTGAAAAATGAGCGATTTCGATGACAATAAAAATATAGGAGTGTGAAACATTCGTTGATCATTCAATCCCGGACAACATCGAGTCACTGTTAGTGTACCTGTGTGTGTATATATAAAGTCATAAAATATATATGGCAATTAAGCTACACACAATATTCCGCGTTTCATCCATGCTAGAATTCGTCAAGCTCATGCAAGAAGTTGTGGTTGTCTTGCGTTTTTTTTTAATAAAAAACAAAAAAGAAAACACATTTAATTACACTTAATTACATTTAATTACACTTAGGTTTAAAATAGGTCAAAACAGTAGTTATCTACACTCCCCGCTAAAATAGCACACACAAAGGAAGGGGTGAACTGGAGGTCAACTGGGCCTTTGTCCTGTAAATACCTGCTCATTGGCTGATCAGGAAGGGTGCAGTAGAAGCTAGAAAGCTGATTGGCTAACTAAAAACTCAATAGAATTTGCGTATATAAAAACGTGAGACAACCACAACTCCTCGCATAAGCCTGATAAATCCTAGCATGGATGAAATGCAGAATATTCTGTGTAGCTTAATTGCCATATATATTTTATAACTTTCTACCTACGTATTGAGCACTGTTGATATAAATACTTAAAGTTTACGCATTATAAAATGTATACTTTCGCATAAATTTATACTTTCATATATTAATTTATGTGATTAAATGAAGTAGTAGTCACATATATATATGTTTGAATTTCCTCCCAGGCACCATCCTCAAGTGTCTTTTGTTCTTCTATATGAACATTACAGCAGGAATGCTTTCTATAAAAAGGTTTGTTGTGACAACCCGACATGTCGATACTTCACTGTACAAATAAACCCGACCAAATATTCAAAATAACAATATCAATCAAAGCCCAAATAAGATTCTCTTGACACAGTTCTCTACGGGCTCATAAGCCGAATGCAACATCTTCTCTAAGTAATGTTTCCTCAAGTAACATCATTTAGCTGGATACTCCACCAGACCAGATTAATTTTTGTCCTAGAACCCAGGAGGATCAAGGGCCAACTAGAAAGATATTCTATACCACAGTTTACTGGTCAATTAGTAACTGGTCTTCACTTCTTAACTATTTCCCTTTGTCTGTTCCACTTTTTCTTGGAAACTACTGGGCTGATCTGGCTGAAGTTTTGTATGCACATTTCTTATGACAAGGTGCAGTGAACTAATTATTATGGTATCTGTTCGATTTAAAAAGATTAATAGGAAAGACACTAATAATGGATACCCCCTTTAAGGGTTTCTGTATGTGTAATTTTGAAGCAAGAGTTGCACAATCTCCAACCACTCCTCTCCTGAATCGGCACCGCTTGATTCCAGTGGCAAGGAAAAGTCCATGATGACTGGAAACAATGCTGAGATAAGCGGAGAGCACATAGAGCACCTGGAATTCCTAAATAGTCACCCATCTGGTACTGGCCAATCTCAACATTGCTTAACTTCAGTGATCAAACGGGAACCGGTGTGTCAACATGATTATACCGTATAAGGATTAACAGTTAGGGATTAAAAGAGATTAGTATTTAATGTATAAATGGGTATAAATTTAACGATATTAAATCATCAATTTGGCATAACTTACTCATTCTAATTCAATGGGCTATAACTTTTGCCAGATTTTAACCAACAAAAAGTCTAGTTAATGACTATTATTCTTCATTCTCGTATTCTAAACATTTTATAATCACATTGACAACCAACTTGTATTAAGCAAAAAGTTACAATAGAATCATTTATTTTTAAATATTAAGAACTCGTCTAACAACCACAACAGAAAAATATTTTCGTTTCTTTGTTCATGTAACACCAGTGAAATTTCTATAAATTTTTTTTTCTAATTCTTAACACTGCAATATTTTAAGTTACAAATTTATATTTTTTACTATATCTTGTTTTTTTCTTTTCCAGTTTTAACAACTAGTCCTTTACTTTTCCATGTTTAAGCTTAACCATATTACTTTTCATGCTTGCATTTTTCTATGTAATATATATATTTCCCTAAAACCTCTGACCTTGATGGAGGGGAGACTAAAACTTGATCCTATGGTCTCAAATGATCTGAAATAACAAGAGAAGACTTGATTCCAAATATTTCTGATATGTTATATATCCTCTCTTTTGGAAATAAGGTACGATTATAAATATCTCCAGTATCAAAAAATCTTTATATACTGTTGAAATTTATTTTATGTATGAAAACACAATACAAAACCTATGCTTAAAAAAACTTGTTTTCTATATGCGTTGAAAATAAATATCGCAATATAATTTTCCCGGGTATTATTAAGCAATATAATTGTTTGTTATAAGTGTTGGCTATTGTTGTATACTTTTACTTAATACCTGGAAAAATACTTATTTGCCGAAAAATTTAAATGCAACATTTTCTATAACCCTATGTTCTCTGGGTTGCATTTGTCGCCATCCTGGTTCACGGGACCATATTTGTAATATACCCCTGGCCGTGTTCATCAATCCCAGCTCACAGGACCGTAGATGCAACCTAGCAGGGCCACATTCTTAATCATCTAGTGGTGGACTCTTCAAGGGTGACCAAACTCTCACTGGTCAGTGGAAAATACTGTTCTGATACTCTGGGCGTGCTAAACGTGCACGAGCCTAAGTCTATATCGCAGCTCTTATCTTCAGCTAGCTGTTCGTCATCAGATGCTGCGATTGGGTTCATCCTTCATAGATGCTCTGATGAATGGCTTGTATGCTGGTCCTCTTCAGCTGCAATTTGGTGTCAGTGCTGTAACAAACCATGTTTCCAGTCAACAATTCAAAAATAACTCAGACCATTTCATATGAACAAAAATAATTTAAAAGATATTTACTGTAAACTTTGTACAAGGTAAAGTTAAGTTCTTTGGGTTCTCGACGGCTTTGTGATGCAGGTTGTACAACTTAAATTCATTTAGACAATTTCCCAGATAGAAACAAGAGCCTTCCAACTTATCTCTTATGGGGGTTTACTGCCCCTTGGGCCAGAGCCCAGGGGCAATGCGTTCTCTTCAATGCCAGCCAGCCAAATCTCCCCTATTTCTAAAAACAGAATGGTTTTTATCGAACATAATTTCCAACCACACTTCTCTTAAGGTCATTCTGTTTTCCTCTCTAGAGATTATTCATCCTTTCCTTATCCCATTATCTTTTTTTTAATTTTTTTTTATATAGGCATCACCACTTATCAAGGCCCAGAGGCCACTAGAGGATAAGGGTTAAAGAGTGTACAGTAGTAAAATTGGACAATATAGTAATCGTTAGTAATTGAAATTCGGTAAATTCGATTACTTAAGTGGAACGGCTTATCAAGAACTTGTTTACGTTGGACTTGAAGATGACCATATTGTAGTCAGCTGGAAAGCAGGAAAATGGAAGACAGTTTGACAAGCGTGCAGTTCTAAGAAAGAAGCTTTGTTCATGGAATCTACGTTTAGGTTTAGGCACAGATAAAGAGTGGGGGGAATTATTGATAGTGTTTTCAGCTAGACGAGTGTTTCTTGCGAAAGTTTGGCGAGGGGGGACCATAGACTTAAGCTCAGTCGAACACTTTCCATGAAAGTAACGATACATCAGAGACAAACTCGCAACATCTCTTCTGCGAGATAGAGGTTGCAGGGAAGAGAAAAGGACATTTCCTACGAGGCTACAAAGTCTATTTTGAACTCTATCAAGGCAGGACAAGTCCTTTCTAGCAGCTCCTGTCCAGATGTGGCAACAGTATTCCATCCTTGGACGTACCTGGCTCTTATATAGATAGAGAATTGCATCACTGGATCGATAGAAAGAAAGATCCCACCATTTTTCCAGCGGCCTTGGCAACAGATTTGATGTACGTGTTCCATTTAAGATCAGAAGTAATGGTCAAGCCCAGAAGCTTGTCAAAACTTGAGGCCTCCTGAAGACGAGAGCCATTCATTTCAATTGATGCCAGATGTGGATCAGAATGTTGATGATGTAAAGAGAGAAGCTTGGTTTTAGATGCATTAAAAGTAACCAGCCACTCCTTTCCCCATTGTACTACGTGCTCAAGATCAGAGGAGAGAATTGGAGAGAACTTGGTCGTTTACTGTCTTAGATGTGCTATCATAAATGGTAGTGTCGTCAGCATAAATGTCTACAAATGATGTAAGGATGTGATTTGGAAGATCATTAATGTAGATGAGGAAAAGAGTTGGGCCCAGGATGGACCCCTGAGGGACACCGGCATTAATACTGTGAGCTTCTGATTTTTGCCCCTCAACTACTACTCTTATGAACCTATCAGAAAGAAATGAAGATGACCATATTGTAGTCAGCTGGAAAGCAGGAAAATGGAAGACAGTTTGACAAGCGTGCAGTTCTAAGAAAGAAGCTTTGTTCATGGAATCTACGTTTAGGTTTAGGCACAGCTTATAAAGAGTGGGGGGAGGGGGAATTATTGATAGCGTTTTCTTTTTTATTTTCTTGTGAATCTCTTCTTTCTCTTTCATAACCATATCTCTCTCTAATTCTCTTTTTCTTTCTCTTCAACTCAAATTACTTTTTCTATTATCTTTCTGTTTAATTCCTGTCACTTACACCGGGTGGGGGTGGGGGGTCTGGCACTTAAATATACCAGGTGGACCAAATGACAATATTTCCTAGATACCAAAGCGGACTTTTTTGTCGCCATGCCAACTTCACTTTTCTTTTCTGTTTATCATATCGACAATAAAAACATATTGAGAAAAAGATAAATTTCTTAAACCCCATGTTAAACACCCCACCCAACTCTTAGTCTGTAAGCAAGGTGGACAGGTGTTACCCCGGGCATGCAATATCGTTACATTTCAGCACACCTGAAAACCTATAGAAAACAAATTTTTTAAGGTAGGTTTTGTGTTGGTCTACCAGGCCATAATGAACTAAAAAGAAAAAATAAATAAATAAAAAAATAAATAAGACGCCCCCCCCCAAAAAAAAAAAAACGGTGGCCATAAAGTAGGTGCTCATTTTAATTAAATAAATGTGAAAAAGTTATTCCCCACTTTTTGTATATAATTTCTTCATATCTTGGAAACTGCTCGTTTCCTTGAATTTTAAATGTTATTTTCGTTTTCAGCACCCTCGAAAACCTATAATAGTGGTAATTTTAAAGGATTTTTTAAGGGTGGAAAGATACTGCACCTTTACCGAAACATTTTATGGCTGTAAAAAAGTGCCAAACATAGGATCTGGATGATGGATGATCCCCTAATGTGCGACCTTAAGTGCAAATGTTTATAGCCAACAACACAATTCAAGTCATTAACTTTCTAACGAGCCTTCATTTGTTAAATTCTGATCATTAGTTGCTGAGATTTCGAACTTATAAAATTGCCAAAAAAGTCGCTATATCTTTATATGTGAATATATCTTTACTCGTAACCAAATTGAATATTGAAATGCTCATATCATTGGGATGAAACATGAAAATTTGCAGGCTTTTTGATTCTATGGTTAACATTTTATGACAATTTGTAAAAAAGAACCCATATTTTCAAAACAATAAAATATGTCCAAATTTGCCTACATTTGTATATATAGTGTCCTGCCAGGCAGCTTCGGTTTTGCTGCTTTAGTTGTCTCCCTTGTGGCCCTGCCAGGTCACTAATATATATATACTAGCAATGGGTGCCCGGCGTTGCCTGGGTGTTTGGAGGTGTATGTTGAGCAAAAAAAAAAAAAAAAGGCCAATTTTTTTAACTTTGACCCCTATTATGACCCCTTAAAATTTATTGTTTTGGGCTCACCTTAAGTCATTAAGTTAGATCCATGTCCAAGGAACCTATATCTAAAATTTCAAGTGTTTATACCCAAAATTGTCGGAGGAGTTTGGTAGAGTTCTCAATGGTCAAATCGTTGAACTTTGACCCCTTAATCACCAAATTTCTGGCCAAAAACTGATCACGTTGATTTTCCCAAATCTCAGTAACCTGTATATCAAATTTCGAGTCTTTAGACTTAAAATTGACAGAGTTATTGCGTATGGAAATGTATACAGACACACACACACACAGACACGTTCACTTTATATATATATATATATATATATATATATATATATATATATACATATTTCCCCAAAACCTCTGTCCTTGGAGAAAAGACTAAAATTTGCTGCTATGGTTTCAAATGATGTGAAATAACAGCTAGGGGAGACTTGATTCCAAATATTTCTCATATGTTATATTTCTCCTCTTTGGCTTTCATACATAAAAAAGTAAATTTCACAGTGTATAAAGATTATTTGATACTGGAGATATTCATAATCGTACCCTATTTCCAAAAGATATGAAAAATATTTGCAATCAAGTCTTCCCTTGTTATTTCAGATCATTTAAAACCATAGCAGCAAGTTTTAGTCTCCCGTCCAGCAAGACCAGATGTTTGGGAGAAATATCAGATTTTGTAATTCATATGCAAAACTAAGAAAACAAATGACTATGATTGAAACATTTTATGGCTGTAAAAAAGTGGCAAAAATAGATTTTGGATGATGGATGATCCCTTAATGTGTGACCTTAAGGGTAAATTTCACATAGCCCACTACACAATTCAGGTCTTTAGCTTTCCAACAAGCCTTCATTTGTTAAATTCTGATCAATAATCACTGAGATTTGGAACTTATAAAATTGCCAAAAAAGATGGAGCAGGAGGAAAATGAGGGAGAACAATGTTGTATTTGGAATATCAAAGGTTGGATCAGACATATCTGGGGAAAGGATTGGAGAAGATAAGACAATAGTGCAGGAGATACTTGACCCATGTAAGAAAGCTAAGATTGCCAAAGTTATCAGGCTAAGAGAAAGCAAACAAGATAAGAATAGACCAGTATTGGTCAAACTTATCAATAGCCAGACAAAAGCAGAACTCTTCAGGAACATCGGCAACCTAAGAGATAAGGAAGAAATCAAGATACAGAATGACATGATCAAGCGTAATAGGGAACAGGAGGCGGGAATCAAAAACTTAACAGAAAGAGACAACCAAGGAGCAATATACAAAGTGCAGAGGCCTCCATGGAACAGAAGAATTCTGAAAATAAGAATACAATTGATGAATCTGCAAGTGTTACCAGTGATAATAGAGGTAAATTAGGAATTGTATTTACCGTGGAGTAAAATACCAGATTGAGAAACTGGCGTGGTCTATCCTTCTCTCAAGGGTAAATGGGACTCTCTTAAGCCGTGGTAGGCAACCCATATAGTGATGGCATTACGATAAAAAATACCCTTGATAGCCCTGGCGAAGCATCAAGTATTCAGCTACCAACAAGATTCGAATTACACTACAAAACTCGTGTAGTGAGTTTAATCTCAGCTACAGCCGCGCTGGATGATGATTTAGTAATGTTGATGTTTTTACAAAGGATAAATAAAATGAATTGAAATACAGAATCCAAAGATAATTTACCACATTTAATTGCACTGCAACAACAAGTTAACCAAAAACATATGAAAGGATTTTGGAAGAATACAATATTGAGGGATGCAAAATAATAGGGGATTGTATAAAAGGGAGGATAGTTTTTGTGAATATTAATTTGAAATCAACATACAGTGAACATATCTGTCTGGAAATTACTAGTGAAGATGATACTTTTTTTTTTGCCGTGATTTATAGATTTATAGCAAGCAACAGTTCTGATGATACTAAGTTATTACAGCTGATGCAAGAAATAAACTATGACTAAATAAACTATGACTGAATAAACTATGACTAAATAAACTATGACTGAATAAACTATGACTAAATAAACTATGACTAAATAAACTATGACTAAATAAACTATGACTAAATAAACTATGACTAAATAAACTATGACTAAATAAACTATGACTAAATAAACTATGACTAAATAAACTATGACTAAATAAACTATGACTAAATCAACACACAATTTCTGGAGAAAGTGAGTATTTTATTAAGCAGCATGTGAAGAAAATGACAAGATTTCGGGGAGAGAAAATATAGAAAGAACTTTGGATTTGGTTTTAAGCAATGATGATACAATAATTAAAAATGTCCATATTCAAAGTCCCTTAGGAAAAAGTGATCACGCTTGTATAGTCTTTGAATGTAATGTCTAAAGGATGCATGGAACTAATGATAAAATAATATACAAGTTGATGAGAAAATAATTCCAAGTTGATGAGACAGAAATTAAATATTGATTGGGAGTCACTGCTAGCAGCTGAAGCACATATAGAAAAAAAGTGGACTAAATTTAAGGAAAGATTAGAAGAAGCAATCAAAGAATGTTTCCTTTAAAGGGGATTTAGACGGGAGTATAGCAAAAGAAAAAGTTAAAAGTTATGAACAGGAAATTGTGGACTAAAATTAGAAAGAGACGAAGAGACAAATGAGGAAAACAAAGTATATGCAAAGCAGAGAATGTGGAGACTACCCAGCGAACATGTGGAGACACCAGATGTACAAGTTAAAGATGAGTGAATAACCAAACCAAGACGAGAACTAAAAAAGAAAAGGAGATTGCACGATTTGCAAAAGAAAATCCAAATATTTGCAATCTAAAATAAGAACCAACGGATGTCGAAAATTCTTCGATACCAAAGGAAAGTAGATCAGAGTAGGGCCGGGAACGACAGTTGCAAAATTTTGCAAGATCGCGACCCCAGCTCTGATCAGGAGTCAATAAGCACAAGGCTTTGAGACCAACCAGTGTGTCAGTATTCTTATTATTGGTGACTCACAATGTCTACAGAACGTTTTCACCCTAAAAAACCGCCCTGCCCCAATGGAAGTAATCCTTTAAATAGTTGGTAACAATCGTCCATATGCAAATACTTCCATCAAAAGCAGCAGCAGTAGATATAACAAGATTCAAATGTTCACGGTTTTGTTTAATCAAAAACGAACCCGACCCTCCTCCGATCACCAACCTCCTCTAGTTCGGTAAGTTTTACTTATTTTTCTCACAAGGAAGAATACCAGAGCTATACATTGATCACGTCAAGACCATCATGACAACTAACGACAAGGAGAAAGCTGAGGAATTAGCTAAGAAATTTGCCGAGGTATTTGTTCATGAACGAGAAGGTGATATCGACAAAAGGAAGAACAATGCAGAATGCAGAGCCACAATATGACTTAGAATTAGCAGAGGGTTAGGAAGGTCATAGAGAAGATATAGAGAAATAAATCTCCAGGTAAGATTCACCCAAGAATAGTGAAGGAGACAAAGGAGGAGCTAATAAACCCACTCAAAATACTGTTCGAGTGTTCATTTGAGACGCAAAAACTCCCGATGGACTAAAAGATTGCTAATATTACAACAATCTTTAAAAAGGGAAGTAAGAATGATGCACTGAACCACAGATTGTTAGCCTAACAAGAAACCTCAATTAGGGAAGAAATTATAGACTATATGAAATGAAATAGGGGATGTCCTTTTCTCTTCTCTGCAACCTCTATCTCATAGAAGAGATGTTGCGAGTTTGTCTCTGCTTTATCGTTATTTTCATGGCAAGTGCTCAGCTGAGCTCCAATCTATGCCCCCCCCTCGCCAAACTTTCACAAGAAACACTCGTCTAGTAGAAAACACTATCAATAATTTCTCCCACTCTTTATTTGTGCCTAAACCTAAACGTAGATTCCATGAGCAAAGCTTCTTTCTTAGAACTGCACACCTATGGAATTGTCTTCCGTTTTCCTGCTTTCCGGCTGACTACAATATGGTTGTGTTCAAGTTTAACGTAAACAAGTTTTTGATGAGCCGTTCCATATAAGTTAACAAATTTACCGAATCTCCATTAATAACGGTTACTATATTGTCCAATGTCTACTGTACACTCTTTAACCCTTATCCTCGAGTGGCCTCTTGGCCTTCATAAGTGGTGATGCTTATGTAAAAAAAAAAAAAAAAAATTAAAAAATAACCTATTTAGGGAGACACAATATGGATTTCTACCAGGAAGATCTACAGCTCTGCAACTAATCAAATAGATAACTGACCTAAGACAATGGATGAATGTAAGCCAACAGACATAATCTATAGTGATTTCATGAAAACGTTCGATATGGTTCCATATAGGAGATTCTTGGAGAAACTTTCATGTTGTGGAATAGAAAGTTCTTGATGAGCCGTTCCCCTTAATTAATCCACTTTTACCAAACTTACACTTCTAACGGTTACTATGATATTGTCCTTTCGACCACTGTACACTCTTTAACCGTTATCCTCGAGTGGCGTCTGGGCCTTGATAAGTGGTAATTCCTTTGTAAAAAAAAAATTTTTTTTAAAGTGTTGGTGAATGGGGTTACTTCCGAGTGGTATGATGTGATAAGTGATGTCCTGGGCCCATACTGTTTGCTATTTTTTTTATTAATGACTGACCATGCTGCTCGGAAGACGGTAGATATATATATATATATATATATATATATATATGCAGATGACACTAAAATCTTCAAGATAATAGGGGTAGAAGACGACTGTTTAAAACTACAGAGAGACCTGGACAATATGAGAAGATGGACAGAGATATGGCGACTAAACTTTCATCCGGATAAGACGAGATACATAAAGATTGGCACGACCGTAATGAATGTTGTGCAGGTATTTATTTGCGTCCCCACGAAATAAAATGTGACACAAGGTCGTTTTTAATGTGGGAGAAAACCAGCTCCCCTCAAAAGGGCACTTTGGCAGTTTGCAAAAATAAAATTGCTTTAGTTTAGAAGGGTTTCCCTCTCCATTGACTAATGACAATTTGAGTGCAACATCTGCGCAGATACCACACAGTACCTTTTTTTTTTTTTTAACAAAACAAAACAAAAAAAAAAAGGGAAACTTTTACTTACTTTCCACCTTAACCTTTACAATGACGACTTTTAAATGTTTTCGGGTATGCTGAAAACGAATATCACATTTACATTTGCCGCAAACAAGTAGTTTTTCGGATATTAAGCAATGTAATTTCTTACGTTATCACTGGCGGGCATATTTGAATGCACAAGCACGCTCCAAAAAATTGCGCGTACAAAAAAAAAATGGCCACCAGTGATAACATAAGAAATTACATTGCTTGATATCCGGAAAACTACTTGTTTGCGAACAATGTAAATGTGATATTCGTTTTCAGCATACCCGAAAGCCTATTTGAGTCGTCATTTTATAGGTGATTGTTAAGTTGGAAATTAAAAATTTACCGAAAAAAAATCATATGCAACAAATGTTACCAAAGGCAAGATAAGTTACTCTTCTACCTAAGTCTTTTTGTGTGTGTTTTTAACTTAGTTTAAAGCGTTTATTTACTTTGAAGCAAAAGTAGTGTTAAACCTGTTCAGTAAGAACCAAAAAATATTTCGTTTTTGTTATTGTCATTTGAACCTTCGATAATAGCTTAAAAATCGAAAATTACACAAAATACTAGTGGTAACTTATTTTGCTGTAGGTAACATTTATTATATATATATATATATATATATATATATATATATATATGGGTTTGTATTACTGTACACAGATTCGAAAAAGTCGTCAAAAAACAAATATATAACAAATAAATGTTATTAAAGGCAAGATAAGTTACTTTTCTACCAAACTGGATATATTTTTCGTGTTTTTAGTCAATGTAACATGTTTATTCAGTCCCAAAAACATACTGTGTTTACCGATGTATTGGAAAATTCAAGATGGCGCCCGACTCTCTCTTTAACACGGTAAGTTTGGGAAAAGGTGTTATAAATAATAAACTAGACAAAATACTATTAAAAACCACCGAATATATGTCAACCTATGTCACGGTAACATATATTGAGCGAGTTTCTAACAGTATTTTGTCTAGTTTTATATTTATAGCACCTTTTCCCAAACTTACTGTGTTAACGAGAGAGTCGGGCGCCATTTTGAATTTTCCAATACATCGGTAAACACAGTATGTTTTTCGAGCTGAATAAACATGTTACATTAAATAAAAACACGAAAAATTATCCAGTTAGGTAGAAAAGTAACTTATCTTGCCTTTAATAACATTTATTTGTTATATATTTGTTTTTTGACAACTTTTTCGAATCTATGTGTACAGTAATACAAACCCGACACATGCAATCTGCTTTTTAAAAAAAATCGTGGCTTTCAAATCGCAAACTTTCGGAAATTTAATTGACGGACTGGAGATTCTGAGCTCCGTCAAAAAAGCCAACAAACGAAGAAAAAAAAGTGAAAAAATTCGGTACTTGTATAGTTTAATCAAGACATTAAAAAATAATTAAAATATTGAAAAACAAAGTTATATTGTACGTATCCGTTATGGAATGAAGGATACTCATGCAGAGAGTGATCCGTGCTGAAATGACGTTATTATTTAAAAAGCCATTCTTAACATGGGGAGGGTGTTTTGTACCTATTCTGTACTTTAACCTTACAATTGTATTAAAAAAAACATACCATAAAACTTTAATTAAACGTGGAAATACGATTTAAAAAAATAGCGTGGATCTGGATCACTCTCTGCATTAGCACCAAACAATTTGTTTGGATACCGTGTTTCGATTTTTAGGAAGAAAAGTAATTATTTAACATTGGAGGTGAGGGGTCGGCGCTTTAGACCGAGTTATCTCCCCTTGGCGTGTTCTAAAAATACAAAAATGGCTAGTTTTAGCTTGCTGTAATAAAACGTGGTTTTCCGCTGTAACAAAAAAAAAAAAAAAAAAAACTACTCGTTCAAATTAAGTGACATTTTTTTTGGGGGGGGGGGAGAACTCCATTTCATAACGCGTACGTACAATATAATTTTTTTTTTCAATATTTTCATTTTTTTAATGTCTTGATTAAACTGTTTAAGTACCCATAAAACTTTAATCAAACTTGAAAATATTATTTAAAAAATAGCGCGTATTGACATAAGTGCACTACTGCACTAGGCAGTTGTTCTAGTCCATAAATCTTCGTAATATTTTCGACATGATAATCAAGTACGAGAATACCCCCCTCCTAAAACTGCGTGTTTTACCCCCCCCCCCTTTTTTTTGTAAAAAATGATGTTGGGTTTGTATTACTGTACGTACACAGATTCGAAAAAGTTGTCAAAACGCAAATACATAACGAATAAATGTTATCAAAGGCAAGAGAAGTTACTTTTCTACCAAACTGGATATATTTTTGTGTTTTTATTTAATGTAACATGTTTATTCAGCTCGAAAAACAGTGTTTACCGATGTATTGGAAAATTAAAAATGGCGCCCGACTCTCTCTTTAACACGGTAAGTTTGGGAAAAGGTATCATAAATAAAAAAAAAAAAAACTAGAAAAAATACTGTTAAAAACCCACCGAATATGTCACCTATGCCACGGTAACATATATTGAGCGAGTTTCTAACAGTATTTTGTCAAGCTTTTTTATTTATAACACCTTTTCCCAAACTCGCCGTGTTAAAGAGAGAGTCGGGCGCCATTTTGAATTTTCCAATACATCGGTAAACACTGTATGTTTTTCGAGCTGAATAAACATGTTATATTGAATAAAAACACAAAAAATATATCCAGTTTTTGTAGAAAAGTAACTTATCTTGCCTTTGATAACATTTATTTGTTATATATTTGTTTTTGACAACTTTTTCGAATCTATGTGTACAGTAATACAAACCCATGATGTTTTTTTTTTATTTATTTAATTGTAAGGATGAAGTATAGAATAGGTAGAAAACACCCTCCCCTCCCCATGTTAAGAATGGCTTTTTAAATAATAACGTTATTATTTCAGCACGGATCAATAAGTGCCTTTTTTCTGCTAAATATGATAACTCTGTAATCTATGATAATCGTCGGGGGGGGGGGACATTTTAAAGGGTGGCCACTCTCGTGCAGGTCCGCCCAAGTAAGTACGGTTGTTTTAGATTTAGCTTAAAGCAACATATTTAAAAATTCGATCTGTCGATTCGGTCAATCTTTACGACGTGCCCCAGCGTATTAGAAACAGCCCAACCTCCACATGTTAAAAATGACTTTCGGAATAAACACACACACCCAACCTCGAAAGCCGTTCTTAACATAGGGAGGTTTTGGGTGTTTATTCCGAAAGCCGTTCTTAACATGGAGTGGTTGGGGTGTTTATACTACGCTGGGGCAGGTAGTAAAATATAATAATACCAAAAATATATGGTCGGGTCGACTCTATCTTAACAAGCACAAAAAAAAAAAAAAAAATTAATTTACGTGATTTTTGGAATATGACATTCCGTGACTGGTACGTACACCATAATGATTTTTCTACATTTTTCTTTTTTTTTTTTTTTTTAAATTTAATTGGTTGAATTCTCGATTTGCACCGAAAAAAAATCTTACCTTAATAATGATCTGAACTTGTCGCCAGGAATGTCTCACTTCAGTTTTTGGTGGCGACAACAATACCAAAAAAACGTACATAAAAGTTAAGTTTTAGGCAATGTAACTTAAGTGCAAAGCTTAGATTTATATCTGAACAATATGAAGTTGTTTTTCCTTTCTTTTTTTTTTAAAGTAAGTCGTCCATGAAGAAAAATAAGATATTAAAGATATCAAACCCGTTTCTAGTTACACCGAGATGATGTGCAGAGTATTAAATCGAAAATATATATATATATATATAATATATATAGCGAGAGAGAGAGATGTTCGTGTGTATGTTTACAGCTAGACGGTCATGTCGCCTAAATATTTAGTAAAACACTCCGTTAATCGGTGATCATTTTTGAACGGACACAGTAACGTATTATTACCGCAATCGATCATGGAAAACACCGATAAACGCGAGTAAGAAACATGCGAGGGTGATGAATTCTGCGCCATCTTTGAATATCACCCTCCGTATAATGGTGGGAAGGGTGTCACGTGACACACTCCACCATCAACAGGAGGGTTACCCTGCTTAAGTCTTCCTGTCCTGCCGGATCACCACTACGGCACTACACTAATAAAATATTATACTAGCAAACCTTGAGCCGGATCAGTGGCTATCCTCCCAAGCATTATTTCCGGTTCTTATTTAGAATCGAAGCTATTTTTTTGGTAAATGTTACCTCAAGCTACAACAGAACACTGATCACTCTGATTTGGTTTTTTAGGGGTATTCGAGGTCGTTGGCAACGAAATCTGATAATCAAACCCGCCTCAAATATACCGTTTGCATGGTATGAACCCCTGGACCTTGGGACTATTTTGTGCCATTTCACCGCCTTCAGTAGTGTCTTTCTTAGATGATATGTTCGCGTGAGAACGAGCGTAGTGAAGTGTCTTATCACATCGCGTAGGAATCTATCAAATAAGAAAGTTAAAAATAAATAAATATGTGTGTGTGTGTGTGTGTGTGTGTGTTTTCGCCTTACGTAGTTTTTAATACTTTTTTAATTGATCAAAAAATAAAGGTTTCGCGAGCGGTTTACAAAAACATAAGCACCAAACATATTTTTATGTTTTTTGTGCATTTTGTTTTGGAAGGGGGGGGTATTCAATTAACAGGTGCTTTAAAGTTTAATTAACCGTTTTTCCGTAAGTAACGCGCCCCCGCCCCGGTTTGCTGGTATGATATTTGTAATATGACATTTTCCCCTACCATATTTCCCCTTACATATTTAACGAAAACTGCCTTTAAAATATAAGTTATTTTCAAATTGAATACGTATCGAAAATTTCATGAAAATCTGACCGTTAGTTGATTTTTTTTTTTTTTGTTTTTTTTTTTTTACTAGATTTTTTAAGCTAAAATTAAGCATGAGTGTGTTTACGGCTTCAAAATGAACACTACAGGAACGTTGTTTTTAAAGGCGTCGATAATGTAAACACAATTTTGGTTCCGTATTTTTTTTATTTTTGTACACTGTAAAAAAAATTTTTTTATTTGATTTTTAGGGTTTGTATTACTGTACACATAGATTCGAAAAAGTTGTCAAAAAAAACAAATATATAACAAATAAATGTTATAAAAGGCAAGATAAGTTACTTTTCTACCAAACTGGATATATTCTACCAAACTAGACAAAATACTGTTGGAAACTCGCTCAATATATGTTAGGTTGACATATATATTTGCCTAGTTTATTATTTATAATATCTTTTCCCAAACTTACCGTGTTAAAGAGAGAGTCGGGCGCCATTTTGTATTTTCCAATACATGAGTAAACACTATGTTTTTCGAGTTGAATAAACATGTTGCATTGAATAAAAACATGAAAAATATATCCTGTTTGGTAGAAAATTAACTTATCTTGCCTTTGATAACATTTATTTGTTATATATTTGTTTTTTGACAACTTTTCCGAATCTACGTGTACAGTAATACAAACCCGATTTTTAGTTTATTTGAAACTTCTTTTAAATTGTACAAAAGTTCTGATGATAACATTATGGGGAGGTTGGGTGTTTATTCCGAAAGCCGTTCTAAACATGGGGAGGTTGGGAGTGTTTATTCCGAAAGCCGTTCTTAACATGGGGAGGTTGGGGGTGTTTATACTACGCTGGGGCAGGTCGTAAAAAATACCGCTTCTTTTTGTTTTAACCAAGAAAAAATGTTATGAGTAAGCAAAAAGGGATTGCCTTGCGTCGCTATCCTGAAAAAAAAAAGGCAGATAAATTTACAATAATTCAAATTTGCGATATCAAACTTTGTAATGCTGCTGCTTTCACATTAATTGCTTTAAATTGTTTAAAAATTATTTTTGTTATAAAAATAAGATTACTTGATCAATTTACGTGATTTTTGGAATATGACATTTCTGTTCCGTGACGAGTATGTACATCATATTTTTTCTTTTTTCTTTTTTCTTTTAGCTTAAATTCTAAATAATAAATTTATTTTCTCCTTCAGGAGGGAAGGGCTGGATTCTCACTATAAACTCACGTCGCATTATTTTTTCCACACACACATTTTTTCTCATGGACTTTTTGTCTCCCTGCTTATAGCCTCGTTTTCTTGTTGACGGTGTAAAACGAGAAAAATTGACGCATGAAAAACGCGAACCGGAACTGACAAATGAAATAAAATAAATAAAATCTATATATCTATAAAAGTGAGAATGTGTGTGTGTGTGTGTGTGTGTGTGTGTGTGTGTGTGTGTGTGTGTGTGTGTGTGTGTGTGTGTGTGTGTGAGAGAGAGAGAGAGAGAGGGGGGACACTTCTCAGCCTATATACTTAATGAATTTTTAATCTACACACTTGAAATTTGGTATATAGAGTATTCAGACGTGTGAAAAACTTCTTTTGTTTTTTTTACAGAGGCATCACCACTTATCAAGGCCCAGAGACCACTTGAGGATAAGGGTTAAGGGTGTACAGTAGTCAATTGGACAATATAGTAATCGTTAGTAATGGAAATTCAGTAAATTTGTTAACTTAAGTGGAACGGCTCATCAAGAACTTGTTTACATTGGGCTTGAAGACAACCATATTGTAGTCAGCTGGAAAACAGGAAAACGGAAGACAATTCCACAGGTGTGCAGTTCTAAGAAAGAAACTTTGTTCATGGAATCTATGTTTAGGTTTAGACACAGATAAAGAGTGGGAGGAATTATTGATAGTGTTTTCAGCTAGACGAGTGTTTCTTGTGGAAGTTTGGTGAGGGGGGACCATAGATTGAAGCTCAGTCGAGCACTTGCCATGAAAATAACGATACAGCAGACACAAACTCGCAACAACTCTTCTGTGAGATAGAGGTTGCAGGAAAGAGAAAAGGACATCTCCTACGAGGCTACAAAGTCTATTTTGAACTCTATCAAGGCAGGAAAAGTCCTTTCTAGCAGCTCCTGCCCAGATGTGGCAATAATACTGCATCCTTGGACGTACTTGGCGCTTATATAAATACAGAATTGCATCAGCAGTGAGATATCTTCTAGATCGATAGAACGATCCGACCATTTTTCCAGCGGCCTTGGCAACAGACTTGATGTACGTGGTCTATGTAAGATCAAGAGTAACGGTCAAGCCCAGAAGCTTGTCAAAACATTAGGCCTCCCCAAGACGAGACTCATTCATTTCAATTGATGCCAGATGGGGATCAGAACGTTGATGATGTAAAGATAGAAGCTTGGTTTTAGATGCATTAAAAGTAACCAACCACTTCTTTCCCCATTGTACCACGTGCTCAACATCAGGGGAGAGAGAATCGGAGAGAACAGTCGTTTATGGTCTTAGATGTGCTACCATAGATGGTAGTGTCATCAGCATAATTGTCTACGAATGATGTAAGGATGTGATTTCGAAGATCATTAATGTAGATCAGGAAAAGAGTTTGGGTCCCAGGATGGACCCCTGAAGGACTCCAGCGTTAATACTGTGAGCTTCTGATTTTTGCCAATCAACTACTACTCTTATGAATCTATCAGAGAGAAATGATTTAATAATTGAGAAGACATTTCCAGCTCCAACATAACAAATTCCTGATGAACCGCCCCCTTAAGTAAGACACTTTATCAAATCTCAATACTAATGTATTGCACACGCAATAACCCTTATTCCCGAGTGGCTTGCAGGCCTTGATAAGTGGTGACCACCTTGTAAAAACAAAACCTATACCATAGGTGGAGATCTTGTGAAGTAAACCTTTATGCCATACCCTATCAAAGGCCTTTGATATGTCAAGAGCAATTGCCCTAGAAAGGTTGCCTCCGTCGAGATATTCACTAATCCTATGAGACATAACTGTAAGCACATCTGCTGTAGATCTAGCAGAATGGAAACCATATTGCTTGTCACTAAGAAGGTTATTTTTGCTGAGGTGGTTGATTACTTCTTTATTTAACAACTTAGCAACTTACTCATGACGCACAGGAGACTTATTGGCCTGTACTGAGAGGGAGATGAAAAATTACCTTAATTCTTAAATACAGGGCATACTGATGAGATTTTCCAGGATGATGGGAAGCTATTCTCCTTAAGCCAACGTTTAAACAGTTTTGTAAGTATGGGCGCTAGTTCTGGTTGAAGTTTTTTGAGTACTATAATTGGAATACCGTCAAGGCCAGTTGCTTTACTGGAATCAAGGTTTTTGATTAGCTTGTGTATCAGGAGGCTTTGTCTAACACAAAGCAACAAAACTTTTTGGCTGAGAAGTTTTATTACCACACAAGCCAAAAGGTTAAACATATAAAATCAATAGTATGTTCTTTGATATAACAGGGGTGCATTTGAAATGAATGTTTCTGTTTAAAGCATCATCTTAATTGCACCATGATACTTGATTTTTTCATTTTAAACTTAAATTGCATACCTGTGGAACTCTATTACGTTTGCCTGTTTCCCACCTGACTACAACTTGGATGTCTTCAAGTCCAACATAAACAAATTCCTGATGAACTGCCCCCTTAAGTAAGACACTTTACCAAATCTCCATTACTAACAATTACTACGATACTATCCCATTGATTACTGTACACACAATAACCCTTATCCCCGAGTGGCCTCCGGGCCTTGATAAGTGGTGACTACCATGTAAAAAAAAAAAAATTCAAGCTATTATAACCGCACAAGTAGTAATGCTAGGCATATAAAATCAACAGTAGATTCTTTAATATGACAGGGGCGTGTTCAAAATGAATGTTTCTGTTTAGAGCGCAATTCAAGCATGATATGTAACTTTTGCATTTTAAAATTAATTCAAGCCATTATATATAAAATAATTTTATAAAATCAACAGAATACTCTCTACAGTGCAATGTAGATTACAATGCTTTGTAATGGATCTCCAACTAGAGCAGGTAATCAATCAATCAGATTGAAAAAATGGTCGGTTTCACCAATTTCAATGACAATGAAAATGTAGGCGGGTGAAACATTCGTTGATCATCATTCCCAGGCAACGTTGGGTCTCCCTGCTAACATAAAATAGAGAATTGAAAATAATTACGTATATAAATGAATACGTTTTGAAAGCTGAAAACAACGCATTTTTTTAAATATATAACAAATGTATTTGATTATATCAGATATATTTCGATGCTAAACATCCTTGTCGATGTAGTGTTTGTTTTTTTCGTTTTCTTCTTTTCTTGACCGCATGGTGGAATTCTGCGTGCTAGAGTGGTAGTAGTAGCCGGATGGTCTTGGTAAAGGCTCGATATTTAAAATAAAATAAAAACAGTCATCAGCAGGAGTGTCGCGCCAGCCGCGCAAAATTTAAATTAAGAGAGAAAAAGATTTTTTTTCTTCTTCCTTACCTCCATTTGAAGCGTTGTGTTGGTTGAAAATTGAAAATAATTACATATATATTAATTTATTTATTGCGGACTATTATTCTCATCTTTATTAGTTGTGAAACAATAACTCAGAAAGATGAGGATAATAGTCCGCAATAAATAAATTAATAAATATTACTCATCTCAATAATGAATTCCAATTATATAATATATATATACCATTCGGTACGGACCCGACTATGGAAGATCAGATAATAAATAAACGTGGATTTATAAGATAAAAAAATCCAACCTTGATCAACCTTCAGGGCTCATGGCGCAGTTGATAGAGACGTTGAATCTCTACGGTTCCAGATGAGCATTATCTGAAGATAGCGGTTTCAATCCTACTCAAAGCTGACCAATGACTTAGTTGGTTAAAACGTGATGAGACGACAACAACTATGGATGGCAGTGATTGCTGATAATGCAGTTAGGAGATTCGAAGTTCCTATTTGTCGCGGTTACCACCTGACGAAGGCCAGAGGAATAGTTGGCCGAAACGTCGTGAAACAACAACTAATAAAGATGAGAATAATAATCCGCAATAAATAACTTAATATAAATAATACTCATCTCAATAATGAGTTCCAATTAAAATAACATAAATTAATACGTTTTGAAAGCTGAAAAAAACGCATTTTTTTTAAATATAAACAAATTTATTTGCTTATATCAGATATATTTCGATGCTAAACATCCTTGTCAATGAAGTGTCTGTTTTTTTAATCTTTTTTCTTTTACTTGACCGCATGGTGGAATTCTGCGTGCGAGAGTGGTAGTAGTAGCCGCGAAATATATCTGATGTAAGCGAATAAATTTGTTTATATTTTTAAAAAATGTGTTTTCAGCTTTCAAAACGTTTTTTTTTATGTATATTATTTTAATTGGAACTCATTATTGAGATGAATTTTATTTATATTAATTTATTTATTGCGGACTATTATTCTCATCTTTATTAGTTGTTGTTTAACGACGTTTCGGCCAACTATTCCTCTGGCCTTCGTCAGGTGGTAACCACGACAAATAGGAACTTCGAATCTCCTAACTGCATTCTCAGCAATTACTGCCATCCATAGTTGTTGTCATCTCACCACGTTTTGGCCAAGTAAACCTTTGGCCAGCTTTTGGTAGGATTGAAACTGCTATCTTCAGACAATGCTCATCTGGAACCGTAGAGATTCAACGTTTATCAACTGCGCCACGGGCCCCCGAAGGGCGATCAAGGTTGGATTTTTTTATCTTATAAATCCACGTTTATTTATTATCTGATCTTCCATAGTCAGGTCCGTACCGAATGGTATATATATTATTTTAATTGGAATTCATTATTGAGATGAGTAATATTTATTAATTTATTTATTGAGGACTATTATCTTCATCTTTCTGAGTTGTTGTTTCACAGCTAGTAAAGATGAGAATAATAGACGTAATTATTTTCAATTTTCAACCAACACAACGCTTCAAATGAAGGTAAGGAAGAAGAAAAAAAATCTTTTTCTCTCTTAATTTAAATAAAATAAAGTGATTTTTAATGTTGTAAATTTCTGCAGCATAATTTACATTGGTGCACTGGTTCTCCGTTAGATCACAGAAGTTAAGCAATGTTGAGTCTGGTTAGTATAAAAATGGGTGACCATCTGGGAATTTCAGGTGCTGTGTGTGCTCTCCGCATCTCTCGGCATTGTTTCCAATTGTTTAGCACTTCTTCTGGCTACTGGACTCAAGCAGTGCTGATTTAGGGGAAGAGAAATGTGGTTGAGATTATGCCACCCTTGCTTCACTATTACATACGGAGCTACCTTTACAGCGGTGGCAGGGGGTATCCATTGTCTCTTGAAACTGAACGGTGGCATCAAAATTTCTGGAATTGCCTCCATATACACCCCCTCCCCTTATGCATTCAATAATAAGAAATCAGTTGCCTTTGATTAATAAGATGACTTGTCAGATGAATGATGAACAATACAACGAGAGGATTGGAAATTATGAGTTAGGGTTAGACAGAATTGGATTACTAAAGCAAATTGTTCAACAAGTATTTGCTCCACAGATGAGATGTACTTGGAAAGAAACTTTGTTCATGGAAGTTCTGTTTAAATCTGAACAATATACCGAGATGGGTGAAGAACAGGAGACTTAATTGGTTTGGTCACATTGAAAGAATACATGAGAGTTCTTGGGTTAGTAGATCTAGATATATGGCATAATCACGTATGACACACTGGTTCTCTTTAGATCACTAAATTGTTCCTGTTGTACGGGATTTCGTCTTGCCACTGGGATGATTCAGGAGAGATGTGGTTGAAGAGTGCACAACCCTTGCTTCACAATTAAATGTCCAGCTACGCTAATATAAGGTGTCCATTGTCTCTTAAGATTTAACAGATACAAAGAGATGTAGAAAAGTTGACAATGATGATGATGATGATTATAATTATGATGAAGATTATGCTGATTACAACGATGATGATGATGATGATTCTAATAATGCTGCTGCTGATGATGATTCTAATAATGCTGCTGCTGCTGATGATGATGATGTTGATGATGATGATGAGGATGGCAATAATGATGATAACAATAATGATTATGCTGACAATGATTATGATGACGATTATGATGATGATGATTTTTATGACGATGATGATAATGATGATTTTAATGATGATGATGATGACGATGATGATTACGACGGTAATGATGATAACAATGATGATAATGATTGATGAAGATAATGACGATTTTATTGATGACAATGATGATGATGACGACGATGATAATGATGATCATGACGAGTCTAATGATGATGATGACGATGATTTTTATGATGACGACGATGATGATAATTACGATTTTAATGATGATGATGATGATGATGACAATTTTAACGATGATGATAATGACGATGATGATGATTCTAATAATGATGATGATGACCATGACAATCATAATGATGACGATGATGATGGTGCAGTTTCAGTACAGAAATTTATAATCCTAAAACAGACACATCCATCTTTTGACTAATCTACCCTTGATAAATGTAAGTACATTATCTTGATGTTATTTTAAGTATTTATTGCTTGTATGGAAATAAGTTATTTATGAAGACGAGCAACAATTCATGTTTGCTACCATAGGACACGCCATCGTCGGTACATATCAATTACATGTCAAAAATACAAATAAATAGATCAGTACAAATTATATCGTGAATTCCAGAAAATAGACTCAAATAAATATTTCTACAATAACTAACTGTTCTGAAGCCCGTGTAATGTTAAACATGTGAGTTGAAAAGTTTTATAATAATGCATGCGTATAGTTAATATGTTTGTGATTAATTTTTGAGGTCGTTTATTAAAAACAACAAAAACAGGCAAACCCTAACCCAACCCTAACCTTAACCCCTAACGATGTTTCATCTTGTAATATTTGTTTGTTTTTTTTTGTTTTTTTGTTGTTGTTTATAAACTTTCTTGAATTTCAGCCATCTTTAATGATACCATCGTTTAATATTTATTTTTTGAAATGTTTGTCCAATCAGACAAAATCATTTTCCTCACTGAATAAAACAAATATATACATATTGTGTTTCTTGGATTTTTTTTATTAAAAGTACAGTAGATGCTTTTGATGTTGTTTTTTTTTATTATTATTATTTGGGTCACCGTTTATTAAGGTCAAGTGCCACTCAAGGATAAATGTTAATGAACTGATTGTCAGTGAAAGATGAGGAAAACTATGGGAACACTGACATTGGCTGATGGTATGGAACTTATTACATAACTCAATGAACAACGAGGATACTGAAAAGAGCTCTCGGCTGATTTAAAAAAAAAACAGGGCAATGCTGGTTGCCCCATACCCAACGTTACAATCTTCACAGGTAAAAAAAAGAAAAAGCTGAAAATCCACATTGACTGAAAGTGATGTCTGAATTCCTAATCCATTCGAATGAAATGATAATCCTTTGTTTAAATCTACTTTGAAATATTTATTGCATGCATGCAATACTTTCCTTTTTATGAAAAACAACAATACATGTTTGCTACCATGTAATGCATAATGGCTATTGACAGTCTGGCACATGTAAGTTACATGTAAAACTTACGAATAATACAAACTAAATGAACCAGTAGAAATTCCATGGTGAATTATAGAAAATAGACTAAAAATAAATATTTATAATACAATGTCCCCAAGCTTTAATTATTAATGGTTAAATTGGAATTGATGATGTAATTGCCAGTGCATTTGATTAAATGATAACCGTTTGTTTAAATCTATTTTTAAATACATTCAAAATTTTTCAATAGAAAAGAAATTTATTAGTTCTTCCTGTTGCAGCTCATATAATCTATATCACTCTTCAATCAAAAAGTAAAGTTTATATAATAGACTAGCCTGGGTTCCCGGCGTTGTCCGGGTGTTTGGAGGGGTGTGTTGAGCAAAAAAAAAAAGTTGTAGTAGGCAAGCAGGTTCAGACCTGTACTGCGAAGGAGGAGGTGGTAATCAAAACATCGAAAAAGAAAACACAAAAAAAAACTAACGTAAGGCAAATGAACGATGTTAACTGTAAAAATCGAAAAAACAAAAACAAAAAAGAAAACAGAAAAACGAACGTTAAAACTACTTTAAAAAATCTGAAAAATAAAAACAAAAAAAACACGTGAAAAATGGCTTAAATAAGTCTGTTTTGATATTAAAATTTAAACAATCGGCGGGTACCCATGTGTTTTTGGGTGTGTGTGGTCGTCGGGGGTTAATGAAAACCTAAGAATAAGCGAAGTAAAAAAAAAACAGAAAAACGAACCTTACGTGAAAAATGGCTTAAATAACCCTGCTTCAATATCAAAATTTAAAAAATCGAAAAAAAAAAAGAAAAATCTCACACCACAATTCGAACCCAAAACGTTTAGATAATGGCCCAACGCTCTAACCAACTGAGCTAACACGACACACATGAAATTGTGTCAGTTCTTCAAATATTTAAACTAAATCAGGTCATGACGTCGTCTGACGCATGCGTAGAACTGATCTCATCATGAGAGGACGGTTTTTGCTGACCCCTCCTGTAGAAAATCGTTGATTTCAGGGTGAAAAAGAATTAACGGTTTTGGCCAATTTTTCGATATTTTTCGGGTGAAGGATGGGGCTTTCATATGAGACCAAATTTGTGAATTTTTGTTCTGTATGTCGAAAGTTTTTAGCAGACACACAAACATACACACATACATACATACATACATGGATACATTTTCGCTTTTATATATATATAGACTAGCAGAAGTACTTGGCGTTGCCCAGGTGTTTGGAGGTGTGTGTTGAGCATAAAAAAAAGTGTTAATAGGGAAGGAGGCTCGAATCCACGACACGAAGGCGAAAAAGAAAGTGAAAGAAAACGTGACATTTTACCGCTACGAAGCCATAAGAAGTGAAATTTAGCGCTGTCAATCAAAAAGTTGACTTGCTAAGGGAATGAGTTCACGAAGGTGCAGAAATGAACGTTGGCTGAAGGCCAGTTCAGCTTTCTACCGTTTCATTTATTTGTTTCCCCTTTCAAATGAATAGCAATTGTCTGATATGAAGGGTTTTCTTCCCACATTGATCAAAACTGATTGCCTTCAAGACGTTCGCGGCACGAAAGGCCAAGCAACTGCCTTCGCTTTCGATTCAGTTTCGCTTTTATACGAAAAACATGAACAAACACGCGAGAGGAGGAAATAGCGCAAATTTTATAAAAGTCGATGTAAATAAATGTAGATACGATGTCCCTCCACAAATCGTAGATATTATAATCTAGGGAGTATATAAAAAGTTTTAAAGAAAAATCCCCCCCCCCCCGCAAGAACCCCGACAAAGAAACCCTTTTTTGGACATACAAAAATGCGTGCAGACATTTTGTCTTTTATATTTATAGATAATGGTACTTTTTCCTATGCAAATTGACTGGCAGAGCCATCTAGCATTAGAAACTACAAACAGCCAATCTGAAAAGGGGAGATAATTCAATTAAGAACTATTGACTGCCAGAGCCATCTAATTTCAGAAACGTCAAACAACCAAACTGCAATACAACATAAAAGAAGTTACTACGACTGCATCATAATTTGATCTAACACACACCTATATGGTATCATTGTTTTTATGGAGAAAACTTTTAACAGAGTGTTCAGAAAGGTTGTCTGGTGAGCTTTGCATAAACTAGGAGGGCAAGCGAGTGGTTAGTGAAGTTTATTCAAGCAATGTACAGAAATGCTCAAATCATGTCAGAATTAACAGCACAGTTATGTAAAGAGATTAACAAGATGTTGGTTTACATTACATTTAAACTTCTGCATGTCAGTACAGTCAGAGAAGCAGGAGGGAACTCCAAAGTCTACCAGTTTGAGGGAAGAATCTTAGAGTAGAAGGCTTTCCGACATCTAGGAATTTCTACAGTGAAGGGGTGGGATTTTGTTGCTAAACAAATTTGTCGGAAGCATGTACGTTGAGGGGGCACAAGTGTGATAGGTTCATCAGAGCACATTCAATTAAAATACTTGTAAAACAGGCACAGGGATGCATCATTGTGGAGATTGGACAGGGGTTGGAGCTTAGTTGACAGTGTGGCACTTATTAGATTTGAGACTCTTTTATCCAAAACCCACCAGACATCTCTTGGCACTCTGTCAAAAGCTTTCTCCAGATGTGTAATACGTGTTTTTTCGTTCATGTTCTCCAAAACAAAGCACATCACCACTTGGACCAATCTTAGAGAAAATGAACTAGATGTTGGTTTACATTACATTTAAACTTCCGCATACCAGTATAGTCAAGGAAACAGGTAGCAGGAAGGGAATTCCAAAGTCTAACTGTTCAAGGGCAGAAACTATTAGAATAAAAAGCTTTCTGGCATTTAGGGACCTCAACAGTGAAGGGGTGTGATTTTGTTGCTAAGCAGTTTTATCGGGGATATGTACGTCGAGGGGGCACAAGTTTAACAAGTTCATCAGAACACATTCCATTAAAATATTTGTAAAACAGGCACAGGGATGCAACATTGTGGAGATGGGACAGGGGTTGGAGCCTAGATGACAAAGTGGGACTAATTAGATTGAATTTTGGACTCTTTCCAAGAGGGAGAGGCTAGTGGTAGATGCACCAGCCCAGATTTGGCAACAATACTCCATGCATGGGTGAATGTTAGCTTTCTAGAGATACAGGATACTCTCAGATGTGAATAGTCTTCTAGCATGATAAAGGGAACCCACCTTCTTTGCAGCAGCCTTTGCAATGTCCTCAATGCATTTGTTCCGGTTCATATTGCCTGTGAATGTTATACCAAGAAGTTTAAAGGAAGAATTCTCAGGTAAAGTATTATTTGTCATGGATAACAGTGTTTTGTTTTGTTTTTTTGGGGGTTTTTTTATTCAATTTTCACCCTAAACAAGGCACATAGTGGGATACTATATGGGACATAATATTATGTAGGGAGATGAGAAGCAAGATGTCTGTTCATATTACACTTGAACTTCTGCATGTCAGTACAGTTGGGAAAGCAGAGTCTCAGAAGGGAGTTCCAAAGTCTAGCAGTTCTGGGGAAGAAACTATTAGAGTAGAAGGCTTTCTTTCTTACACCTAGGGATCTCTACTGTGAAGGGGTGGGATTTAGCTGCTTGTCAGGTTTGTCGGAGCTATTTACGTCGAGGGAGTACAAGTGCTTTTAGTCTGTTAGAACATTCACCATTAAAATACTTGTAGAACAGACAAAGGGATGCAACATTTCGTCGATAGGACAGAGGCTGAAGCTTAAATGACAGTTCAGGACCTATCAGGTTGGTGACTCTCTTTTGAACCCTATCCAGGAGTGAGAGACAAGTAGCAGATACACCAGCCCAAATGTCACAACATGCTCTATACATGGTCGAATGGTGGCCTTATAGAAGTACAAGTTACTTTCAGGTGTGAGTAGTTTTCTAGCACGGTAGAGAGAGCCCACCTTCTTTGTAATGCTCTCAATGTATCTGTTCCGACTCGTGTTTCCTGTGAACATTAGGCTAAATAGTTTAAAAGAAGTACTTTCAGGTAATGTGTCTTTGGCCATTGCTATTGGTGGTAGAGAAAGCGTCTTGTAATTATATAAGCTTAGTCTTGTTTTCTGTATTTCTTTTTTTCTTTTTCTTCTTCTTCTTCTTCTTCTTCTTCTTCTTCGTCTTCTTCTTTCTCCACTCATCCTACGCTTTTTTCTTTTTCTTCTTCTTCTTCTTCTTCTTCTTCTTCTTCTTCTTCTTCTTCTTCTTCTTTCTCCACTCATCCTACGCTTTTTTCTTTTTCTTCTTCTTCTTCTTCTTCTTCTTCTTCTTCGTCTTCTTCTTTCTCCACTCATCCTACGCTTTTTTCTTTTTCTTCTTCTTCTTCTTCTTCTTCTTCTTCTTCTTCTTCGTCTTCTTCTTTCTCCACTCATCCTACGCTTTTTTCTTTTTCTTCTTCTTTTTCTTCTTCTTCTTCTTCTTCTTCTTCTTCTTCTTCTTCTTCTTCTTCTTCTTCTTCTTTCTCCACTCATCCTACGCTTTTTTCTTTTTCTCTACTATTTTAAAACAAATTCTTCCTGTCTATACATCTTAACACCTCCCGTATGTCGTATACATTATTATTAATTCAATATACAACGATTTTATATTTTTCTTGCTATTATTCCCCCAAGATCATTCTGTTGGTGTACTTACATTTACATTTATAAGAATCGATTTATTACAACGTCGTATTTTCTTGATATTTTTGTCCCCATTCCACTACAGATTGGAAGTCTTCATCTAGTGTTTCTGCCATTTCCTTAGATATGTGTTCATTTGTCTTCCCCTCGTGCCTGTTATAGAGCGTGGTGTCATCAGCAACTATACCCATCTCAGAGACAATCTTATCAGGGAGATCATTTATGAATATCAGGAATAATAAAGGTCCAAACGAAGGTTTCTTGTAATTGTTAAAGGAGAGCAGCTTAATCTTACTAGCATTAAATGTCATCGTCCATTTACGGCTCAATTCCACTATGGTTTGGAGGTAATTTTTTAAGGATGTGAACAGGCTTTTGTCGAGCTATCCCCTTGGGTGAGACAAATTCTGTGATTGCTACACTACCACCTTACATTCATTTACCCTTATCCTCGAGTAGCCTTCGGGCCTGGATTAGTGGTGACTACCTTGTAAAAAAAAAATAGAATTCTGCCATTGTCTTAGATTTACATACATCTTTATGCATGTTATAGTGCATTGTATTATTAGAAAATATACCCATCTCGGACGCAATATTATCGGGGGAAGTCATTAATGAATATCAGGAATAATAGTGATCCAAGAGTCGATCTCTGAGGCATACCTGCATTAATGTTATGCTGTTTGAATGTAGGTCCATCAATGACAACTTGGATGGCACTATTGTCTAAGAAGGATCTAATTATATTTAGTATTCGTCCAATTATACCATATGATTTAATTTTCATTAGGATCCCTTCATGCTAGACTAAGGATTCTGCCATTATCTTGCATTTGTGTACATCCGTTTTTACCTGCTGTATGTTATACTGTTGCATCATCAGCAAATATACCCATCTCGGATGCAATATTATCAGGGAGGGCATCTTGGATATATCAAGGCCTACAGCTCTGGCTTCTCAGTACATGGCAAATGCATTCAGAGATGATTGTTAAAATATTTGCAGTAGAACAGGATTAAATCTGTTTGTCAGCGAAAAGATATGCTTTTGCGAGATGGTGGATTAGTGCTTGATTGATTTATGTCTCACAGATTTTCGCAAAGAGGGAAAAGAGATTGCGTTGGACCAAATTAAGTTTTTAACTTAATAGTAGGTCATCCATTGTTTCCCAGGAAAATACTAAATCATCATTAAACAGCATCTCTTCTGGACAACCTGCACGAAATTCTTTGGCCATAAATCACAACGCACCTGCATCAATTTCTACAAAACTACATCATATGATCGTTTGGAAAGTCTGCGATGGACCGGTTATACCCAGCCACTGTAATTCTGCACGATAATGCGCTATGAGATATCCAGTATCGTGTTTCCAAGCAATAACACGGACGGTTAATCGTAAAGGGAAAATTGGTATTGATTATCTTAAATCAGTTGACAATCGTCATTCTAGCTAGTCAAGTCAGGTTTCTCTCAAATGCGTCCATTTGATTTCCATTGAATTCAAGATCTAAAAGCTATACAAAGTTGTGTATGCATGTGTGTTTCTATATCACAGTTAAACATCATTGTTCTTTTTAATGTAAATCTCTACAGACAAAGCGTGAAGCCACTTGATATAAGAAGTTAACAAGACAAGGATATAGGTAGGAGGAAAACAGTCAGTAGGTATCCGATACTCGTACTGGACTGTTGGCTGAAGTGTGGTGTCTGCTCAGATGCTGCACTCAAATTAATTGTCCGTAGTCAATGGAGGGAGGGGGGACCCTTCTGTGCTAAGGCAATTTTATTTTTTGCAGAATGCCCCTTTTGAGGGGGAGCTGGTTATCTCCCACATTAAAAACGACCTTGTGTCACATTTTGTTTCGTGGGGAAACAAATAAATAAGCAGTAGGGAGAGAGTTCTATAAACCTGTAGTCCTGTAAAAAAGGTGCCCTGTGATTGGATGAAAAAACAACCAATCAAAGACTGCCTTTTTGGAGTTTCACCAAACACAACAAAAGTGGGTTTAGCAAACACCATTCCTCTTTTGCTCGTGTGAATTCCCAGCATCAACATCTATTCTCTTCATCATCCAAACACTAGAACAGTAATTGCAGCACGGAACTCAAGACTATTTTCTTTCAACCCTACCAAAAAGACACAGGAAATATAAAACAGTTAAATGGACGTATCTTTCAGATAAATTTCCTGCAAATCGACTGTTTTTTTTTTTTCTTCTACAAAGGAATCATCACTTATTAAGGCCTGGAGGCCACTCAAGGTTATGGTTAATGAGTGTACAGTAATCGATGTGAAAATATCTTAGTAACCGTTAATTGTGGAAATTTGGTAAATTGGATTATTTAAGGGGATGGCTCATCAAGAATTTGTTTACGTCGGACTTGAAGACGAGCTGGAAAGCAGGCAAATGGAACAGAGTTTCACAGACATGCAGGTCTAAAAAAGAAACTTTGTTCATGGAATCTACATTTATCTGTGTATTTCGATATGACGGAACATCTCATTCAAGTGGAAAAAGAATGTAAAGGTATTACGTTTCTGAATTTTTGAGATGAGGATTGGTTATATGTATCATTATTCTCATCTTGAGTGTGATTTTCACAACGTTTCAGACGATATAACCTCCGACCTTCTTCAAGTGTATGTTGTCGAACTCGGAAATGTTTCTGTCGAACTCGGGAATTTGGACAGAATTTTGAGCGGAACTCTTTATTTTCTTTACAGGAGTAGCATGCTCTTGTTCCGTCAGCCATGAGTGGATAGAGGTCCTAAGTAATTCGCAAATGTATATTTCGGTCGCTTACACTGAGAATTCAACCTTCAACCTTCAGGAGAATATCACTTTTACCATTGATTTTCCCAGTACTATAACCACTGCGCCACAATGAATAATAATACATTGTAAAGGTATTGTTGGAAGTTTTTAGTTATTGAAGAAATCCTCTAAGACTGAGGAAATTATTAAACTTTAATTAATAAATAAATAATATAAATAATAATAAATAATAATTTTTATGAAAAAACCCTGCGAATGCAAAATACCAAGAAGGAAAAAGTTTGTGAGCGTAAAATATTCATGCATTGTTGTTAGCGTGAGCTTCTTTAGTGAAGGAGTTTTTCATGGCAGACGGTAGAAGGAGTCCATATAGTTATAATTTTCACCCTGCAAAAAGCTGTATGGAGATCATCTGTTTTTACGTCCTTGGGGTGAAGTCTGATACTAGCGACAATCACAGGCAGCAACGATGGTGACTTGCGGAAACACTGTCTAGACTAGTTTGATTTTTGGTGTGCTGGGCCTTTTATATTGAGTTTCTAGAATGTTCCAACCTGTTTACTGTCTACATACGTGAGGGAACAAAAATATAGTCCCATGGATTTGTGTGTAAAAAGGTCCAAAGGAACGTTTCTTGTAATTGTTAAAGGAGAGCAGCTTAATCTTACTAGCATTTAATGTCACCATCCATTTATGGCTCAATTCCACTGTGGTTTGGAGATCATTTTTTTTTGAGCAAGCTTTTGTTCAGCTGCATCTTTTACATGCTGACAGAATGCGTGGGCAACTGGGCACAAAATCAGATTGTTCCTGAAATGATGAATTCAGGCCGTATAGATTCTTTTGTTTACATGACGAGCGACTTGATTTAGCGTTTCAAGTTTTTGATGTGTTGATCCCTTGTCACGTGTGAAATTCTGTACAGTTTGATAAAAGAGAAACAATCTTGTAGCAGCCGAAACTTGCTACAATCATAGGCAGGAGCTAATTCTCGTGGCTCAAGATTTGAAATCCATTTTCTCCCTGGCTTATCCAATCACAAGACAGCTCTCAGTCACGTGACCGAGTATATAAAAGGCGAAATCTGAAACTCTCACTCTCTTACTCCCTGGCTTCAGCTGGCAGCAGACTTAGCTTGGGGCTTTGGCCTCAGCCCGAACGTGAGTACAACAATCATAACATGGCGATCTTCTGATTCGTTTCCACGTACGGCATAATCATGTTGACACACCAGTTCTCGCTGGATCACTGAAGTTAAGCAACGTTGAGCCTGGTCAGTACTAAATGGGTGACCATTTGAGACTTCCAGGTGCTGTATGTGCTCTCCGCTTATCTCGACATTGTTTCCAGTCGTCCTGGTCTTCTCCTTGCCACTGGGCCCAAACAGTGTTGATTCAGGAGATGAATGGTTAGGGATTGCTCGACCCTTGCCTCACAATTACACGCGCAACTGCCCCTACAGGGGTATCCTTTGTCTTTCGAGACTGAACGGAAGCATCGATCGACCCGAACAAACATTCTTTATCATGTTACAGAATTTCTCTTGTTGATACACCGACACACAAACACCCTTACAACAACACACAAACACACTTACGAAACACATAAACAATCTTACGACAACACACAAACACACTTACGATAACACACAAACACCCTTACGACAAAACACAAACACACTTACGATAACACATAAACACACTTACGACAAAACACAAACACACTTACGATAACACATAAACACACTTATAACAACACCCAAACACACTTACAGCAACACATAAACAATCTTATGACAACACATAAACACACGATAACACACAAAGACACGTACAACAACAGAAAAACACACTTATGAAAACACATAAACACACTTACGACAATGCATAAACACACTTACGACAACGCATAAACACACTTACGATAACGCATGAACAGATTTAATACAACACATAAACACACTTATGACAACACACAAACACACTTATCACAACATATAAACACACGACAACACACAAACACACTTACTTATTGGTTGAAATTGGAATGGAGATAATATATTAAAACGTGTCATGTGTTATCTAGTGGATGTAAGATATTGTTCTTTTAACGGACAGATAATAAACGTATAAATCGTATGTATGTTGTTAGCCAGGGGACATGATATTGACGTGTAAACTGAATCATGTTGTATCAGACTTATCGCACGGGATATTTTTACAGTTCATATGTAAGAAGAATAATATATGCTTCATACCTTCTGTTTTCTTGAAGAGTTCTTCTGTATCTTCCCGCTGTTCTGTGACGACCATGAAACGATCCGCACCATATAATTGAGACAACTGTTCTTATTTGTGAAAACCATAAAACAACTCTTTATATTTTTGTAATATAAATTTATTAAAGTTGTCTCAATTGGTTTTCACAAGATCTGCAGTTTCTACATTTTCTGTTCATACAGCCCGCTTCTAGCTGTCGGTCCACCCTTGTCCAGAAGTCTCTCTGCTCTCGTGGTCAATCCTCAACTCTCTGAATCTCTCCAAAACTAACTACATCACGTGTTCTCTTACGTCACCTAATTACGTGTCTCATACCAATCTAATCTACAACTAGTTATTTGTTTATCCAAATCCAAAAGAATGTTTACATCTATTTTCTATTTTCGCGTTCCTTTTGCGATTCACACGTCAATCATTTTTTTCACAATTTAATTGTTTATTCTTCTAATCATAATAACTGATCCAGCGACCATCCATCGCTCAAATCAATTAACAAGAATACAATAGCAATAATAATAATGTTTTAACCATTGCTCCTGCTTGCCACAGTTAAGAGATACTATGCTATGATCACAGCCTAAAGGGTCATAACATTACACTCCTTTCCCTCCTATTTTCAAAAATGTACAGCATACATTTTTCCTATACGCCTTATTCTCACCTTATTCTTCACACCTGCGAACCAGGAAAATGTCAGATAATATCTCCGCTATGCATTTTCAATATATTTTCATCCTTTTTTCAATAAATATACGGTGCAGAGATATGTTTTCTATGTCTCCCGTCTTAAATAATTTATTCGGCCAGACCCTTTTTCACAGCCCATATGGCATCATTCAGGGATGTGGGTAAAATAACCTCATGTTCGTTAACAGTTGCCACGTCAACCATCCCATGCCAATTCCAATATCAAGGAGCCTCCTGCCTTATCTCAAAAAAAGTGTTGACGACATCTCATCAGACAGATTTCTGACTTCTTTTATACAGGCATTATTCTCTAAACCTTTAATTCATAATACGGGAACATTTTACTTCTAAAGTATCAGCGGCATATATTCTATCTTTTTTTTTTTCTTTCTTTCTCCTACTTCAGATTCACTACATAGTGGCCACGTCACCACTACACGTCCGCTTTTGTGTTGGAAGTTCTGTTTCTCCCAAGATTGGGCATTTTCAATCAGCCGAAGCTCACAAACGGCCCTATCTGCAAGCTTAATCTATGTGAATGCATTCTATCGCGCACCCTCGTTGCAGCTACAACAAGCCTTTTAAGCCCATAGGCCTGCAGTACTCCCATCTTTATTGTATGCGAAGAATATGGTCTTTCAACCGTAACACCGGTCAGCTTAATCAAGCTACATACAGACGGCGAAAATAGCATTTTTCATAATCGAAAAACCTATTAAAAAAATCCCCCTTGCAGAGTCCTGTGAATCTCTTCCAAAAAAAAAAATAGTTAACTGCCTACGTAAATTTAATCCTGTCCCCTTTTTAAAATTCTAATTTGACTAGACCGACCATTTTATCTTCATCTAATCTTCTGATTTTTTCTTTTTTTTTTTATTAATATTTAGCAGACTCCTGGAAAACAACAATTATACATTATATAATAGAATATCAAATCATCAATACACATTTTATTCTAACAAAGAACATTAACTTCTAAGTAATTGCATAAAACAAGCTTTTCTTTTCTTTTTTACCAGTTCAAAACAACCGATGGCCATTTTCTCTATAAACTTCTGCAACGTTGTAAATATTTCAAATCATGATTAACACAATTCAAAACAATTTCATCAGTGCGTGTTCCCGTTACATTTTCTTACTATCTCTCTCTCTCTCTCTCTCTCTCTCTCTCTCTCATCGGTCCATTGTTTTAAACAGAATAACGTAATTCTTTTTTTTTCCTTCTAATTTTTACATTAAGTGATATTTTTCTTCTGTTCATAACGAGCTTATTTCTACGTCTGCTCTGGTGGTCAATCCTCAATTCTCTGAATCTCTCCAAAACTAACTACATCACGTGTTCTCTTACGTCACCTAATTACGTGCCTCATACCAATCTAATCCACAACTAGTTATTTGTTTATCCAAATCCAAAAGAATGTTTACATCTATTTTCTATTTTCGCATTTCTTTCACAATTTAATTGTTTATTCTTCTAATCATAATAATTGATCCAGCGACCATCTGTCGCTCAAATCAATTAACAAGAATACAATAACAATAATAATAATGTTTTGACCATTGCTTCCGCTTGCCACAGTTAACAGATACTATGCTATGATCACAGCCTAAAGGGTAATAACATTAGATTACGACAACACACAAACACACTTACGACAACACATAAACACACTTACAACAACATATAAAGACACTTACGATAACACATAAACAGACTTACGACAACGCATAAACACACTTATGACAACACATAAACACACTTACGATAACACATACACACTTACGACAACACACAAACACACTTACAACAACACACAAACACACTTACAACAACACATAAACACACTTATGACAACGCATAAACACACTTACGATAACACATACACACTTACAACAACACACAAACACACTTACAACAACACACAAACACACTTACGACAACACACAAACACACTTACAACAACACTCAAACACACTTATGACAACACATAAACATACTTACGATAAGACACTAACACACTTATGACAACACATAAACACATGACAACACACAAACACAACAACACACAAACACAACAACAAACAAACACACTTATGACAACACACAAACACACTTACAACAACGCACAAACACACTTATGACAACACACAAACACACTTATGACAACACACAAACACACTTACGACAACACACGAACAAACTTACGACAACACATAAACACGACAACACATAAACACACTTATGACAACACACAAACACTTATGACAACACACAAACACACTTACGACAACGCACAAACACACTTATGACAATGCACAGACAAACTGAATATCTGTCTCTTTCTTTCTTCTTCAACAGACCTGACTGATGTCTAATCTTCGTCCCCACATCATGAACTCTTTTCACGACTATAAATACAACATGAACATTGTCCTCTTCTACGAACCCGTTTCTCTCTTCTACTAGCGCTACTAACGAGGATGACAAATAAAGTTGAGACTCCATTTCGTTGTCCCTTATTCTTATTATTTTGGTTCGTAGTATGGAATAAGGACTCCTGAAGTCAACAGACTCAATCTTCAATCAACACTGGTTAACCCACAACACACGTATCATTCGTAAACGAACATACTGTGGGAACATGATGAGAATTAGCAGCGAACCGGATGTTAACGCATCCACCATGAGAGACAAAATGAAAAATCGTCTTTAGCATATGGCTCCACGCATCGCTTCCGCTTGGGAAGAAAAAAATAAGATAACCACAAAATAATTATCAACCAATGGCAGAGCTCCGCGCCTTAAATAAACACCTCAAATATCACAGTCGCTGGGAGCCAGGTTGCCACTATAAAAACGAGGTATTTGAGGGAACCGAAAGGAGGGAAAAGGATTCTCCCACCCGACCTAAAGAGATGAAGAAGAAAAAGAAATAAGGCACCAGTGAATTGAAGCCGACTTCGCTCTCATGTGGTGGGAAAAACGCCTTCAATTCTGAACAATGTCTAATTCACACAAACCAAAGAAAAAGAGGAGAAAAACATAGGAGGTGAAGACGCCGTGCTGCTAGCTGTTGATGAAAGAAGTCGCCGCTTCCAAGTTAAAAGCCAGGACACATATCACCGACAGTAGCACGGCCGGCCACCCACTTACCACACCCATCGTCCAAAAAGATAAGTACGCTTACGAACATTCATTCCTTGTCAATTCATACATACCTACAAACATTTTACGAACATTCATTCCTTGTCAATTCATACATACCTACAAACATTTTACGAACATTCATTCCTTGTCAATTCATACATACCTACAAACATTTTACGAACATTCATTCCTTGTCAATTCATACATACCTACAAACGTTTTACGAACATTCATTCCTTGTCAATTCATACATACCTACAAACATTTTACGAACATTCATTCCTTGTCAATTCATACATACCTACAAACGTTTTACGAACATTCATTCATTGTCAATTCATACATACCTACAAACATTTTACGAACATTCATTCCTTGTCAATTCCTACATACCTACAAACATTTTACGAACATTCATTCCTTGTCAATTCATACATACCTACAAACATTTTATGAACATTCATTCCTTGTCAATTCATACATACCTACAAACGTTTTACGAACATTCATTCCTTGTCAATTCCTACGTACCTACAAACGTTTTACGAACATTCATTCATTGTCAATTCATACATACCTACAAACATTTTACGAACATTCATTCCTTGTCAATTCCTACATACCTACAAACGTTTTACGAACATTCATTCATTGTCAGTTCATACATACCTACAAACATTTTACGAACATTCATTCCTTGTCAATTCCTACATACCTACAAACGTTTTACGAACATTCATTCATTGTCAATTCATACATACCTACAAACGTTTTACGAACATTCATTCCTTGTCAATTCATACATACCTACAAACGTTTTACAAACATTCATTCATTGTCAGTTCATACATACCTACAAACGTTTTACGAACATTCATTCCTTGTCAATTCCTACATACCTACAAACATTTTACGAACATTCATTCATTGTCAGTTCATACATACCTACAAACATTTTACGAACATTCATTCCTTGTCAATTCCTACATACCTACAAACGTTTTACGAACATTCATTCATTGTCAATTCATACATACCTACAAACGTTTTACAAACATTCATTCATTGTCAATTCATACATACCTACAAACATTTTACGAACATTCATCTCCTTTGTTAAATCACATTCCATCCTACGAACACTTTGCCTCTTCTAATTAAAACTGTCATTAATAAATAAAACCGGTTCTCAACCTTCAATATTCGTCTGTCTTTAATTGCATGGAGTCAGATTCTACATACTTCAAACGTTGTCAATTAAATGTATTCTTTGTTGTGACCTCTATGGCCTCATTTCCTTCACCCCTTCTCCATCTATAAACCAATCAAAAAACCTCCGGGCTATAATACACAATCTTAGTTGCTTGTTTTATTCGTTGATTTTAAATATTAAGAAAATATTTCAAGAAAAATGGAGGGGAAGCATATATTTTTTATGTAGAGTGCGTTTCTTCGGGAGGGAGGGGGTGATTTCTTTTTCTTTTTTAACAGAACTTTTCAATAAACGAATGTAGAGATGGTGTCTATCAAATAATTTTTTTTAAATGAGTTCATTCTCTACAATTATTCAATCTCATTTTTTTAAGAAAAACATTAAATATCTATTTTTTATGTATTCTGTGTTTTTATTTTTTTCTTGGTTCTCATGTACTTTTTGTATCCCTGTTTCTACTTTCATTTTTTTTCTCTCGTTCACATGTCGTTAGTCTGAATTTGTAACAGTGGGTCATCAATCAATGGATTTCTTTTAACTCAAAACGGTAATTAACAATTTTTTTAAAATTTTTTTTTTAATTTAAAACACAAACCAAAACGGTAATTAACAATGTTTTTTTTTGTTTTTTTTTTTTTAAATTTTAAACACAAACCAAAACGGTAATTAACAATGTTTTTTTTTGTTTTTAATTTAAAACACAAACGAAAACGGTAATTAACAATGTTTTTTTTTGTTTTTTTTTTAATTTAAAATACAAACGAAAACGGTAATTAACAATGTTTTTTTTGTTTTTTAAATTTAAAACAGAAACCAAAACGGTAATTAACAATGTTTTTTTGTGTGTTTTTTTTTATTTAAAACAGAAACCAAAACGGTAATTAACAATGTTTTTTTGTGTTTTTTTTTAATTTAAAACACAAACCAAAACGGTAATTAATAATGTTTTTTTTGTGTTTTTTTTTAATTTAAAACACAAACCAAAACGGTAATTAACAATGTTTTTTTTTGTGTTTTTTTTTTAAATTTAAAACACAAACCAAAACGGTAATTAACAATGTTTTTTGTGTGTTTTTTTTTAATTTAAAACACAAACCAAAACGGTAATTAACAATGTTTTTTTGTGTGTGTTTTTTTTTAATTTAAAACACAAACCAAAACGGTAATTAACAATGTTTTTTTTTTTTTAAGTTTTAACGAGGTCTGTTCGTCAAGGTGGTTACTCAGATAGCATGTATTCTTTGCCTTTTAGACATCAACCAATCTACTTGATGATGGCTTCCGGTTTTAAATTTGGAAATAGACAAGGGGTGTTTCTTAAAAAACTGTCGCTCATTATATTTTTTGCTGGGAGGGATCAATTAATGCTTTGCTGTCATCATATTTTTATTATCAACACAAAAGAAAATCAAACTGTTTTTTTGTTTTATAATTGTAAACTTCATAGTTTTTTTTTATTACAGATAATCAAATAAAACTTTTGTTTTATATTATAGGAGAGAAATGTTGTGCATTTCTCTCCTAATAATTACTTAAATAAACACAAGGCCAAACAACATTGCTTTTAACAAAACAATAATAATGGGTTTATTTAAAAAAAGGTGAGATTGTGTCTCAAACTAGAGAGAAAGAAAGAAAGTGTAAATGCCTGTTTGAAGGTGTCGTCTGCCATCAGACTGCAGTCGACAACAAGTAGCAGTGGGAGGGGTGAGTGAGAGAGGTCTTTATAGGTCGCTTGCTGGTATCTCTCTGGCGATCGCAGCTGAGATCCCAAAGGGCTAAAAATAGTCCTTAAGAGGACAGCTCAAATCAATGTGCCCTGCCAACTGATTGGTCAGTGTGGCCGAATCACTTTGGCACCGAGCATTGATCCGCTTATAGTAAATAGTTTGTTAATTGCTACAAGATAATTGAAAAGCGTTTTTGTTTAATGATTGCTTTATAATTGTATTTTGTTTTGGGCTCGAAAATTTTTTTAAATTAGTTTATTTACTATATTTTTTTTTTGTATAATTTTTTTACTTGTTTGTTTAAAAGAAAAATGCTTAAATTAGTTTACTATATTTTTTTAATAATTTTTTTTACTTGTTTGTTAAAAAAATTTTTTAAATTAGTTTACTATATTTTTTGAATCATTTTTTTACTTGTTTGTTTAAAAAAATTTTAAAATTAGTTTACTATATTTTTTGAATAATTTTTTTACTTGTTTGTTTAAAAAAATTTTTAAATTAGTTTATTTACTATTTTTTTAATAATTTTTTTACTTGCTTGTTTAAGAATACCTTTTTAAATACATTTTTTTTAATTTTTAAAATAGTCTAAAGCTAGTTTTTTTTTTACGTTTAAGAAAATATGTGCACATTTAACATGTGCTTTTTTTTATAGTTAAATATTTAGAGATTTATAAAAAATCGGAATCGGAATCAGTAATTGTATCGGAATCGGGAAAAATATTGGAATCGTCCCATCACTAGTTCAATTATTTAAGAGGACGGCTCAACAAGAATTTGCTTACATCAGACTGTAAAACGACCATGTTATAGTCAGCCGGGAAGAAATCCCACAGTATTGTGTTCTACAGATGGACAGTTCTAGGAAAGAAACTTTGCTCATGGAATTTTCATTTAGTTTTAAATAGAGTAAAGAAAATTGGTGACAGTTGTTGTGGCTAGACATATTACAGAGTGCAGGCGTGAGTATGACAGCAGCTGTATGCAAATGACCGAGCCATGTGCGAGGTGACGTCACAGTGAGGAATAAGGAAAGAAAAAGATTATAAATAAAGAAAACCGTGGATATGTTACACATGTGGCCCGAGAGCAATAGGAAAAGATGTGTCCTAAACATGTCCGGACAAAGACAGAGTATTACGTGGTTGGTACGGCAAAGACTTGGTAAGCACATTGGAGTATGAGAAGACTTTAGAACAAGAGACAAGACATTATTTTGGAAAGTACCTGTAAATAAATTTTTTTATGATGTCTTGAATGTCTACAATTAAAATTTGTCGCCCAAGAAAAAGTGAAAAATTATTTCAAATGTGAAAATGGACAGATATTTCAAACACTGTCTATATCTCTCTTGCATTATACACCATCTTAAATCGTCTTGATTCAATACTTAGCTACATCGTTGTATTTTGATAATGCATTAATAGTGTGTTTTTATTTGGTATTTAACCAGTTTTCAAATCAATTCTTCGAATCCAAATTAACACAAAATAATGATTTTGCACTCCATGCTGATAAGTACAATATCGTATTTATTGTAAGGGAAAAATGGTTGGATTCTTCTATCGATCCAGTACATATCTCACTGCTGATGCAATTCTCTATCTATATAAGAGCCAGGTACGTCTAAGGATGGCGTACTGTTGCCACATCTGAGCATGAGTTGCTATAAAGGACTTATCCTGCCTTGATAGAGTTCAAAATAGACTTCGTGGCCTCGTATGGGATGTCCTTTTCTCTTCCCTGCAACCTCTTCCTTACAGAAGAAATGTTGCCACTTTGTCTCTGCTTTATCGTTATTTTCATGGCAGGTGCTCGACTGAGCTCCTTTCCATGGTCCCCCCTCGCCAAAATTTCACAAGAAACACTCGTCTAGCAGAAAACACTAATTTCCCCTACTCTTTATCTTTGCCTAAACCTAAACGTAGATTCCATGAACAAAGCTTCTTTCTTAGAAGCCTGTGTACGCCTGTGGAATTGTCTTCCGTTTTCCTGCTTTCCGGCTGACTACAATATGGTTGTCTTCAAGTCTAACGTAAACAAGTTTTTGATGAGCCGTTCCATATAAGTTAACAAATTTACCGAATTACCATTGCAAATGATTACTATATTGTCCAATTTCTACTGTACACTCTTTAACCCTTAACCTCGAGTGGCCTTTTGGCCTTGATAAGTGGTGATGCCTATGTAAAAAAAAAAAATTTTTAAGAAAAGGGGGATTTTTATTATTTTCTTAAACTTTACAACCCAGAATAACTTTAATTAAGCATGATACTTAATATCTGAATTTTAAAATGGGCTTTGCTTGAATGTTACTTATTTTTGCTTGAATGTTACTTATATTTGCTTGAATGTTACTTATATTTGATTGAATGTTACGAATATTTGATTGAATGTTACGAATATTTGCTTGAATGTTACTGATATTTGATTGAATGTTACTTATATTTGATTGAATGTTACTGATATTTGCTTGAATGTTACGAATATTTGATTGAATGTTACTTATATTTGATTGAATGTTACTTATATTTGCTTGAATATTACTGATATTTGCTTGAATGTTACTTATATTGGCTTAAATGTTACTTATTTTTGCTTGAATGTTACTTATATTTGCTTGAATGTTACTAATATTTGCTTGAATGTTACTTATATTTCATTGAATGTTACTTATATTAGCTTAAATGTTACTAATATTTGCTTGAATGTTACTTATATTTGCTTGAATGTTACTTATATTTCATTGAATGTTACTTATATTTGATTGAATGTTACTGATATTTGCTTGAATGTTACGAATATTTGATTGAATGTTACGAATATTTGTTTGAATGTTACTTATATTTGCTTGAATGTTACTTATATTTGATTGAATGTTACTTATATTTGATTGAATGTTACTTATATTTGCTTGAATGTTACTTATAATTGATTGAATGTTACTTATATTTGATTGAATGTTACTGATATTTGATTGAATGTTACTTATATTTGATTGAATGTTACTGATATTTTATTGAATGTTACTGATATTTGATTGAATGTTACTTATATTTGATTGAATGTTACTTATATTTGATTGAATGTTACTTATATTTGATTGAATGTTACATATTTTTGATTGAATGTTACTTATATTTGATTGAATGTTACTTATATTTGATTGAATGTTACTTATATTTGATTGAATGTTACTGATATTTGCTTGAATGTTACGAATATTTGATTGAATGTTACGAATATTTGCTTGAATGTTACGAATAATTGATTGAATGTTACTGATATTTGCTTGAATGTTACTTATATTGGCTTAAATGTTACTTATTTTTGCTTGAATGTTTATTATATTTGATTGAATGTTGCTTATATTTGCTTGAATGTTACTTATATTTGCTTGAATGTTACTTATATTTGATTGAATGTTACTTATATTTGCTTGAATGTTACTTATATTTGATTGAATGTTACTTATATTTGCTTGAATGTTACTTATATTTGCTTGAATGTTACTTATATTTGCTTGAATGTTACTTATATTTGATTGAATGTTACTTATATTTGCTTGAATGTTACTTATATTTGATTGAATGTTACTTATATTTGATTGAATGTTACTTATATTTGCTTGAATGTTATTTATATTTGATTGAATGTTACTTATATTTGCTTGAATGTTACTTATATTTGATTGAATGTTACTTATATTTGCTTGAATGTTACTTATATTTGCTTGAATGTTACTACTATTTGATTGAATGTTACTTTTTTTTTTTTTTTCTTACAAAGGCATCACAACATTATCAAGGCCCAGAGGCCACTCAAGGATAAGGGTTAAAGAGTGTACAGTAGAAATTGGTCAATACAGTAATCATTAGTAAGGAAAATTTGGTAAATTTAATAACTTATATGGAACGGCTCATCAAGAACTTATTCACTTTAGACTTGAACACAACCATATTGTAGTCAGCCGGAAAGCAGGAAAACGGAAGACAATTCCACAGGCGTGCTGTTCTAATAAAAAAGCTTTGTTCATGGAATCTACGTTTAGGTTTAGGCACAGATAAAGAGTGGGGGAAATTATTGATAGTGTTTACAGCTAGACGAGTGTTTCTTGTGAAAGTTTGGCGAGGGGGGACCATAGATTGAAGCTCAGTTGAACACTTTCCATGAAAATAACGATACATCAGAGACAAACTCGCAACATCTCTTCTGTGAGATAGAGGTTGCAAGGAGGAGAAAAGGACATCTCCTACGAGGCTACGAAGTCTATTTTGAACTCTATCAAGGCAGGACAAGTCCTTTCTAGCAGCTCCTGCCCAGATGTGGCAACAGTATTCCATCCTTGGACGTACCTGGCTCTTATATAGGTAGAGAATAGCATCAGCAGTGAGATATCTACTGGATCGATAGAAAGATCCCACCATTTTTCCAGCGGCCTTGGCAACAGATTTGATATACGTGTTCCATTTAAGATCAGGAGTAATGGTCAAGCCCAGAAGCTTGTCAAAACTTGAGGCCTCCTGAAGACAAGAGCCATTCATTTCAATTGATGCCAGATGTGGATTAGAATGTTGATGATTTAAAGAGAGAAACTTGGTTTTAGATGCATTAAAAGTAACCAGCCACTCCTTTCCCCATTGTACTACGTGCTCAAGATCAGAGGAGAGAGAATTGGAGAGAACTTGGTCGTTTACTGTCTTAGATGTGGTACCATAAATGGTAGTGTCGTCAGCATAAATGTCTACAAATGATGTAAGGATATGATTTGGAAGATCATTAATGTAGATCAGGAAAAGAGTTGGGCCCAGGATGGATCCCTGAGGGACACCGGCATTAATACTGTGAGCTTCTGATTTTTGCCCCTCAACTACTACTCTTATGAACCTATCAGAAAGAAATGATTTAATAATTGAGAAGACTTTTCCAGCTATACCATAGCTAGCGATCTTATGAAGTAAACCTTTATGCCATACCCTATCAAAGGCTTTAGATATGTCAAGAGCAATTGCCCTAGAAAGATTGCCACCGTCGAGAGATTTGCTAATCCTATGCGATATAACTGTAAGGACATCTGCTGTAGATCTAGCAGAACGGAAACCATATTGAGTGTCACTAAGAAGGTTATTTTTGTTGAGATGTTTGATTACTTCTGTATTTAACACAGATTCTAGCAACTTACTCATGACGCACAGGAGACTTATTGGCCTGTACTGAGAGGGGGATGAGCGATCACCTGAATTCTTAAATACAGGGCATACTGATGAGATTTTCCAGGGAGATGGGAAACTATTCTCCTTAAGACAACGTTTAAACAGTTTTGTAAGTATGGGCGCTAATTCAGGTTGAAGTTTTTTGAGTACTATAATTGGAATACCATCAGGGCCAGTTGCTTTACTCGAATCAAGTTTTTTGATTAGCTTGGCAACATCACGTACAGATATACGTATATCACATAGCGTGTTTTCTGATACAGGAGGAAATATTGGGGGTTAGCGGTCTTGGTCGCAAAGGGTAGAATTAGCTGCAAAGTTCTTGACAAAGAGTTTGGCTTTGTCTGATGCTGACGAGATTACCTCAGGTCCATTGATAATAGTTGGGATGGAGCACACGCTTCTGTTCAGGATTCTGTTTGCTATTTGCCAAAACTGGTGGGAACCAAGCCGCTGCTCAGCTACTTTGGACTTAACAGATTGAGCATACAACTCTCTTGCGTTCCTTATTACTTTCTTACAATGGTTGCTGGCAGTCCTGAAAACGGCTTTAGTTTCCATACATCTATTACGTTTGAAGCAGTGGAAAAAGTGATTTCTGTGCGCAATGGCAGCAGCACATTCTGGAGAGAACCATGGCTGGCTGTTAGGTTTTTGCTGAAACTTTTTAGAGGGTATGAAATGGTCAATACCTACAATTAACCATTCAGTTAGGTCTAATACTATAGAGGACACATCCTTTTTAAACATGGAATGCAGAGGTAGATCAGTTATAAATGTACGGAAGCTATCCCAGTCAGCCTTAGTGTATCGATATACTGTACGATGAAGAGGTATGTCTGGGGACTTATTACATTTCATTTTTATCTTAATTGATACAACAGAGTGGTCGGAAGATCGAAGAGGCGACAGAACAGAAACTGAACATAGTTCAGGGCAAGTTGTGAGAAAAAGGTCTAGTAGGCTCGCATACTGGCCGTCATTATCGGGCACACGGGTAGGTTTCTGAACAATCTGAGTGAGGTCATAGGCAATGGAGAAATCATGACAGAACCTCCCCTCATCATCGGTCTTGTTTGAGTGGGTCAACCATTCGACGTTGTGAACATTGAAGTCTCCACATACGTGAATGTTAGCTGAAGGATAAGTAGAAAGGACTTGGTCAATTTTCTCAGATATGCTTTGAAAGATAGTAACTCCGCTGTTGTGGGGGCGATAGAGAGTAAATATAAATGCAGTAGTGTGAGCTAAAGCAACCCGGAAGCACATATAGGGTAAGTTAGGATCTTCCCTGGAGATGTCCCTCCCACATGGAAAGCTATCTTTAATATAGGCACATATTCCATGCCCATGGCGATCTTGGGGGTCAGATTTAGAAGTTAAGTTAGAGTATCCTGAAATTGCAAACTCATCTAGGGAAATAGCCTGTCCAATGCCAGTTTCACTTAAAAATAAAAGGTCTGGTTTAGTCTCCTGTAATTGGGTTTCAACCTCTGGGAGGTTAGAACGAAGACCCCTGATGTTGGAGAAGGAGACATGGTAGTAGGGGTCTACGCTGGAAGTTGGAGAACCGGGTTTAATCGTGTATTTTTTCTTGAAACTTGTCATGATGAAATTTTGGAATTTGTGGACTAGGTCGACAGATTTTCTTAGAGCAGGACAGAGAGGGGAAACTAAGAGAGAAAAAGAAACGAAGAATTTACTTTTTTTTTTTTTTTGTAGCACATGATAAGGTAAAGCCGTAACAATTACCCACTAGTATGACATCGAGAGGCCCCACCATATTATATTATACTTATATTTGATTGAATGTTACTTATATTAGCTTGAATGTTACTTATATTTGCTTGAAAGTTATTTATATTTGCTTGAATGTTACTACTATTTGATTGAATGTTACTAATATTTGCTTGAATGTTACTTATATTTGCTTGAATGTTACTTATATTTGCTTGAATGTTACTTATATTTGCTTGAATGTTACTTATATTTGCTTGAATGTTACTTATATTTGCTTGAATATTACTAATATTTACTTGAATGTTACTAATATTTACTTGAATGTTACTTATATTTGATTGAATGTTACTTATATTTGATTGAATGTTACTTATATTTGATTGAATGTTACTTATATTTGATTGAATGTTACTTATATTTGATTGAATGTTACTTATATTTGATTGAATGTTACTTATATTTGCTTGAATGTTACTTATATTTGCTTGAATGTTACTAATATTGCTTGAATGTTATTTATATTTGATTGAATGTTACTTATATTTGATTGAATGTTATTTATATTTGATTGAATGTTACTTATATTTGATTGAATGTTACTGATATTTGATTGAATGTTACTAATATTTGCTTGAATAATTGTTTAATTTACCTTAACTAAGTATTGTAATTAATTTACCTTAACTAAGTATTGTAATTAATTTACTTAAGTTATTAATTTACCTTAACTAAGTATTGTAATTAATTTACCTTTACTAAGTATGTTAATTAATTTACTAAAGTTATTAATTTACCTTAACTAAGTATTGTAATTAATTTACCTAAGTTATTAATTTATTCTTACAGGAATACCGTATGATTTAATTTTCGATCTTGTGTACGTTGTAGAAAGAGTGATGTGCTCCTACATATCTTTTTGACTTTGTGGTGTCTAAGAAAAATAAGGTTTCTTTAGTTGATAAGGACAAAATCAATTGAAACCAATTTTATTCATATAACTTTATCATCAGGACAATTATTGCCTAGACAAGAGTACAAAACTATGAGGTGCCTTCAATAAGTTTCGATCGATACCTCCGTTCAGTCGCGAAAGACAAAGGATACCCCCTGTAGGGGCAGCTGCACGTGTAATTGTGAGGCAAGGGTTGCGCAATCTCCAACCACACCTCATCTGAATCAGCACTGCTTGAGTCCAGTGGCAAGGAGAAGTCCTGGATGACTGGAAACAATGCTGAGATAAGCGAAGAGCACATACAACACCTGAAAGTCCTAAATAGTCACCCATTTTAGAACTGACCAGGTTAAACGTTGCTTAACTTCGGCAATCCAGGGGGAACCAGTGTGTTAAGGTGATTATGCCGTATGTTTGAATAACCACATCTTCTGATCCTAATCTAACTTTGAGGAGTGCAACTTCATAGCAGAAACTACTTTTGATACTAATGCGATTAACTCTAACTACCCCCGCATGGGGCAAACCCTCTCAGTGCTGATAGACCTGCAGATCTCGTCAGTTCATCCATCTAGGAGAAGGAGAACTCTGATGTCAAACCTGTGCCACTGACCTCATATCTCTTGGCATCAAATGAGGGAGGGGGGGCGTCCTCAGTCCTGGTTGACAACATCCCTAGAACTGGTGACTATCAAATCACCGGTTTGCAAACCTAAGCTGCTTAAGGACTAGGTCGGCTCTGCCTACCGACTGGCTTCCATACTTCTTCTTTAGCAAGGAGCAGAGGTGTGAACATAAGGACTCATAAGAGACACTCAGTGCTTGGCTTCGTTTCCTGAATAGGGCAATGGACGCCATTCTCCACACCTGCTTCATTCCCTTCCCCTGAACTAGGCATCTTGGGAGTATTTATTTACCATGTATGCAAACATGATTGGACTGGGCCATTCTTGTCTGACAGGTTTGAGGGTACCAGTTTAACAGTTTGTCTAGCTGCTATATTCCAACTGACAGTACAGGGGCCCTAACTCTTTGGTAGTGCTTAGAGCGGCTGCTCTATCATCAGTTGTATAATATTGGGATGATTGTAGTGCCTCCTCGCTTGAGGCTTGCATTTATAAATATCCATGGAATTAGAATTAATTTAGATGCGGTAGAATCATTTCTCCCCGGTTATCTTAGCGCTAAGTAAAACTAACTTGCACTCCTCCACCCCCTCAAACCACTTCAACATGTTTTTTTTTATTCAATTTTTACTCCAAATCAAGGCACAGTGCCACTTCGAAGTAAGGGGCTACTATCGGGGACATAAGTTGCAGGGGTATTATGAAGGGAGATGAGTAGCAAGATGTCTGTCCACATTACACTTGAACTTCTGCATGTCAGTACAGTTGGGAAAGCAGAATCCCAGAAGAGAGTTCCAAAGTCTAGCAGGTCTGGGGAAGAAACTATTGGAGTAGAAGGCTTTCTTACACCTAAGGATCTCTACTGTGAAGGGGTGGGATTTAGCTGCTTGTCAGGTTTATCAGGGGTATTCACGTTGAGGGGGTACAAGTGTTTGTAGTTCGTTAGAGCATTCACCATTAAAGTACTTGTAGAACAGGCAGAGGGATGCAACATTTCATCGATGGGACAGAGGCTGAAGCCTAGATGACAGTTCAGGGCCTATCAGGTTGGCGACTCTCTTTTGAACCCTGTCCAGGAGTGAGAGACAAATAGCAGATGCACCAGCCTAAATGTGACAACAATACTCCATACATGGGCGAATGGTAGCCTTATAGAGGTATAGGATACTTTCAGGCATAAGTAGCTTTCAAACACGGTAGAGAGAGCCCACCTTCTTCGTGGCAATACTCTCAATGTATCTATTCCAGTTCATGTTTCCTGTAAATGTTAGGTCGGAGAGTTTTAAGGAAGTACTTTTGGGTAATGTATTCTTGGCCATTGCTATTTGTGGTAGAGAAGGTTTCTTGTAATTATTGAAGGAAACAAGTTTAGTTTTGGCAACATTGAATGTGACCATCCATTTTTATCCCTATTTCACTACAGATTGAAGGTCTTTCTCTAGTGTTTCTGCCATTTCCTTAGATATGTGTTCATTTGTTTTCCCCTCGTGCCTGTTATAGAAAGTGGTGTCATCAGCAAATATACCCATCTCAGAGACAATTTTATCAGGGAAGTCATTTATGAATATCAAGAATAATAAAGATCTAAGAATAGACCCCTCAGGTACTCCCACATTTATATCATATTGTTTGGATGTACGATTGTCGAGGACAACCTGAATTTTTCTCTTATTTAAGAAGGATTTAATTACATTATGTATTCTTCCAGTGATACCATATGATCTAATTTCCTTAGAAGACCATCATGCCATAACCATCGATAAAATATTGCATCAGTCTGCCTGTTTTACAAGTATTTTAATGGTGGATGCTCTGACGAACTACAAGTCCTTGTGCCACCTCGATGGAAATACATCCAACAAACTCGACAAGCAGCAAAATCCCACCCCTACATAGTAGAGATCCCTACATGTAAGAAAGCTTTCTACTCCAATGGTTTCTTCCGTAGGACTACTAGACTTTGGAACTCCCTTCCGGGTCCCTGCTGCCCCAACTGTACTGACATACAGAAGTTCAAGTGTAATGTAAACAGCCATCTTGCTGTTCAACTCCCTACTTAGTAGCCCTAAAAATTATCTCCCAGATATTAGCTTCCTACATTAAAGTGGCACTGTGCCTTGTTTGGGATGAAAATGCAATAAAAAAAAATTTACAAAAATATCTGAAATCTTTCCTTGTCTTTGTTTCTTTGTGACTGTCTGCATACAACTTGTGGGTCCCGAGTGTTGACACGTAACAACTACATTACAGACAAGTATTTTTTGGTGAATGTTTTATGGGGGTGGGGACCATAGACTGCGGTTGTCAGTGAAGAATCTGACCATGCTGATGATCTGGATGATTGCAAAGCATTCATGAATTATGTCGACACCAACATCAGCGCAGAAGTAATGTAAGTGCAGTAAAACTTGTTTTGTTTCTTTGATTTTATTGAACTTCATTATTACAATATTACATTATTACATTATTACAATATTACATTATTACATTATTACATTATATCATTGTTTACATTATTACATTATTACAATGTTTACATTATTACAGTATTACAATATTACATTATTACAGTATTACATTATTACATTATATCATTGTTTACATTATTACATTATTACAATGTTTACATTATTACAGTATTACAATATTACATTATTACAGTATTACATTATTACATTATTACATTATATCATTGTTTACATTATTACATTATTACAATGTTTACATTATTACATTATATCATTGTTTACATTATTACATTATTACAATGTTTACATTATTACAGTATTACATTATTACAGTATTACAATGTTTACATTATTACAGTATTGCAATGTTTACATTATTACAATATTACATTATTACATTATTACAATATTACATTATTACATTATTATATAATTACAATGTTTACATTATTACATTATTACAATGTTAACATTATTACAGTATTACATTATTACATTATTTACATTATTACATTATTACAATGTTTACATTATTACAGTATTACATTATTACAGTATTACAATGTTTACATTATTACAGTATTGCAATGTTTACATTATTACAATATTACATTATTACATTATTACAATATTACATTATTACATTATTACATAATTACAATGTTTACATTATTACATTATTACAATGTTTACATTATTACAGTATTACATTATTACATTATTTACATTATTACATTATTACAATGTTTACATTATTATATTATTACAGTATTACAGTATTACAATTATTACATTATTACATTATTTACATTATTACAATGTTTACATTATTACATTATTACATTATTTACATTATTACATTATTACAATGTTTACATTATTACATTATTACAATGTTTACATTATTACAGTATTACATTATTACCTTATTTACATTATTACATTATTACATTATTTACATTATTACATTATTACATTATTTACATTATTTACATTATTACATTATTTACATAATTACATTATTACATTATTTACATTATTTACATTATTACATTATTACAATGTTTACATTATTACAGTATTACATTATTTACATTATTACATTATTACAATGTTTACATTATTACAGTATTACATTATTTACATTATTACATTATTACAATGTTTACATTATTACATTATTACAGTATTACAGTATTACAATGTTTACATTATTACATTATTACATTATTTACATTATTACATTATTACAATGTGTACATTATTACATTATTACAGTATTACAGTATTACAATGTTTATATTATTACAGTATTACATTATTACATTATTTACATTATTACATTATTACAATGTTTACATTATTACATTATTACAATGTTTACATTATTACATTATTACAATGTTTACATTATTACATTATTACAATGTTTACATTATTACATTATTACAATGTTTATATTATTACAGTATTACATTATTACATTATTTACATTATTACATTATTACAATGTTTACATTATTACAGTATTACAGTATTACAATGTTTACATTATTACATTATTACAATGTTTACATTATTACAGTATTACATTATTACAATGTTTACATTATTACAATGTTTACATTATTACATTATTACAATGTTTACATTATTACATTATTACAATGTTTACATTATTACAGTATTACATTATTACATTATTTACATTATTACATTATTACAATGTTTACATTATTACAGTATTACAGTATTACAATGTTTACATTATTACATTATTACAATGTTTACATTATTACAGTATTACATTATTACAATGTTTACATTATTACAATGTTTACATTATTACATTATTTACATTATTACAATGTTTACATTATTACATTATTACAATGTTTACATTATTACATTATTACATTATTACAGTATTACATTATTACAATGTTTACATTATTACATTATTACATTATTACAGTATTACATTATTACAATGTTTACATTATTACAATGTTTACATTATTACATTATTACAGTATTACATTTTTACAATGTTTACATTATTACATTATTACATTATTTACATTATTACATTATTACATTATTTACATTGTTACATTATTACATTATTACAATGTTTACATTATTACAATATTGCATTATTACATTTTTACAGTATTACATTATTACATTATTACAATGTTTACATTATTACAGTATTACATTATTACATTATTACAATGTTTACATTATTACAGTATTACATTATTACATTATTACATTATTACAATGTTTACATTATTACAGTATTACATTATTACATTATTACAGTATTACATTATTACATTATTACAATGTTTACATTATTACAGAATTACATTATTACATTATTACAGTAGTACATTATTACATTATTACAATGTTTACATTATTACAGTATTACATTATTACATTATTACAATGTTTACATTATTACAGTATTACATTATTACATTATTACAGTATTACATTATTACATCATTACAATGTTTACATTATTACAGTATTACATTATTACATTATTACATTATTACAATGTTTACATTATTACAGTATTACATTATTTACATTATTACATTATTACAGTATTACATTATTACATTATTACAATGTTTACATTATTACAATATTACAGTATTACATTATTACATTATTACAATGTTTACATTATTACAATATTACATTATTACAATGTTTACATTATTACAATGTTTACATTATTACATTATTACATTATTACAATGTTTACATTATTACAATATTACATTATTACAATGTTTACATTATTACATTATTACATTATTACATTATTACAGTGTTTACATTATTACAATGTTTACATTATTACAATGTTTACATTATTACAATGTTTACATTATTACATTATTACATTATTACAATGTTTACATTATTACATTATTACATTATTACAATGTTTACATTATTACATTATTACATTATTACATTATTACAATGTTTACATTATTACAATGTTTACATTAATACATTATTACATTATTACAGTGTTTACATTATTACATTATTACAATATTACATTATTACAATGTTTACATTATTACATTATTACATTATTACAGTATTACATTATTACAATGTTTACATTATTACATTATTACATTATTACAGTATTACATTATTACAATGTTTACATTATTACAATGTTTACATTCTTACATTATTACATTATTACAATGTTTACATTATTACATTATTACAGTATTACATTATTACAATGTTTACATTATTACATTATTACAATGTTTACATTATTACATTATTACATTATTACAATGTTTACATTATTACATTATTACATTATTACAGTATTACATTATTACATTATTTACATTATTACATTATTTACATTATTACATTATTACATTATTTACATTATTTCATTATTACATTATTTACATTATTACATTATTTACATTATTACATTATTACAATTTTTAGATTATTACATTATTACATTATTACAATGTTTACATTATTACATTATTACAATATTTACATTATTACATTATTACAGTATTACATTATTACAATGTTTACATTATTACATTATTACATTATTACAGTATTACATTATTACATTATTTACATTATTAGAGTATTACATTATTACAATGTTTACATTATTACAGTATTACATTATTACAATGTTTACATTATTACATTATTACAATGTTTACATTATTACAGTATTACATTATTACAATATTACAATATTACATTATTACATTATTACGTTATTACAATGTTTACATTATTACATTATTACATTATTACAATATTTACATTATTACATTATTACATTATTACAATGTTTACATTATTACATTATTACATTATTACAGTATTACATTATTACAATGTTTACATTATTACATTATTACATTATTACAATGTTTACATTATTACATTATTACATTATTACATTATTACAATGTTTACATTATTACAATGTTTACATTATTACATTATTACATTATTATATTATTACATTATTACAATGTTTACAATATTACATTATTACATTATTACAGTATTATATTATTACATTATTACAATGTTTACATTATTACATTATTACAATGTTTACATTATTACATTATTATTACATTATTACATTATTACATTATTACATTATTACAGTATAACATTATTACATTATTACAGTATTACATTATTACAATGTTTAAATAAATCAGTATTACATTATTACATTATTACATTATTACAGTATTACATTATTACAATGTTTACATTATTACAGTATTACATTATTTACATTATTACATTATTTCATTATTACATTATTACATTATTACAATGTTTACATTATTACAATGTTTACATTATTACATTATTACAATGTTTACATTATTACAATATTACATTATTACATTATTAGAGTATTACAATGTTTACATTATTACAATATTACATTATTACATTATTACAGTATTACAATGTTTACATTATTACAATATTACATTATTACATTATTGCATTATTACAATGTTTACATTATTACAATATTACATTATTACATTATTACAGTATTACAATGTTTACATTATTACAATATTACATTATTACATTATTACATTATTACATTATTACAATGTTTACATTATTACAATATTACATTATTTACATTATTACATTATTACAAATTACATTATTACATTATTACATTATTACATTATTACAATGTTTACAATATTACATTATTACATTATTACAATTATTACATTATTACATTATTACAGTATTACATTATTACATTATTACAATGTTTAGATTATTACAGTATTACATTATTACAGTATTACATTATTACATTATTACAATGTTTACATTATTACAATTATTACATTATTACATTATTACAGTATTACATTATTACATTATTATATTATTACAATGTTTATATTATTACAATGTTTACATTATTACAATATTACATTATTACATTATTACATTATTACAATATTACATTATTACAATATTACATTATTACATTATTACAATGTTTACATTATTACATTATTACAATGTTACATTATTACAATATTACATTATTACAATGTTTACAATATTACATTATTACATTATTACATTATTACAATGTTTACATTATTACAATGTTTACATTATTACAATGTTTACATTATTACAATGTTTACATTATTACATTATTACATTATTACAATGTTTACATTATTACATTATTACATTATTACAATGTTTACATTATTACATTATTACATTATTACATTATTACAATGTTTACATTATTACAATGTTTACATTATTACATTATTACATTATTACAATGTTTACATTATTACATTATTACAATATTACATTATTACAATGTTTACATTATTACATTATTACATTATTACAGTATTACATTATTACAATGTTTACATTATTACATTATTACATTATTACAGTATTACATTATTACAATGTTTACATTATTACAATGTTTACATTCTTACATTATTACATTATTACAATGTTTACATTATTACATTATTACAGTATTACATTATTACAATGTTTACATTATTACATTATTACAATGTTTACATTATTACATTATTACATTATTACAATGTTTACATTATTACATTATTACATTATTACAGTATTACATTATTACATTATTTACATTATTACATTATTTACATTATTACATTATTACATTATTTACATTATTTCATTATTACATTATTTACATTATTACATTATTTACATTATTACATTATTTACATTATTACATTATTACAATTTTTAGATTATTACATTATTACATTATTACAATGTTTACATTATTACATTATTACAATATTTACATTATTACATTATTACAGTATTACATTATTACAATGTTTACATTATTACATTATTACATTATTACAGTATTACATTATTACATTATTTACATTATTACAGTATTACATTATTACAATGTTTACATGATTACAGTATTACATTATTACAATGTTTACATTATTACAGTATTACATTATTACAATATTACAATATTACATTATTACATTATTACGTTATTACAATGTTTACATTATTACATTATTACATTATTACAATATTTACATTATTACATTATTACATTATTACAATGTTTACATTATTACATTATTACATTATTACAGTATTACATTATTACAATGTTTACATTATTACATTATTACATTATTACATTATTACATTATTACAATGTTTACATTATTACATTATTACATTATTACATTATTACAATGTTTACATTATTACAATGTTTACATTATTACATTATTACATTATTATATTATTACATTATTACAATGTTTACAATATTACATTATTACATTATTACAGTATTATATTATTACATTATTACAATGTTTACATTATTACATTATTACAATGTTTACATTATTACATTATTATTACATTATTACATTATTACATTATTACATTATTACAATGTTTACATTATTACATTATTACATTATTACAGTATAACATTATTACATTATTACAGTATTACATTATTACAATGTTTAAATAAATCAGTATTACATTATTACATTATTACATTATTACAGTATTACATTATTACAATGTTTACATTATTACAGTATTACATTATTTACATTATTACATTATTTCATTATTACATTATTACATTATTACAATGTTTACATTATTACAATGTTTACATTATTACATTATTACAATGTTTACATTATTACAATATTACATTATTACATTATTAGAGTATTACAATGTTTACATTATTACAATATTACATTATTACATTATTACAGTATTACAATGTTTACATTATTACAATATTACATTATTACATTATTACATTATTACAATGTTTACATTATTACAATATTACATTATTACATTATTACAGTATTACAATGTTTACATTATGACAATATTACATTATTACATTATTACATTATTACATTATTACAATGTTTACATTATTACAATATTACATTATTTACATTATTACATTATTACAAATTACATTATTACATTATTACATTATTACATTATTACAATGTTTACAATATTACATTATTACATTATTACATTATTACAATTATTACATTATTACATTATTACAGTATTACATTATTACATTATTACAATGTTTAGATTATTACAGTATTACATTATTACATTATTACAGTATTACATTATTACATTATTACAATGTTTACATTATTACAATTATTACATTATTACATTATTACAGTATTACATTATTACATTATTATATTATTACAATGTTTACATTATTACAATATTACATTATTACATTATTACATTATTACAATATTACATTATTACAATATTACATTATTACATTATTACAATATTACATTATTACATTATTACAATATTACAATGTTTACAATATTACATTATTACATTATTACATTATTACAGTATTACATTATTACATTATTACAATGTTACATTATTACAATATTACATTATTACATTATTACAATATTACATTATTACATTATTACAATATTACATTATTACAATATTACATTATTACATTATTAAAATGTTTACATTATTACATTATTACATTATTACATTTTTACAATGTTTACAATATTACATTATTACATTATTACATTATTACAATATTACATTATTACAATATTACATTATTACATTATTACAATATTACATTATTACATTATTACAATATTACATTATTACAATGTTACATTATTACAATATTACATTATTACAATGTTTACAATATTACATTATTACATTATTACATTATTACAATATTACATTATTACATGATTACATTATTACAATGTTTACAATATTACATTATTACATTATTACAGTATTACATTATTACATTATTACAATATTACATTATTACATTATTACAATATTACATTATTACATTATTACATTATTACAATATTACATTATTACAATGTTTACAATATTACATTATTACATTATTACAATATTACATTATTACATTATTACAGTATTACATTATTACAATGTTTACATGCAATAACACATTTCATAATTTCAGTTCTCATAATACTTATCAAAACTATCATATCTTTTTTGTTATTACATTTTCACCCCAAACAAGGCACATTACTACTTGGATGTAGAAGGCTACTATCAAGGACATAAGTCGCAGGAATACTATGTAGGGAGTTGAGTAGCAAGATTTCTATTCACATTAAACTTCAACTTCTGCATGTCAGTATAATTGGAAAAGCAGAAACCCCAAACGGAATTCCAAAGTCTAATAGTTTTGGGGAAGAAACTATTAGAGTAGAAGGCTTTCTTACATCTAGGGATCTCAACTGTGTAGGGGTGGGACTTTGCTGCTTGTCAGGTTTGTCGGGGGTATTTTCGTCAAGGGGGTATAAGGGCATGTAGTTCGTCGGAGCATTCACCATTAAAATACCTGTAGAACAGGCAGAGGGATGCACCATTTCGTTGATGGGACAGAGGCTTAAGCCTAGATGACAGTTCAGGACCTATCAGGTTGGCGACTCTCTTTTGAACTCTGTCCAGGAGTGAGAGACTTGTAGCAGATGCACCAGCCCAGATGTGACAACAATACTCCATACATGAACGAAAGGTGGTCTTGTAGAGGTACAGGATACGCTCAGGCATAAGAACTTTCTAGCACGGTAGAGAGAGCCCACCTAACTCATAGCAGCCCTGGCAATGTTTTCGATGTATCTGTTCCAAATCATGTTCCCTGTGTACGTTAAGCTGAAGAGTTTTTATGAAATACTTTCAGGTAATGTATCTTTAGCCATGGCTATTGGTGCATGAGAAGGTTTCTTATAATTATTAACGGAAACAAGGTTAGTCTTGATAGCGTTGAACGTTACCATCCATTTTTGTCCTCATTTCACTGCAGATTAGAGGTCTCCTGGTAGGGTTTCCATATTGGATATGTATTTATTCGTTTTCCCCTCATGTGTGCTATAGAGCATGGTGTTGTCGGCAAATATTTTTTTTTTTTTTTTTTTTTTACACAGTGATCACCACTTATCAAGGCCCAGAAGCCACTCAGGGATAAGGGTTATTGCAAGTACATTACGTTAGTGTGGAGATTTGATGAAGTGTTTACTTAAGGGGGCAGTTCATTAGGAATTTATTAACACTGGACTTGAAGACATCCAAGTTGTATTCCGGTGGGAAGCAGGCAGACGGAACAGAGTTCTACAGGCGTGCAGTTCTAAGAAAGAAGCTTTGTTCATGGAATCCGCGTTTTGATTTAGGCACAGATATAGAGTGGGGGAAATTTTTCATAGTGGATTCAGCTAGACGGGTGTTTTTCATGAAAGATTGGCGAGGGGGGACCAGAGATTGGAGTTCAGACGAGCACCTGCCATGGAAATAACGATAAAACAAGGATAGGCTCGCAACATCTCTTTTGTGGGAGAGAGGTTGCAGGGTAGAGAAAAGGGCATCCCCCACTAAGCCACGAAGTCTATTTTGTACTCTGTCAAGGCAGGATAGGCTGTTTTTAGCAGCTCCTGCCCAGATATGGCAACAGTATTCTATCCTTGGACGTACTTGGCTTTTATATAGATAGAGAATTGCATCAGTAGTGAGATATCTTCTGGAGCGGTAGAAGGATCCCACCATCTTCCCAACGACCTTGGCAACAGACTTGATGTACATGTTCCATTTCAGATCAGGAGTGAAGGTCAAACCCAGAAGCTTGTCAAAACACGGGGCCTCACCCAGACGAGAGCCATCCATCCCAATTGATGCCAGATGGGGATCAGAGCGTTGATGATGTAAGGATAGGATATACCTATCTCAGAGACTATTTTATCATGGAGGTCATTAATAAATAGCAGGAAGAATAAAGGTCCAACGATCGATCCTTGAGGTACACTCGCATTTATATCCTGTTGTTTGAATGTACGACCGTCGAGGACAACCTGGATTCTATATTCCTGAGATACACGGGCTACAAAGTCACAAAATTTGAACCTGTTTTCTGACGTTTTTTAAAAAGTGGCGTTTAGAAAATGGGGGCCTCAATTCTAGTTTCATATTTCACAATCAGATTTATTTGCAAATTGTTTTAAACTATACAAATGTCTAATAAATCATAAATAGGATACAATCATATTAACAGCAATTTTAGTCTTAAACACATCCTCGTATACGTCTGACCAGTGCTTTTTGAATAAACCTAATAATATGAAAATTAGATGGGCGAACAATCGATTTTACAAAATAGAGAAAATGGAAAATGTTACAAATCAATGCCATCAGCATATCAGGTCTAATCATATATATATATATATATATATATATATATATATATATATTTGCAAAGTAATCACCACTTATCAAGGCCTAGATGCTAATCGAGGATGAGGGTTAAAGAGTGTACATTGGTCAAAAGGACAATATCATAGTTATCGTTAGAAGTGTAAATTTATAAATTGGATTAATTAAGGGTAACGGTTCATCAAGAACTTGTTTACATTGGACTTGAAAACGGTCATATTGTAGTCAGCTGGAAAGCAGGTAAACGGAAGAAAGTTTCGCAGGTTTGCAGTTCTTAGAAAGAAACTTTGTTCATGGAATCTGTGTTTAGGTTTAGGCACAGATAAAGAGTGGGGGAAATTATTGATAGTGGTTACAGCCAAATGAGTGTTTTTCATGAATGTTTGGTGAGGGAGGGGGGGCTATAGTTTGGAGCTCAGACGAGCACTTGTCATCAAAATAATGATAGAACAGAAACAGACTCGCAACATCTCTTCTGTGGGAAAGAGGTTGCAGGGAAGAGAAAAGGGCATCCCCAACTAGGCTACAAAGTCTATTCTGAACTCTGTCAAGGCAGGATAAGTTCTTCCTAGCAGCTCCTGCCCAAATGTGACAGCAATACTCACACCTTAGACATACCTGGCTTTTATATAGGTAGAGAATTGCATCAGCAGATAGATATCTACTGGCTCAATAGAAGGATCCCATCATTTTTCCAGTGACCTTGGCAACAGATTTGATGTACATATTCCATTTCAGATCAGGAGTAAAGGTCAAGCCCAGAAACTTGTCAAAACATGGAGCCTCCCCAAGACGAGAGCCATTCATTTCAATTGATGCCAGATGGGGATCAGAACGTTGATGATGCAAAGAAGCTGGCCCTATCGTCGATTTGTAGAGATAGAGATTAGTCATTGGGGACACTAATTCCTACTATGCTTCATTCTCCTTGTTTCATATCACATTCTCCATTTTCAAAAATGTTTCATTCGTACGGAAGAGAAAAATGTTTCAGTCGTACGGAAGAGAAAAATGTTTCATTCGTACGGAAGAGAAAAATGTTCATTTATGAAAAAAACACGAATGTCTTGTTTGTGACATTATTCGTTCATCAAGTGTTTCTCTCAGTAAATTGATCATCTTGTGCGCTGTGTGGCATGTGGTTCCATCCTGCTGAAGTCACATGATGAATTGCCAAACCAAGCTGACCTCAAGATAACTGAATCTTCATTTTTTCAATTGGCAAATCTGCAACAAAAGAAAATAAAATGAAAGGTCTATTTGATGAAATTATTCGTGTTTGCACGCTGTGTGGCATGTGACTCCATCCTACTGAAATCACATGATGAATTGCCAAACCAAGCTGAACTCAAAATAGACGATAGTTGCCAATTGCCAAATCTGCCGTTAAAGAACATAGTTGTTTGTTGCCTCTAAAACAAACAAAAAACATGTGTAGCGGTCTATGGTATAGAAGGAAATGCGTGTTCATCTCACGTTCGTGTGTCGCCAATTTGTAGTGGACTGGTGGATACATAGTCGTACAAAATAGGAAAAATGATTAGCATTGCGAAAGGAAAAATGAATTTTTTTGAGGGAGGAACGAACAACGCGTTTATTTGAAGTAAATGAACTAGAATTTTGAAGAAACACATGAATGAAAAGGGTACTACACGTGTTTAGTTTGCCGTGCATCTCTCGTGAGAAGGAAAGTCTATTGTTGTAGAGAGAGAAAGAGAGAAAGTCAATCCAGTTTGGTGTGCGTCTCTCGCTGTTAGCTGGTGAGAAGGAAAGTCTATTGTTGTAGATAGAGAGGGAGAGAAAATGAGAAAAAGTCAATCCAGGCCATGGAGATAGAAAACGTGTAAGGTGTACGTACCGTCAGTTAACTCTTGCCCCCACATATACAGTAGCAGGGAACGTGACGTGCGCAGGCGTGTGGGCCCCAAAAGGGGCGAATGGTTCGTTGAACCTCTCAGCTCGGAAGCTAACTTGAAAAGGGCTGGAAACAGCTTGTCTCTTGCTTTTATACTTGTTTCCGGTGGTCTTTTGCGCATGTGTGGATTTCCTTTGAAAGGGGAAGTGACGTTGTCCATGTGTGCGTACGTTAGCGTGTGTGTGTATACACGTTAATGTGAGTGTATGTACGCGCACGTGAATATATCTACTTGTGTGTAGATGTGCGCATATGTTTGTGTGCGCGTATATATATATGACAAGAAATATGGCTTGAGATGTGAACGCATGTTTTTGTGTGAGACTAGGAAAGGCTCCCACACACGCTGTAAAGGAGAAATGGAAAAGCAAAAAGTGTTAGAATTGAAATAAGCCAATGAGTATGATTGAAAACTAAAAAGTTAGAAAGTGCAGACACTTTTAATTAAATGTTCCGTTAACATGGAAGAGGAAAGGTGTTCTTTTATGGAGAAAGGATGAATGTCTTGTTTAAAAGAAAAGGAAAAGAGTTAATTTATGAAGCAAGTGTACCATAAACCAGTGTTAAAGTCAGGGCCATATATTTCACTTTTTTTTTCTTTTTTTTTTTTTGGACTTCATTTAGTTTTAAGAGATCAAGGGAGCTATCACTTGAATCTGTTATTATTTAAATTTATATCCGAGAGCTCTTTTAAGAATAGATACTGTTCCCTTTATGGCTGCTATTTGTATCTCGTTACAGCTTTGTCTTCCAGGGATTGCTTCTAAGTATTTATGAAGATTCTTTTTTATTAAACCAGTTGCTCCTATCACAACCGGTATAATGTTTATTTCTTTCTGAGACCATGTCGTTTTTACATCATTTTTTAGGTGCTGATATTTTGTTATCCCCCTTCCCTCTCCGTTCAGCTCTATTAAGTCCATAGTCATTTGGGACTGTGACATCGATAATGAGCACAGTTCTTTCGGGCTTGTTCCATATTACAATGTCTGGTTTGATAGCCTTATCTTCCATGTATTTGCCAACCGGTATGTCTTTGTCATAGAACGTTGTCACTTTTCTGTTTGATGTTATTGGTGGTGGTTCATATTCCCAGATGTTGGATGATCTGTCAAATGTCAAGCAAAACAAGAAATGTAGGTCTGACCCTTTTTTTATGTGTGTGTGTGTGTCTGTGTGTTATAGTAAGTCCATGTATGTGTGTGTGGCTATAGTAACCATGCTGAGTCCATATTGCTTCTTGTTGAACCCCAAGGCTGAACTGATCACCTCCACAAGAGAAAATTTGCATCAGTTTGATCTCCTGATCAGAAAAGAGAAGATATACTGCTTGTGTTGACCTCTTTTTTATCGACTTCTATGGGAGGTTAGGGTTAGGGTTAGATGTCTAGTGGTTAACGACACGGACTGACAACCTGGGTTTGCCAATTTCAAATCCAGTTCGTTCGACCAAAAAAAAAATCACTTTCAATTACGATGTTGGTAACCTTCACACAGTCCCTCCTGTGATCCCCAATGTCTTTCTAGAAAGAATTCTGACTAGAAAAATATCAGAGAAACTAATTCCAACAATAGAATCTTCGGATTCATACGATATGATGATGACGATGATGATGATGATGATGATGATGAACTTCTATCATGTGCTCAGCTCGCCTGAGAGAAGACCTCTGATTGAACAATACAGAGAGGAAGTTGAATGCATGCACCAATCAGCGCTGAGCTTAAGAACCAAACACAGATTCAAAATCGTAAACGACAAACTGTTGCTGCTGCCGCTGTTATTGCGGCTACATATGTTCTCTCCTGAAATTATGAAAGATATTTTTCATTAATATTTAACAGCAAGTCCCATATTTACTGATTTAACAAAAAAAAAAAGATTTTGCAATGATTCATACCCCAAATATTGTCTTTGATTGTTTGTTTTTGTTCATAGTTTCTTTAACCATTTCGTTTTTTTTTCTTTGTTTCTGCATTGTTACCAGCTTTCATAAATACTCACATGCATGAAATTTGCACAAAAAGTTGTAAAAGCATTAAAAATGAAAAGAACAAACTTATTTTCTGGTGATTTTGGCCATCCATATTTAAAAACGGACAAACAAAAATATCAATAAATAAAATCATCATTGTTCTGTTTAACTCAGAGATTTTGAAGCAAAAGTTATGGGTTGCCATCTTGGATTGCCAGCTGGGCTGGTGCATCTGCCATAAGTCTCTTGCTCTAAGACAGGGTTAAAAAAAAAGTCTCAAATCTAATAAGTTCCGCACTATAGGCCAAGCTCAAACCTCTGTCCAACCACGACAATATTGAATCCCTGTGCCTGTTCTACAAGTATTTTAATGGAATATACTCTGATGAACTCGTAACACTTGTGCGCCCTCCCCCGACCTAACCACCCCGAATTAGCCCAACAATTGTTGAGTCTACTACTCTAATAGTTTATTTTGGCCAAGATTTTGTTGTAAACTTTTCAGAGTAAATAAATATATATAACTCAAAGTGTAGTATATGTTCTTCAGATGCTGCAGTTCAATTTCTTATTCTCTTTCAGTGCAGGAGAAATCCTTCTCGACTGAGACAATTTTAATTTTTGTTCATTTTCACCATGTTAAAAAACGACCCTGGTGTCTAACTTTGTCTCGTGGGGAGGCATTGTAAATAGGTACTCTAATAGTTTCTTCCTTCGAACTGCTAGACTTTGGAATTCCCTCCCTGTTTCCTTCTAACCTGTAGAAATTTAAATGTAATGTGAACAGACATCTTGCTGCTCATCTCCTAGATTTTCCCCACATTAAAATCTATCCTCATGAAGAAGTCAGTAAATAAAGACGTCATTAAAAAAAAAAAAAATGAAAACAGAAGCGAAATTAATCCCGATTAGCATGGAATATTCTTGCCACAAGTTTAAATGTAATGTGAACAGGTATCTTGCTGCTTAACTCCCCACAGTTTCCTGTTAGACACGATTTCAAATAGTAGCCCATTACGACCCAAGTAGCAGTATACGTTGTTTCGGGGTGAAAAGAAAGATCAAGAGTTCAACAGAGTTATCGCCCTTGGTAGTTCTCGGCAGATCTGCAAAAAAAGAATTGTCACCCAAGAGGCAGCAACCAGCCCCTCCCCTGCTCCTGGGAGAGCTGATCCCCTTTCCCCTCTCCACATTAAAAAAGGGCATTGTGCCTAATTTGCTTAGTGGGGAAGCAAATGAATACCATTCTATTCACAATAAAAAATCGAAAAGTTTAAATACAAACAAACAATTTATTTTTACTGAAGCAGAAAGCGTTATTTTTCTTTACAATAATCATAAAAAAACTAGAATTGTATTTACGAATCTTGGGAAGAAAAGCACTTGTTTAATGGAATGGGGAGTAGATTTTAGTTAAGGATGGCGTAACACATGCAACTGTTAAGGGTGCAAGGGAGAAAACTTCATAAATAATAAAAATATAGCGGAAGTTTGTTTGGTGAAAAAACAAAAAAAATATTTTTTTTTGGTCCAAAAAATGACAAAAAAAATGACGAAAGCGGAAGTTTGAGCGATAAAAAGCCCGCCAAAAAATATTAGCGAATGACGCGACCGCAAAACACGCATCATATCAGCAACTATGTCGTCCGTATTAGTTTAGTTTTAAAATGATTCATATTTTTGTCACACGGTAAGTTTTTATTTCTCTCTTCCCCTTTGCTTCGGTCGTATATATATATATATATATATATATATATATATATTAGAAAAAATCTTTAATTTGAACAATTTAAAACGAATTATTTAAAACTGTCAAGCAAAACAAGAAATGTAGGTCTGACCCCTTTTTTGTTTATGTTTTTTGTGTGGGTGGAATTTTCGAACCACGAATGATCGATCACTTAATTTTGTATTTAATATACTTTAAAAATATCATTTATCGGCTTTATTCAACTCTTGCGTGTCTGTTTACTTTCGTTTTTGTGCTGACTTCACGATGAATGCCCTGAAAACGTCCCTTCTGATTAATGTTTACCAGATAAAAAGAAATTCTGTTATTCTGAAAAAGTAAACAGCCAAGTTCGTTTGCTTATTTTAAAACTAGTAAACGTTAATCAGAAGGGACTTTTTCAAAAGCAAAACGGTCGGCAGAAAACGGAAGTAAACAAAGGCATGCAGGACTTGAACGACCGATAAAATATTGCATTTTTTTTTTCAGTAAATATTTGTAAAATAAAATGAATTTTAAAAAAAGACATTTAATTATGGAATGAAATCAACCAGAATGCCTTCCGGTTTCATCATAAACTCAGCCATTGTGAATAGCTACGTGAAAAAAAAAAAAAAAAAAAAAACTAAAGAATTACGGGGTATTGTGTATCTATGTTACCGTGCTGAAATAATAACGTCAGTATTTAGAAACCCATTCTTAACATGGGAGGAGAGGGTGTTTTGTGACTATCACCTAACAATTTAATAAACAAAAATATCGTAAAAGTTGAATTTAATGTGAAAATACTATTTAAAAAATAGCGCGGTAGCATAGATACATAAGCAGCAATTACGGTAACCGACGTAAATTATTTTACCTTGGTATGCTAAACTGCATTCTTGTACCATTATTTTGAAGAAAGCACTTGACCCATCTAATTTTATAGGAAAGACTATCTGCAGTAACCCCATTTTGTTTTTTCAATATTTTGAGCTTAAAAGCAATTTAGTATTTCGCATGAAATGGGGGGGGGGGCAATTAAAAAAAATCTTTGGAAATTAGTAAAATTAGCCGACGAACGATCAAATAAATAAAAAAAAATACTTTTTTAAAATTCGCCGACAAACGGTTTTAAAAGCCAGTTGATCTAAAAAGTCGGAACGAAAACCAAGTAGAATCGAAAAGATATTTTTTTAATAAAATAATTTTTTTGAAACAAATATATTTTTTTTTTTAATAAAAGTTTTGTTTTAAATGAATTATTTTTATATAACTCTCTACAAGTCTTAACTTCTTTAAAATTGTATTATTTGGATTCATCGGACCAGACTACTGTTCTCATCTTGAGTGTGATTTTTCACAACGTTTCGGTCGATGTAACCTCCGACCTTCTTCAGGTATATCTTGTCGAACTCGGAAATTTGGACGAAATTTTGAGCGGAACCCTTTATTTACCTCGTGGGGTAGTTTGCACTTGTTCTGTCAGCTCTAACCACTGCGGAGTGCGGCGCTGCGGCTGCGGCTGCGCCACGGGTGCACTGACTGCGTCGTCACGGGTCCTTGCAAACAAAGGACCCGCGGCGGCGGCGCAGTCAGTGGTTAAAGTACTTGGAAAAATCAGTTGTAAGGAAGTGATATATTCTCTTGAAGGTTCAATCGACAGTGTGGGCGACCGAAAAATACAATTACGAATTACTTAGAACCTTTATTCCGTCATGGCTTACAGAAAACAAGAAAAACAAAAAAACGGGGGGGGGGGGAGTCTCGATAATCGCCCAAAAATCGAAAATTATGAATTAGGAACAAATATATGGAGACTATTGCGAAAAGAAGGTGGACTCTCTGTGCTAAACGTTTTACCGTTTACGTCTGAAAGTATTTGTTTTTTAACAACTTTTTCGTACCTGTGGATTGTAATAAAACCTTCAGGTGTATCTTGTTGAACTCGGGAAATTTGGACGGAATTTCGAGCGGAACCCTTTATTTACTTCACGGGGGTAGTTTGCTCTTGTTCTGCCAGCTATTCTTAACACGGGGAAGGGGAGGTTGTTTTGTACTATTCTGTACTTTCACAAAAAAAATATCGTAAAACTTGAATTTAATTTGAAAATACTATTTTTTTTTTAAAATAGCACGGTAACATTAATGCATAATCACTGAATTTTTATTTTCATTGTTTTATTTCTTTGTATTTTATTTTTCTGTCGATTTCGTCATTAAATTTGTTTCCCAAAATAACTTTTTAATCTCGTAATCGTTTAAGGGACAGATGTTCGTAATGGGGGATTATTATGAAAGGATTTCTATTTCTTTTCAATTCAAATATTATAATAATAAATCAATATGAAACGTGAAAAGACAAAATTGAAAACGACGTACAGACGATAATTTTAGAGATTTGACGCACTTACCGATACCGGCAGCAAACTGAAAAAGTAGTAAAAAAACAAAAAAAATATACAACAAATAAACGTTACCAAAGGCAAGATAAGTTAACTATTCTGCCCATCTGGATAAGCTGGATTTTTTATTGCTTATTTTAAAGCGTTTATTTACTGTGAAAATATTTAGTTTTCTCACACTGCAAGAACTTAGACACTAGGGTCGGAAAGTAGAACTTAGACACTAGAGTAGGATTGAGAAGTCAGTGCTCCGACTGCTCCGTATCCCGAAGAAGGGCACTCACTGACCTGGAGAAAGTGCCTGGCCATCCCCGTCAGCATTCCCCGTTAAGGGCGCCTCAGGCGATTAGCAATAAACTAACCCCTTCTCTAAGAGAAAAGCCTGGGGGGGGGGGCTCCATGAACTGCACAGAACTTTACTCCCACTGTAAAATCAACAGCGATCGGATCATTACAGGAATGGTCTAATCTCTGTTGATTTTGGGGGCCCAGGATAAAAATCCCCGAGTGCCGTGTCTTAAATTAGTGCACAGAAAAAGGCTGCATTAGACGATGATCTGGAGAGTCTCGATAATCGCTAAAAAATCGAAAATTAAACATACTAGTATAAACACTAGGTACGTGCAAATTTGAATGCCGATGCTCAAAATGAATAAACATTTTGACCCCTCCCTTTACTTAAAAATTCACCAAAAATCAGGAAATTAACCGATTTTAATGAAATTTTCAACATTTATCAAATAATGATTATGAAATATAATGGACCCATTATTTTTATTTAAATCTTAGTGAAATGTATTATTTTGTTTGAACAAAAAATACCTTGACTAAAGTTATGGTTTTCAGTAGTAAAAACAATGATTTAATTTATTTTTGCTTTTTTTATAAAAAATAAAACATCGTAAAATTGTAACAATTGAAAAAATTATTTAATTTTTACAGGAACATTATGAAAAAAAAAACCCACTAAAGTCTGTATTAATGAATTCGATATAACTCGAAGAAAAATTAATTTCTCGAACTACCGATATTATCATTGAATTAAGCATTTTTTATTTAATATTTTCACACAAAAAATATTTCTACTTCTTTTTTTAAATTACAGGTTTCGCATAATTTTTATGTAATTTAATATTTTCCTTGCTTAAAGGAATGTGAAACTTTCGGTGTAACATAATTTTTATATCATATTGAACAATAATTAAAAAAAAAAATTAATTTAAAAACAGGAATATAGAAAAATAAGTAAATTAAAAAATGATACAAATGTTCAGAATAGAACTGTACGGATGTACGTCTGGGAAAAAAAAAAAAAAAAAAAACTAGCACACGCTTTCCTCCCTTTTAATTACATGACGTCATTTTCACAGTCTTTTGACTGACTGAAATTTTGGCCTTCTGTATATTCCGTGTTTACAAACTTTAGTTGGTTGCGCTTTTGCGAATGGCAGACTCACTCGGTTTTTGGGTCTAATTAAGCTATTTTTTGTACAAAGTGTTTTTTGTTGTTTTTTTTTTTAAATTTAATTCAATGTCTTAGGACTTTACTGATTATCTTTGAAATAGACCCAGAAAACTAATATTTATCTTTTAAAGGATTTTTACAATGAATTTATTTAACTTCAAGATTTAGCTGAATTGGTTAGCTTGCTGTGAAAACATTTTTCATTTTAACTTTTTTTTCACGTGTACATATATTTTTCCCCTTTTGGAAATTAACTTTAGTCTTTAATCTTTCAAATACAATGAAAAAATAGTCGAAAACTACGAAAAAAAATTACGATAAATCGGCTTTCAAAACTAAGTTCCCCTATTTTTATTCCATCATTTTTTTCCGTACCTATTAAACAAATATCGCCAGTCATGTGAAAATATCGTGAATCATGTGAAAATGTAATAATCTACTAGCAATTTGATGTTTCTGAATTTTTGAGATAATTTTATTCATATTATTCTGATTCATCGGACTACTGTTCTCATCTTGAATGTGATTTTCACAACGTTTTGGTTGATATAATATTCTTCAGGTGTATCTTGTTGAACTCTGGGATGTTTCTGTCGAACTCTGAAATTTGGACAGAATTTCGAGCAGAACCCTTTATTTACTTCTTGTGCTCTTGTTCCATCAACCATGACTGGATAGATGTACTAAGTAATTTTCAAATGTAGATTTCGGTCGCCCACACTGAGGATTGAACCTTCAACCTTCAGTTTTTTTGATTTTTCCCAGTACTCTAACCACTGCGCCACGGGTCCTTGCAGACAATTCTAGTAAAAATTTTAGGAGCCTTAAACCTACTTTTTATTTCTAGTTGTAAATATCACCATTTATTACTAAATATCATTACTATATATTAATGTATGTTAATGTATATCTATCTCTATATTTATTACTTGTATATATTAATGTTTTTACTTATTACTTGTATATATTATCTCGTGTTTATAATTACTGGTTCCCATATCGTATTAAATTCTATATGAGGTCTACTTAGCAGTTGGTTATTCCCCAGCATATGTGCTGCTTCTTCCAGTCGTCTTACTCTCCACCGTTCCTCTTTCTATAATTTTTACTTTGTCCCATAATGGTAGATAGTTTCTTTCCAGATATGGTCAACTATACCTGACTTCAGTCTCTCCACATACTATGGCTTTTCGATGTTCTTCTTTCTAACCGTACTTTCAACGGATGGCACGTTTCACCTCTGTATAGTTTTCCACATATACATGGGATTTCATATACACAGTTCTTAGTCATGGGGGCTTGACTCTCGCAAGCTGTTTCCAAAGAGTTGAAATATTCCTGAATACTGTCCTGATGTCATATGGATTACGTGTTCGTTGAAGCTTTCCAGACAAGGCCTTCATATATGGTATGCAAACTGGGTGAGTTTCTGAGTGGTGTCCAAACACAAAAGGACATCACTCAGAAACTTTTTTTTTCTTTCTAAAGATTCTATACTACTTGTGTGTCAAACTAAACACTTTAAAATAAGTTAAAACTTCCAAAAAAATCTTATTCAGTTGGGTAAGAGAGAAATTTATCTCTCCTTTGTTTACATTTATTTTATATATTTGTTTTTATCTTTTTTTATTTTGTTGTCTTAACTGCAAAATGGCCAACATAGCAGACGATAAATTGTAGAAACAAATATTTGCCATTTTATTTGTAGATTTCTGAGTTGTATCAATTTCCGGATACAGAATATCTTTGAGAATTTTATTTTTAATCCGAGCAGCCATCAAGCGCTGCCAGGAGGCAAAGTGGGGTTCGGCCCTTTTTTTGCCTTTGTTAAGTAGAATGCCTATACTTCTTTGACCTGGTGCGACTGGCATCGTCATATCACCATCATTTCCAGCAGTCACCTCCTGTCAGGAGGGGGAGGGGAGAGGAATGCTTTTTTTTTTTTTTTTTCTTTTTTGTCCATTTTCCTCAGTTTGGACTTAGCCGTCATCGTCAGAAGACTCCTAGGCTTCATGAGCTCCGTCAAAAACCATTTTTGGATGTTAAACGTGACATTGACGTTACAAATTGATTCACAGTTAATTATGAAGCAGGCTGGGTTTTTTAGATATTTTTCGGTAAGAAACAGAAATTAAATTTGCCAGAAGAAGACGGACAGATTATCAGCACATGTGAGTAATGGAAGGAAAGAGATTGATAGTTAATTTTATTTGTTAGAAACTTTTTTTTAGGGTTCTGTTAAACGTTTTTTACAACCGGGTAATGCCAGGCAGCCTGTTAGTGTGTGTGTGTGTGTGTGTGTATATATATATATATATATATTACTCAGGTGATTGGAGGTGTGTGTGTGTGCAGGAAAAAAAGGGGTTGGTAGACAGGCAGGTTTGAAACCGTGACGCGAAGGTAGAAAACCTGAGGTCTTAACCGCTGCGCTATGGCGACAAAGGAAGTGAAAGACGTTTAAATTAAACGATTAAAAAGTTAGATGAGTTCACACTGGTGCGTAAATTTAATGAGGTCAAACATCACGCCATAACAAAATGACGCACTTCAATTTACGCTCCACAAGATGTTGGGGAAAAGCAGCTCCCGATAAGTCGATGAAAATAAATGTAGACGCAACGTGCGTTCGCAAATCGTAGATATTACAATCTAGGGAGTGTATAAAAAAGTTCTCAGACATAGTGACCCCCCCCCCAAAAAAAAAGCCTTTGCCGGATATACAAAGAAATTGCACACACACACACACATTTTTTGCTTTTATATTTTAGACTAGCGAGGGGTACCTGGCGTTGCCCGGGTATTTGGAGGTGTGTGTGGTTTTGGGTAAATCAAAACTCGGGGGGGGGGGTAAAATAAAAAAAAAATGTTTTGGTATGTAAGTATGAGGATCAAACCGGAACCCTTGAGGCAAAATTGTAAATTAAAGTGTGAAAAAAAAAACGTGCGACGTTAACCATTGCACCATCGCGACATACCAATGGAAACGCGTTTGAATTTATTTAATTACTTAGATTTGGCAGGTGCACGTTTTAATGACTTAATGAGGTCAACTGTTGACTGCGGAGTAGCATTTCATTTACTGCGGAACGCGGGGGTAGGGGGAAACCGGAAAATGCCGCCAGAATTAATTATAGGAAAAGGCTTAATCCACATGCGGCGAGCGAAAACTGTTGAATATTTATCTTCCCGAAGTCGAGCAAATTAAATAGACAGGCGAGCTTCATTGACAACTCTGAGATATTACGATTTACATGTGATATAAAAAGTTTTAAAAAGTTGTTAGGCGAGCGACCGCTTCTCTGAAAAAAGCCTTTTGTAGACACACAGAAAAAGCGAATACACACATACATTTTCGCTTTTATATATATAGATGCGAAGGTGGAAAGTTGTTTTGGTTTCAATTCTAGCTGATGGCACCCAAGGCATATGTTCAATGTAGAAGCGTCAAATAAACAAATACAATGTTTAGACGCGGTCACACCTGGAATATTCCAAAACCAAAACTTCACGTTGGCAGAGTTGTATTTCACTCTCCAGCTAGATCCACTAAACATGTCAAAATGCAGCGGGGCCCACTTCATCTCGGTCATTTAAAAAAAAAAAAAAAAAATTTTATTACGTTTTCACCACAAACAAGGCACAGTTCCACTTAGATGTAGGGGTCTACTATCAGGGACATAAGTTGTAGGGATACTATGTAAGAAGTTGAGCAGCAAGATGTTTGTTTACATTACATTTGTTCAAAGTGCTTGAGAGATGTTAAATAGAAATTAACAAAAAAACGTTTTATTAGTAAAAACATATGTTTGCATTTCACAGTTCCGTCTTTGTCAGAATGGAGATAAAAAAAATATGATATAAGTTTTAATAGTCACATGATAAACACAATGTCTAATGCAATCCATGGTGGAAGTGACAAACTCTGGAGAAAAACCAAGTTGGAAGAAAACAGAGATAATAATTTGTGGCCCGCTTTGCCCCGCGTTAACCTAACGTTAAAAAAAAACAAAAAAAAACTATAGATAATAAAATGTTTTTACGTTTTTTTAAATGAGGAACCGTTTTGAATTAAAATCACTTTAATATGACGCATGCAGGTTTGAAATATGACAATTTAAAAAAAAAAATATATATATATATATATATATATATATATATATATATATATATATATACAAGGTAGACACCATTTATCAAGGTCCGGACGCCACTCGAGGATAAAGGTTAATGAATGTATGGTGGTAGTTTAGTAATCGTTAAATAGAATTTGGATTATTTAAGGGAACAGCTCAACAAGAACTTGTTTACATCGGACTTAAAGGCTACCATATTGCAATTGGTTGGGAAGCAGTCCAGTTGAACAGTGTTCCACATGCGGGCAATTCTTAGAAAGAAACTTGGAATCTGCACTTAGATTTAGATACAACGAGTGGGGAAAATTATTGATAGCGGGTGTAGCATGTTGAGTATTGTTTTGTGAAAATCTGGCAAGTGAGGACCAAAGGTTGGAGTATAGATGAGCACTTGCTATGAATTATTAGATTTGAAACCGATGGTACCCATGACTTATCTCATTTAAACTTTCTGTATAATAATAAAATAATAAAATGTAAATAATACGCTCTTACTTTTGGAATTTTTTCCTTATCGTAAAGCACTCTGCAGGAATCCTTTTTTTCTAAAAAAATATAAGTATATATATATATATATATATATATATATATATATATACAATGTTTTTTGTGAAGTCTGACAAAATTATCTGATCGTTAACACGATTCAGTAATCGAAACCTGTGTAACTAAGCAGATAAAACGGTAATTATATATATATATATATATATATATATATATATATATTAGGCACCGCCAAAAATGGCCGAAAAATGAAGTTGTTGTTGTTTTTTAAAACGAAATTACATTTATTAAAATCCATGATTTCTGAGTAACTTTTTTTTTTCCAGAAAGATAAAACCCTGAATTTTATCATATAGAAAGCAGAATAATGTAAAACTTTTTCTACTATTTTTAATTAAATTTTAAATGTTAAAATTTCCCCAAAAGTTAACAATTGACATTTTTTGTCTTGCACAAAAAGCATATATAAATATTTAAAAAAAAAAAGAAGGTTTTTGAAAGAATTAAGTTGTTTATTTTTAGTCTAACTAAGATTTAGGGTGATTTTCTATGAATATATGCAAAAATATTATAATATAAGTAGCTGGATTTCAAATAATTCCACTTATTCATATAGGCAACCAGTTACTTCGCGTCCATCTAGAGTCCAGATCGACAATATTTAGGTTTGTGTTTAATAAAAAGCAAACTATGGAAGACCAAACAGGCCAAAAAAACCTTATTTTTCAGTAACGAAAATTTCAATGTATTATTAACGCTGAGGCTGGCCAGTACCAGATGGGTGACCATTTGTATGAGTTTGTTTTTTAATGTGTATGTGTGGGGGTTAGGCTCCCAAAAATGGGGGGGAGGTTAAAGCAGAATAAAAATTAAAATTGACCCAGTCTAGAAAGATTTCTCCTTCATTGAACGAGGGAGAACTGTAGGGTTTTTTTACTACATAAGCAACCCCGAGGCTGGCCAGTACCAGATGGGTGACCATTTTGATGAGTTTGGTTTTTAATGTGTATGTGTGTGGGGGGTCAGGCTCCCCAAAATGGGGTAGTGGAATTCAAAGCAGAATAAAAATTAAACTAAACTACATAAGCAACCCTGAGGCTAGCCAGTACCAGATGGGTGACCATTTTGATGAGTTTGCTTTTTAATGCGTACACTTGTGGGGAGCTCAGGCTCCCCAAAATGGGGGGGGATTTAAAACAGAATAAAAACTAAACTACATAAGCAACCCTGAGGCTGGCCAGTACCAGATGGGTGACCATTTTGATAAGTTTGGTTTTTAATGTGTATGTGTGGGGGTTAGGCTCCCAAAAATGGGGGGGGGGGGCAGAATAAAAATTAAAAATGAAATGCAATGAAAAGAGAAACATCTCATTTCTATGTGAGTGTTGACTAACATAAATTGTACTGATTCACGCTTGCACCGGTTTTGACAGTCATGAAGATCCAACAAAATTATTTCAGCGCGTATGGTCCACCGTAGTTGAAAGGCGGCAAACGTTATCAAATGGGATCGAAAAACTGATGATATTTTTTAACACAAAGGGCACAATATTTATCGATTTTTTTTTTTTTTTTTTGTATCGATTCTTCAAAGAATTCCCTGTTTAATAATGGTCATGCATTATTCGGCTCGCTAAAAAATAATTATTAATTTATTTATCAAAGATTTTAAAATGGCTTTTTTCGTATAAATATTTAAAAAAATTTTTTTTTTTTTTGCTTAGCTTAAATTAATTATTTTACTTAACATATTCACCGAATTTCACACTCCAAAAGTCAAAAGCGGAATAATTAAACACAATCAAAGTTCTGATATTCAGACGTCAAAATAAGGTATGTAAACAATTGTTTTTTTTATTGTTTTTTTTAATCTATAATCCTGTCCCTTACAACAACGGAATATGTTTTGTTTAGTTTCAGATGATTATTTTAAGCATATTTGTTCCCACTTCAAAACAAGGGGGGTTTGTAAGCAAAAAAATATATATATATAAATATCGTTTATGAAAAATAAGTACACTGTTATAAAGTTCATTCTTCTCTTAATAATCGCTGAAAATTTCGTATTGATCGGATAATTACCTGATTTTTGGTAGATTTTTAAAAAGACGGTCAATCAAAAAGTACTTACCTGCCCCCCCCCCCAGTTTTGGCGGTGCCTAATATATATATATATCCCACTCTGTCGTAAGACACCTGCACGGGCTTGGAGTCTATATTCGTAACACTCTCCTCCTGACTAAAGAAACAAAACTAGAATCAGACGACCAAGCCTTTATGTGCTTCAAACTAAACATGCAACACAATATTAGCTACTTATACTTTCTCTGTCGCTCTCCCTCGACTCAAGACTGTACCCTAATAAACAAAGTCTCTGATAGCATAGATCTAGCACTCTCCCTAGATACTAGTGCACAAGTACTTGTATTTGGTGACTTCAATGTCCACCACAGTAACTGGCCTGGATTCTCTATTTACACAGACACAGCTGGTAGCACAACACACCAAGCTGTAAGGAAATACAGATAGCTGCCATAAAGGGAACAGTGTCTATTCTTAAAAGAGCCCTCGGATATAAATTTAAATTATAATAGAATCAAGTGTTAGCCTCAGGAGGGAGCCCCTTGATCTATTCAAACTAACAAAAGTAAAATAAAAAAAAAAAAGATAGCTTCTCTATATCTCATTCCTTATCACAGACAGTTACATTTCCAACACGTTTCCCAGACCAGCAAGATCAACACACCTTATTTCTAGATCGATTTCTGACAACAGTTTCCGATGATTGTACAACAAATGATCACAACCCACTTGGGAATGCTGATCACGCTGTGATAATGGTAGAAATCACCCTAAATTCTCGACCCAAAACTGAAGAGCCACTGCTCAAAACAATGAGGTATTACAAAAAAGACTGATTGGGAAGCCATCAGGGAACTCATCAGAGATGCCCCATGGGGAAATATCTTTTCTCTTCCAGCTGAACAGTGCGCAAATGAGATCACTGAATGGTTCAAAACTGCAATTGAAGCACATGTTCCCATGCGGAAATTTTATAGCAAGCCCCACTCTCCCCAATGGTTTACTTCTACTTGTGCAGCTGCCATTACCATCAGCCTGGAAAATCTCATCAGTATGCCCTGTATTTAAGAATTCAGGTGATCCCTCATCTCCCTCTCAGTACAGGCCAATAAGTCTCCTGTGCGTCATGTGTAAGTTGCTGGAATCTGTGTTAAATAGAGAAGTAATCAACCATGTCAGCAAAAATAACCTTAGTGACATGCAATATGGTTTCCGTTCTGCTAGATCTACAGCAGATGTGCTTACAGTTCTGTCTCATAGGGTTAGCGAATCTCTCGATGGAGGCTTCCTTTCTAGGGCAATTGCTCTTGACATAGCAAAAGCCTTTGTGGCATAAAGGTTTACTTCACATGATCTCCAGCTACGGTATAACTGGAAATGTCTTCTCAATTATTAAATCATCTCTCTCTGATAGGTTCATAAGAGTAGTGTTTGATGGGCAGAAATCAGAAGCTCACAGTATTAATGCTGTAGTCCTTCAGGGGTCCATCCTGGGCCCAACTCTCTTCCTATTCTACATCAATGATCTTCCAAATCACATCCTTAGATCATTCATAGATATTTATGCTGATGACACTACCATCTATGGTAGCACATCAAAGATCATAAACAATCAAGTTTTCTCTGATCTCTCTCCTCTGATTTTGAGCACGTGGTACAGTGGGGAAAGAGGTGGCTTGTTACTTTTAATGCATCTAAAACCAAGCTTTTATCTTTACATCATCAACGCTCTGATCCCGATCTGGCATCAATTGAAATTCTTTTTCATATAATTTTAAATGTTCCACAAAAGCAAAAGATTTGTACATCATGTGAAAAGGCAGTTTGATATGTAAAGGCACATTCAACAGCTGTCGATTATGTTACCGCGCACGCGCGCGTAGTGTAACTGGAAGCTGTAAAATGGCGGAAAGTAGTTTGTGGGTGCAGGGGTTAATACCATGCAAACGGTAAATTTGTCCCCGGGTTTGATTATCAGATACGTTGTCAGTGACCTCAATTACCTCTAAAAAAACAAATTAGAGTGGTCGATGTTCCGTTGTAACGTATCTCTATATTTACCGCGAATTTAGCCGTAATCGCCGAAATAAAATAGAATCTCATTTTTTTTTATCTTCTGCAGAACTCGTGTTCTTTAAGGCTAGAAATATTACTAATTTTACATTTTCTCATATCTTTTTTTTTTTTTTTCTGAAAGATAATAAAAACCACGTAACGATTATTCATTTTTGTATTTTTTTTTGTATTAGTCAATAAAAAAAATATATGCAATAATTAAAATTTAAGGTGGATGAGTAAAAATGAGACACACCCCTCTCTCTCTCTCTCTCTCTCTCTCTCTCTCTCTCTCTCTATCTATCTATCTAACCCTAACCCCTCTCTCTTAATCTCTCTCTGTCACTCTCTCTCTCTTTTAAAAGTGGTTAATAATCTGGAGGAGGAGGGGGCTGATAGCACAGTGTTATAAATGCCCAAAACCATGGCAGTGTTTTATATTTATATTTTTTATATTAATTACATTTTTTTTTTAAACTAATAATTCGTAATATTCGTGATTTGACGGTGTAAAATACTGATGTGATCCTTCTAGAGTTGTCGAACTTTGACGTGACTTAACTGCCAAAACTATTAAATAAGATTCTGTAACCACGTTTCTACCTTTTTTTTTTTTTTGTGGCGGTGGGGGCTTCTACACTATTGGAACGACAATCGCAATATTGAATTTCACATGAAAACAATGGTATTCCTCGTATTTTTTAGATGATTATACCCAAAAATTGCGAAAATCGACAAGGTAGAAAATTATTTATTAAAGAAAAAAAAAAATAGAATTTGAACACTATCGTCAGACACAGGAGAGTTCAAAAGGGAAGTAATTTTCCGTTTCGATTTAAACAAGATGGACGCAATTTTTTCCTGCTAACACGATTAAATTTTTTTTTTAATAATTCATTAATATTCAGGTAATTTCGATTGTATAATTTGGAAGCTAACATTGTAATTTATTAGAATTGACAAAAAAACAAAAAAAAACAGTAGAAACCATTGTTTTTTATATAAAAACTCCATTCATCGACTACAAAATTTCGTCCCAATAGTGTAGAAGCGCCCCCCTTTTTTGTACTACTACAGTTTATCACCGAAAATTGAGACGCCATTTTTTTCGGGCACCTGTCGTCAGAATCAGAAAGAAATCAGTATTTTAAACTATGACCGAAGCATGAAATAACAAAACAATTAAACTAGATAACAATTACTTCCGGAAATAACTAATTACTATGTTACCTCAGCGTAGTAGGTTATCCTGACGCTCCGCACTTCTTTATTTATCTTGGAAGTGACGTCACACAAATCTTATAATACTGATGGCTACAATTGTAAAAATAATTTGTTTTATTTTTCTTTCATTTTGAGCTCCTTTTTTCTCCCGTTTGTTTTTGTTTTCTACAATTAATAAACCAGTTTACAAGTAAAAAATAATTTGTTTTACTTGTATAGTTTTTTAACAGGTACTTATGCAGTTTAATAACCGTTTTAACATAAGTAACGTGCCGACATTAACCAAGCAGAAGAACTGTTTATTATTTTACACCGCTTTTCCCACCAAATGTAAACAGGTAATTTTAAAGAATTTTCCGATGGTAGAAAGGACTCCCCCCTCCCCCCCCCCCCGAAAAAATCGTGGCCACAAAGTGGGTGATCATTTTACGTTAAATTATTATAGAAACGTGATCCCCCATTTTTTAAAACTAACATTTCTTCATATCTTGGAAACTATTCGTTTGCCGTAATTTTAAACGTTATTTTCGTTTTCAGCGACCCCGAAAACCTTTAAGAGTGGTAATTTTAAAGGAATTTTCGAGGGTGGAGTAATTCTTCATATTTACCTTTTTTTAAATTGAATTGTTAGGTGAAAGTACAGAATAGTTACAATACACCCTCCCTTCTCCATGTTAAATAATAGGTTTCTTAATAATAGCGTTAAAAAATAGCTCGGGTCGTAAAGTGCAGGACTACCTATAAAAGGTAACGCCGGATCGGAAAAAGAGCTCAAAATGAAAATAAAATAAATTCTCCGCTCAAAATAAGAAATGGGAGAAGAAAAAAAAAGTTAAACGGGAGAAAAAAGGAGCTCAAAATGAAAGAAAAATAAAACAAATTATTTTTACAATTGTAGCCATCCATCCGTATTATAAGATTTGTGTGACGTCACTTCCAAGGTAAATAAAGAAGTGCGGAGCGTCAGGATAACCGCGTAGGGTTATCCTAACGCTCCGCATATATAAACACCCTCAACCTGAGGTTGAGTCAACAACTTTACCATGTTAACAACGGCTTTCGAGATTGGAGGTGTTTATTCCGAAAACCGTTCTTAACATGAGGAGGTTGGGGGGTGTTTGTACTACGCTGGTGCATTTCGGTCATAATTTAAAATAATGATTTTTTTCATCTGATTTTGACGACAGGTGCCCGAAAAAAATGGCGTCCCATTTTCGACGATAAACTGTAATAATACCTTTTTTTATAATTCGTTTTAGCTTATATTATCATTTTGATTATAAAAAAAAAATAAAAATGATAAAGTTACGAATACGTGAGAAACACACACGCGCGTGGTTTTGAATATGAATATTATATAGGCATTTAATTACTTAGGTAAAACTTGCAAAGAACGCTCTGTTTTACGGTTGTTTAAAAAATGGAACGGAAATTTAAATTTCGTTCCGTTCACATTCGACATGTCAACTTTTTTTTAGGTTTTCGGGTATACTGACAAGGTTGAGGGTGTCTATTCCGACAACCGTTTTTAACATGGGTAGGTTTGGAGTGTTTATTCGTTGTAAGCATACTTGAAAACCTATTTAAAAGACGATATTTCCAATGTGAACGGTTTTACTTACGTAAAAAGAAAAGTATACCAAATTGACTTTTTTTTTTTTTTTTTTTCGTTTTAAAAATTTTCGTTTTTGTAAATAGAATTTTAGTAAATGTTATTTTATGCTAAAATAGAACACCGATAGGTGTGTCAGAAATTTCGTGAAAATAGTGAATAATTCCACCCCATCTTTCCAAGCTTATAACTCCTCAAAAAATGTAATTCAAGCCCTAATTTTTTTTTTCAATTAAAGAAGCAAGGACCAAGGTTTCATTAAAAAAAAAAAAAACGTGTTTTTTTTTTTTTTTTTTTTTTTTTTTAACGTTTTAAACTTCGGACTTTACAGGTAAATTTCTAAAAAAAACAGTTCTTTTTTTTTTGTTTGTTTTAAATTTGAATATATTATTTATTGACCTTTTCTCTTCAATTTGTGATATATAAAACTTTGGTACATAAATTAATTATTTACTTTTTGATAGACATTTCAAAATGGGAGGCGTGAATTATTCGACCCCTTGTCTTTCCAAGCTTATAACTCCTCGAAAAATGTAATTCAAGCCCTAATTTTTTTTTCAATTAAAGGAGCATGGACCAAGGTTCCATTTTAAAAAAAAAAAAAGTTTTAAACTTCAAACTTTACAGGTAAAATTCTAAAAAAACGCTACATTTTTTTTGTTTGTTTTGAATTTGAATATATTATTTATTGACCTTTTCTCTTCAATTTGTGAGTAAATTAATTATTTGCTTTTCGGTGAGTAAATTATTTATTTTTTAATAGAAACTTGAAAATGGGGGGGTCGTGAATTTAAATAAAACGTTTGTCTAAAATATTCGGTTTATTGGAAAGAACATAAAATTTCACATTGACCCTGAAAATATCGTAAAAATAGAATCAATAGAAAAATTTTGATAGATTTTTAAAGTTTAAAAATTGAAAAATATTGAGTTCGTAAAATTCATTACTGTTTTTTAAAAAAAAATATTTCTATTACTTTTAAAATAACTTTAATAGTTTATTTTGGAAAAAGAAAATAAATAACCCACTTTTAACAGAGAAATTACGAGATTTTTATATTTTATTCGCAGTTTCGTGTTAGGGGTGTCAAAAATTCCTACAAAAATTCTGATACACCTAGAACATCGACCATTCTAATTTGTTTTTTTTTAGGGGTATTCGAGGTTGCTGACAACAAATCTGATAATCAAACCCACCGCAAATTTACCGTTTGCGTGGTATGAACCCCTAGACCTTGGGACTATTGTTTTTCGTTCTTTTTTGTTTTTTAGAGAGAGGGTTATTCAATTACAGAACTTGTGTAGTTTAACAGGTGCTTCTGCAGTTTAATTAACCGTTTTTTTTTTTGTTGTTGTTTTTTTTTTTTTTCATAATTAACGCGCCGAAATTTACCGAGTTGCATACCGTTTAAAATTTCACTAAAATTCTGTTTATATTGGGGAGAGGGGGGCTGGGGTGGTGCTGCCTGGGGCGCGAAACGAAAAACAATGTTTGGTGCTTATGTTTTTGTAAACTGTTCGTGAAAAAAATTTTTAGATCAATTAAAAGGCATTAAAAACTATGCAAGACAAAAAAAAAATTAAACACTTTAAAAAAAAAAAAACTTTTATTTCAAATGGCCGCTTAGAGATTTCTACGTGATATGATAAGACACCCTCCCCCCACTACGCTCGTTCGCACGCGAACGTATTATATAAGAAAAATGCTACCGAAGGCGGTGAAATGGCACAAATTAGTCCCAAGGTCCAGGGGTTAATACCATGCAAACGGTAAATTTGCGGCGGATTTGATTATCAGATTCGTTGTCAGCGATCCCGAAAAAACAATTTAGAGTGGTCGGTGTTCTGTTGTAGCGATTTACCAAAATTTGTTAAAAATCGTTTTCATATATAAAAAGTACGATTATTGAATGTTATTCTTTCGATTATTTTTGATTTTTGGAAGACAGGTTAAAAAAAAACAAAAAAATTAAAACGGAATAAAATTTCCGTTCCATTTTTATAACAACCGTAAAGCAGAGCATTCTCCTCAAGTTTTACCAATATAAAGAGTTAGAAGAAATCACAAAAATAATCGAATAGGATTTTGAGTACTACAGTTTTAGAATCGAACAACAAAACCGATATTTTGCCGACGACGAAATGCGTAAACAATCGGAAAAAGCCGAATCAAGGTGAATCGGCGTCAATATTAAAACGAGATTGATTTTTTAAAATAATTACTTTTTATTTTTTTTAACATAGGCCACTCGAGGATAAGGATTGTTGCGTTTACAGTAGTCAATGGGATAATATCGTAGTAATCGTTAGTAGTGGAAATTTTGTAAATTGGATTACTTGAGGGGATGGTTCGTCAAGAATTTGTTTTCATTGGACTTGAAGACTACCAAATTGTAGTCAGTTGGAAAACATTATTTCAATTTATTTATTTTTGGACGAAGAAAATCACTGAATGTTCAAAAATATTTTACTCGAAAGTATTTTTTTTTTTAAATTTTTTACAGTTTCATTTATTTATTTATAATTCAACCTAATTAAAAAGTAATAATAATAAAACTACAGGAAAACCAGCGTTTCTGAATAAGAACGAAAATTGAAAACGCAATGTTATCTACCTGTCATGTCGCGATTAGTTAAATATTAATGCATTACATAAAATATTTATTTAAAATTTAATTTTAAAATATAAGCGCTTATGTCACCAGGAACTCTGATCTAAGGGAGATAACCAGCAATGACATAGCAAAAATAAGCCCCCCCCCCCCCCAAGTATAATTTAGGATGCTGAAATAATCAGTAGAACAATGAAAAAAAAAATGATTACACGAAAAGGAAACAAGTTAGCGATCAAACTATACCTAAATGAGAGTTGTCCCAGAAATTGCCGAAGCAGTATATAAAAAGTGCTAAAGCAGAGAGTGATCCGTGCTATTTTTTAAATCGTATTTCCAAGTTTAATTAAAGTTTTATGTTTTTTTTAATCAATTGTAAGGTTAAAGTACAGAATAGATACAAAACACCCTCCCCTCCTCATGTTAAGAATGGCTTTTTAAATAATAACGTTATTATTCTTTCCAGCTGAGCTGACTACAATATGGTTGTCTTAAGTCCCTGATGAGCCGTTCCAAATTTACCGAATCTCCATTACTAACGATTACTATATTGTCCAATTTCTACTGTACACTCTTTAACCCTTATCCTCGAGTGGTCGCTTGGCCTTGATAAGTGGTGATGCTTATGCAAAAAAAAAAAAGAACATTTTTTTTATTTCAGCACGGATCTCTCTCTCTCTCTCTCTCTCTCTCTCTCTCTCTCTCTCTCTCTCTCTCTCTCTCTCTCTCTCTCTCTGCATGATGACCAAAAAATATATATATACGAATATTATACCTGCAAGCGCCGGGTGAAGTTAGTCCTGGAAATTTCAAAAAGAAACCGAGTTAAGCAACGAACTTAAAATAAAACAATGTTAAGTAACAAAATAAACTTATTAATTAACGTACACAAAATAAACAACCTATTACAATGAAACAATGTTAATTAATCAACAACAAAAATTAATTCAATTTGTTAATGAAAATAAAAAATCATATCACATGTTGCCCCCTGATGGCAATAATTATACGGGGGAATATTTTCTCTTTTCCGCCAAAGAAACTCCATGAGATCAATGTGGAACAATTTTCGGATGTGACTTTTGGGCACGAGACCAAAAACCTTCATTTAAAAATCAGAAATTTGTTTTTCTTTATTTTAGTAAATCGTAAAAACTAATGAGAAGCATATAAGTTTCAATGTTTAATACAGGTACTCGGGTAGAGAAAGGACCGTGCATTTTATTATTATTATTATTATTATTATTATTATTATTATTATTATTATTATTATTATTATTATTGTATTCGATTTTTACGGTATCTTTTGTTTATTAAATTGTTAGGTGAAAGTACAGAATAGTTTTTTTTTTTAATTAAAAACCTCCTCATGTTAAAAATGGATTTCAAAATAACGTTATCGTTTCAGCACGATCTTTTATCTGCAAGAATACCATTTTTTTTAATGTAAATAAACATCTTTTTTGTTTGTCTAAATAATTCTACTTAATTTATAATGCTTGACTTTAGACTTTAGTCATAGCCAGATTGACAGTTTAAATACTTCAAAATCTCCTTCAAAAAAGATTTAATCATCCTGAGGCTGACTGATTAAAACAAATTTCTTATTTTTTAATTTTTTATTTTCGTTAACAAGTTTATTTAATTTTTGTTGATTAATTAACATCGTTTCGTTGTAACAGGTTGTTTATTTTGTTTTGTGTACGTTAATTAATAAGCGTCCCAAATTATACCTTGGAAAATATGCTTAGTTTTATGTCTATGTTGATTATCTCCCTTAGATCTGATTTTTTTGTTGATATAAGCGGCAAAATAGTCTTGTTTTTATTCTTTGCTGGTTATTGGCATTTAAAGGGAGATAACTCTTTGAACTAGTATTTTCCTATTTTATTTAATATTAGTTCTAATGTCGGGTTTCTCAAATTGGTATTTCTATACAATAACACCGTCACACACATACACATACAAGAAAATCATTTTCTAAATGTTCCATATTTTAGCATGGGAATTCCACTAACAAATAATTTTATTTAATAATAATAATAATAATAAAAAATTTGACTAAACAGATAATACCACCACGGTGTCTCTATTTAATTGCCTCTTCATGAGGGCAGAATTAAAGATAACATCGATTTTTTAAAATAGAGCTCTCCAATAAAGGCCACTCTGTAATGGGATAATAATTAAGATTGCCTCGGTTCAGAAGGAACTTTAAATGAGGAACTCCACTAAATAAAGACAAAAAAGTTTTAGTAGCAGAACAGATATTACACTTTGCTCTTGACCAAAAAAAGTTGAACTAATTTGTATCATTTGGATTAGTCAGACTAATAGTTTCATTTTTTTGTATTCACACAACGTTTCGGCCGATGTAACCTCCGATCTTTATCATATGCATATTCTTTTTTTAGCTGGGAATCTTTGTCGCTTGAGAATTTGTACAGAATTTTGTACTTCATTTTTATTATTATTCACCCCAAAACAAAGTATATTACCACTTGAACATAAGGGGCTACTATTTGGTACCATGTCTACAGGAGTACCATGTAGGGAGTTGTCTGCTCATATTGCATTTAAACTTCTGCATGTTAGTACGGTCATGGAATTCCAAAATTTAGCAGTTTGAGGAAAGAAAGCTTACCGGCATCTAACAACCTTTACAGTGAAGTTTTTATTGAATTTATGGGGGTAGATTGTTCTTATCCCATCAGTCAGGACTGGGTAGAATTGGGTTAATTTTATATTATATTTAGTTATTATTACCTATAGTAAGGATTAGACCTTCATGGATCCATGGTGATATGGTTAAATTGAATCTTCTGAAGGTTGAATGCTTTATGGACAATCTATCTATCTATCATATATATATATATATATATATATATATATATATAAAGTGAAATTGTCTGTGTGTGTACATTTCCCTACGAAACTACTCTGTCAATTTTCAGTCTACAGACTCGACATTTGACATAAGGGGTATTGAGATTTGGGAAAATTCAACAATTTGATCTTTGAACATTCTATGAAACTCCTCCACCAATTTTGGGTCCAAGCACTTGAAATTTTAGATGTAGGTTACTTGGGCATGGATCAAACTTTAATTTGATTTGAGCCCAAAACAATAAATGTTAAGGGGTCCAAATTGGGGTCAAAGTTTTAAAAACTTTGACCTCTGTGGTCTCTAGCAAACTATTCAGCCAATTTTGGGTCTAAACATTTGAAATTTTACATGAAGAGTTTTCAGACATGCAGTAAACGTTTTAATCAGTTTTTTTGGCGAACATTTGGCTGCCAAGATCTCAAAGTTGAAAGAGTTGACCTTTACAAACTCTACCAAACTCCTCTGTCAATTTTGGGTTAAAATACTTTAAATTTTAGATATAGGTTACTTGGACATAGTCAAATTTTTTAATATATATATATATATATATATATATGCACATAAAGTTATGAACAGTACATAGGGCCAAAGCAAAGCTGGGCTGAACTGCTCGTAATATTATATATATATATATAAGAAGAAAAAAAATTTTTTCACCTGCACTTGAAGCATTGCATATCAATTGAAAACTGGAAAAAATTACATATATAAATGGATACGTTGGGAAACTAAAAACAACACTTTTTTTTTTTTTTTTTTTAAAATAAATTTATTTGTTTGTTTCAGATATATTTTGATGATATACATCCCTATCAATGAAGAGTCTGTTCTTCTTTCTTTTCTTTTTCTGCGTGGTGGAATTCTGCAAGCGAGAATGTGTCAGTCCGCGGGTCTTGGTGACGGTTAGATTTGTGAAAATAAAAATATTAAAAAAAACAGTCATCAGCAGGAGTGTTGTGTTAGCTGCACAAATTGAAATAATAAGAATTTTTTTTTTCTTTACCTGCACTTGAAACGTTGCATATTTCTTGAAAATTAGAAAAATTATATAAATGTGGTAAAAGAAAAAAAAAACAAAACAGACTCTTCATTGATGAGGATGTATAACATTGAAATATATCTGATAAAAAAAAAATCATTGTTTTTAGCCTTCCAAACGTTTCCATTTATATACATAATTTTTCCGATATATATATATCTTGCCAGTACTTCACAAACAAAGATTCTATGAAGTGGTTTTACCATGTCGACTGCAGGCACGCTTGTGGCTGACGAGCCCGATACGAGACAAGCAGGTTCATCAACAGCGGCTGCAGTTAAAAATCACGTCAGGTGTGGCTGCTGAGGCTTCCCGAATCTTTCTCCTACAGCGCTTCTCCCTCAGATTCTCTGTGCGGTAGATCTCAACCCGGTGGACAGTACGTCGCCAGGTAACACGGTCAGCAGCGAGAGTAGACCACTGGAGGAGGTCAATGTGGCAGTCACCGAGGGACTTCTTCAGAGAGTCTTTATATCTTTTCTCTGCATGACGGCCATTAGAGAATTCACCATATAGGACTAATATATATATATATATATATATATATATATATATATAAATGATAGATGAGGAATGAGAGTTATATATACTTTATTATATCAGCAGAACAATAAAGAAAAGTTAAGGGAAAATTAAGAAAAAAAACACTTTAAGCCATGGCATTTCAAAGCTAAATTCTTATCAGAGGAGAAGGGTCAGAATTATACAAAAATGAAAATACAAACTGACTTAATGACATTTAAATGAAATGAGAATAAAGGAATAGGATAAAATGGTAAAAAGTAATTAAAAGTAGGTACAACATATAAGGGTAAATGTTTGTCGGTGTGCAAAACGGTCTCTACCAAACTCCTCTGTCAATTTTTAGAGTACGGAATTGATATATAAGGGATTTGAACCTGCAAAACAAATTCAATTTTGTCTTTATTTATTTTTGGTGAAAATAGTTGTTAAGGTGTCAAAATTGAACACAAATTAGAACTTGGCAGGCATAAGTCGACTTAAAGTGCTTCTCTACATATGCACAAATATACGTTTATAAGTTAAATGTTCTAAAATTGCTTCTGTGGTACCAGTTTTCAAGAATTCTGGCAAAAGAACTGACTCATAAAATTATCACCCCATTAGCCTCCTCTCGCTTTTCGCCAAAATATTTGAGTCCATAATTAATCAAGCTCTAGTCCATCACCTTACAGCTGCTAAACTTCTGACCAACAATCAATATGAATTTAGGCAAACCCATTCCACAGCAGATATCCTAATTGTAATCTCTGAACATATATACCGTTCACTGGGCATAGCAGGGGAGGGTAGAGCATTAGCTCTAGATATATCTAAGGCTTTTAACAGGTATGGTCTTTAAGGAAAATTAGATCATATGGAATCACTGGAAGAATTCATAATGTAATTAAATCCTTCTTAAGTAAGAGAATAATCCAGGTTGTCCTTGACGGTCGTACACCTAAACAATATGATATAAATGCGGGAGTACCTCAGGGGTCTATCTTAGGACCTTTATTATTCCTGATATTCATAAATACCTCCCTGATAAAATTGTTTCTGAGATGGGTATATTTGCTGATGACACCACTCTCTATAACAAGCACGAGGGGAAAACAAATGAACACATATCTAAGGAAATGGCAGAAACACTAGAGGAAGACCTCCAATCTGTAGTGGAATGGGGACAAAAATGGATGGTCACAATAAATGCTGCCAAGACTAAACTTGTTTCCTTCAATAATTACAAGAAACCTTCTCAACCACCAATAGCAATGACCAAAAACACATTACCTGAAAGTACTTCCTTTAAACTCTTTGGCCTAATGTTTACAGGGAACATGAATTGGAACAGATACATTGAGAGCATTGCCAAGGCTGCTGCAAAGAAGGTGGGCTCTCTTTACCATGCTAGAAAGCTACTAACGCCCAAAAGTATCCTGTGCCTTTATAAGGCCACCATTCGCCCATGTATGGAGTATTGTTGTCACATTTGGACGGGTGCATCTGCTAACTATCTCTCACTCCTGGACAGGGTTCAAAAGATTTGCCAACCTGATAGGTCCTGAACTATCATCTAAGCTTCAGTCTCTGTCCCATCAACAAAATGTTGCATCCCTCTGCCTGTTCTACAAGTACTTTAATGGTGAATGCTCCAACGAACTACAAGTCCTTGTACCCCCTCGACATGAATCCCCCTGACAAACCTGACAAGCAGCCAAATCCCACCCCTTCACAGTAGAGATCCCTAAATGTAAGAAAGCCTTATGCTTCAATAGTTTCTTCCCCCAGAACTGCTAGATTTTGGAACTCCATTCGGGGATTCTGCTTTCCCAACTGTACTGACATGCAGAAGTTCAAGTGTAATGTGAACAGACATCTTGCTGCTCAACTCCCTTTATAATATCTCTGCAACTTATGTCCCCGATAGTAGCCCCCTACTTCAAAGTGACACTGTGCCTTGTTTGGGGTAAAAAAAAAAAATGTTTTAGTTTCACTTCTAGATGATGGCATTCAAGTCATATATTTTAACTTCTAAACACCATTATATATTGGGTACAGAATCTGAATGAATTAAAATAACCTATTTAAGCATATTTTATGACCAAGTCACGTCAGGGGAGCCACAACTATATATTAGGTACAATATAATAATCAATGGCGAATTGGGTTAATAAAAATAAATATGAAATTTACATAAATTAAAATATCATTTAAGTGTATGCTACAACGTAGTGTGCTAGTAATGAATATAAGTTACAAATTAACACTTCTACTTGGTTATGGCTGACAGAATGAGAAAAATCTACCCTGCAGATTAAATAAAGTGTTCTGTTCAAAATTCCACGTTTCAGCGTGTGACATAAAAATTTCATGGTTCAACTGTGAAATAATTCTTCTGCAAAGAAACAAGAAGCGTAGAATGTGTTACTTTAAGCAATCTCAGTTCCATTGTTTTTTATCCTTTAGTCCTCACATTCATCCAAACTGTGATGCACATTTCGAACCGACTTTTTCTCTTTTTTTTTTCTTTTTCAGTTTCAACAAGTTTTCCTTACCTCCATTCCACACTTGCAGGTTTATTTAAAATTTTATTTATTAGAAGAAAACTCTTTAAATATGAACGCCAGAGATAAGGACAAATTAATAACGAATCGAGCGTATTTAGTGGAACATGTAAATATGGACGGACTTCTCACATATTTAATGGCAAAAAAAACCATTAACGTTCGGACAAAGTCAACGATCGAAGTAAGTATTTATTTAATCTTTTTTGTGTGTCAATTTAATTTTTTTTCTTTTCTCTGCATCGAAGTAAAAAAGAAAGAAATAAAAAAGTAAAAATAGAAAAAAAAAGGAAAAGAAAAAAAAGAAAAAGTAGTTTCGGTCGATCTCTTGTTTATTGTCAGTCTTTCCAAACTTTGTTAAGAAATTTGAAATTTTCAAAAACTTTGTTAAGAAATTTGAAATTTTCAAAAACTTTGTTAAGAAATTTGAAATTTTCAAAAACTTTGTTAAGAAATTTGAAATTTTCAAAAACGTTAAATTTGAAATTTTCAGAACCTTGTTAAGAAATTTGAAATTTTCAAAACCTTGTTAAGAACTTCGTCAGGTGGTAACCGCGACGGATAGGAACTTCGAACCTCCTAACTGCATTCTCAGCCATCACTGCCATCCGTAGTTGTCGTCGTCTCACCACATTTTTTGACCAATTACCTCTGGCACGCTTTGGGTGGGATTGAAACCGCTATCTTCAGACAGTGCTCATCTGGAACCGTAGAGATTCAACGTCTCTATCAACTGCGCCACGGGCCCCGAAGGGCGATCAAGGTTGGATTCTTTGATCTTATAAATCCACATTTATTCATTATCTGATCTTCCATTTATAAGATCAAAGAATCCAACCTTGATCGCCCTTCGGGGCCCGTGGCGCAGTTGATAGAGACGTTGAATCTCTACGGTTCCAGATGAGCACTGTCTGAAGATAGCGGTTTCAATCCCACCCAAAGCGTGCCAGAGGTAATTGGTCAAAAAATGTGGTGAGACGACGACAACTACGGATGGCAGTGATGGCTGAGAATGCAGTTAGGAGGTTCGAAGTTCCTATCCGTCGCGGTTACCACCTGACGAAGGCCAGAGGAAGTTGGCCGAAACGTTGTGAACCAATAAAAACAAACAAACAACAACTAATAAAGATGAGACTAATAGTCCGAAATAAAAATAAAATTAACATAAAAATGCTCATCTCAAAAATGAAAAAATTCCAATTAAGGAATAATATATATATATATACCTTGTTAAGAAATTTGAAATTTTCAAAAACCTTGTTAAGAAATTTGAAATTTTCAAAAACCTTGTTAAGAAATTTGAAATTTTCAAAACCTTGTTAAGAAATTTGAAATTTTCAAAACCTTGTTAAGAAATTTGAAATTTTCAAAAACCTTATTAAGAAATTTGAAAATTTCAAAACATTAAGAAATTTGAAATTTTCAAAAAACTTAAGAAATTTTAAATTTTCAAAATCTTGTTCAGAAATTTTCCAAACCTTGTTGAGAAATTTGAAATTTTTCTAAACCTTGTTGAGAAATTTGAAATTTTCCAAACCTTGTTGAGAAATTTGAAATTTTCCAAACCTTGTTGAGAAATTTGAAATTTTCCAAACCTTGTTGAGAAATTTGAAATTTTCCAAACCTTGTTGAGAAATTTGAAATTTTCAAAACCTTGTTGAGAAATTTGAAATTTTCAAAACCTTGTTCAGAAATTTTAAATTTTCAAAATCTTGTTCAGAAATTTCACAAAGGATTTTTTTACTGTAAATTAACCTTTTAGATGCTTGAACTCAGGGGGAGATAACCGCTTTCAAGTCGGCCATCTGGCTCATTCTCAATTATACAACATGCTTCTTTTTTTTTCTTTTTCTTTTTTTTTTTTAAATTTAGCTTTAGCACGTCTTCTACTGGGCAATGTTTCGTAATTTTGTAATTTTTCAACATGGTATATAAGTACATAATGATGTTTTTTCTTGAAATTCCTTTGTTCAAAATTACACGATTTTGTTGGATGGCACACTATAGTAAAGTTGCACCTAAACTTTCAATTGAAGCAATAAATGCAACAACAATGCAATAATTTAAGGTGAATTTTCTGGACTGCTGTGTCCTCTTCTTTGTCAATTTTTAACACTTTTTTACATGACATGGCATTGAAACACAATTGTTTTTTGCAAAAATAAATATATTTGAAATAAATTAATTGAATTAAAAAGAAAGAACAAAAAAAAACACAAATGAAAGTTGCAGAGAAAACGCCTTTACAATCAGCAATGAATTTGAAGAACGATAGGAAGAAGAGAGATTTCATGCCTTTGCTTCTGGTCAACATCGACGGGCCAGAGATGTTATTTATTGGAGTAAAAGGGGTTCAAGGGCAACCTGGATAAAGTAGACACCTACATAATAATAGACAAGACTATCAACATATAGTTATAACAAAAAAGAACAAACCTATGCGGATCTAATGACAATTTCTCTACATGTGCAGATTGTTTTTCCATATTTCATTTGGTTTGAGACATAGAACATGCAGAACAGTAGATGTTGTGCATGAAGCAAACCTTATGCTTATAAACCAAGTCAAACAGTACAAATACAGTTATTCTTGACCGATTGTTCCCATGTACAGTTTGTGGCCAGTCTTGGTATCTATGATACTTTATTGAAATTATGGTATCGTTTGCTACGAGCTCTGTGATTGGATGAAAAAACAACCAATCATAGGCTATCTTATAGAATCTCCTTTGAACCCTATGTGAGCGTGATTTTTTTTTTTTTTTTTTTTTTTCAAAGTTTCTTCCTTTTTTTTGCTGTTAATCCTCTGACAAGTGAGCACAGCTTCTGCCGCCTTCACGACAGCAGTACGCACGTGCAAGGATTCATCTCAGTTGATGCAGTACAAGAAGACAAGGTTCCTCATTTCACAGCTACACTGAAACAAACTAAGATAACCAGAAAATTAATGGCCGTCAAAAGGACATATCTGGAAGGTCAGGCAATATTCCTGATAGCTGTTTAAAAAACAACACTGAAACTAGGTCGGCCAGTCAGTTTGCTTATGTGAAACTTAATCCAGTGTAAAATGATGCTGATGATGCTTGTACTGTATGTGATCATTGAAAACTCATATAAAGTAAAGTTGAAAACTGCACAAGACACACCTACAAAGCTGTTATATCCTTTTTCAGAATTGCCTCAAAATAAGGTGGACACTATTTTTTGTAATATTCATTCTTTCAGGACTTACAAGGAACAGAATTAGTTGGGGATATAGGGTCAACAGTTAAAAAAAAAATTTTTTTTCATCAATCTTTGAAATTATTATGGAATTGTTTGTCACATGCCCTGTGATTGGATGCAAAACCACCAATCACAGGCTACGTTTTAGAATCTCCATCGAATAGACTTTCAAGTGAAGTAATAAATGCAACAATTTAAGGTTACGGAAGTGTTGAACTAATGTGTCGTCTTTTCTGTAAATTTTTATTGTTTTTTTTGTTTGTTTTTTTCTCTCTACAAGTTTTTTTTTTTTTTTTTTTTTCTACAAGTTTTTTTTTTTCTCTCTACAAGTTATTCAAGTTTTGTTTGTTTTGTTTTTTGCAAAATAAATTGAATCTGGATTATTTGGATTCTTCAAACAACTTTTCTACTTGGCTCGTAAACGAAAATATTTAGTTGTTAAAAGTCAACTAAAGATGCCAACTCAAATTCTTGGAAAATAATTAATAATTTGAATATGTCGTCAATAAGTTCCAGAAACTTTTTCATCTTTTTTTTTTTTTTTTTTGTGCGTGTGTGCGTTCCACAGAAGGCCGGTTCTGAATTCCAACAAATTGAGGCTCTTCTTGACGTGTTGGCCCGAGCAGGGCCCAAATCCTTCACCGATTTCTGCGATGCCCTCAAAGACAATAACCAGGACTATATAGTAACACATCTCGAGACAGAAACGTCACAGCTCAAAGTGAGGTCGGTGAGGAAAGACATCGATGAATATGTGGAAGTGTTAGCTTTTCAAGACAACAACAATCATATCATAAAAGTGCCATTCGAAGATGTCCCGCATTTATCAAACAAAAAATGTTACAGCATGCCAGCTTTAAGCCCGACAAAAGAGAACAACAGAGACACGCGGTATATGTTGAAACATTTTGTGTCCGTCCCCGAACGATCCAGCCACCAAAATTTGGATTATGTTCCAAGCAAGCTAACGAAACGTGACAGTAACGGTAGGTTGAAAGCTTTTTCTATTATTTTTTTTTATGTTCTCTGCGTTTGATAATCGCTCAAACTTAGTATTACAAAGATGAATCCTTTTAGCCATCTTTTACGGTTTTCATCCCGAAAGATGCATCCATTTTATTTATTTTTCTTCTTTTCTTAGCAGAATACCCGGCGTGTCCCGGGATTGAATAACCTTGCTGGAAATATATACTAGCTTAGTACCTGGCGTCGCCCGGTATTAAATAACGTTGCTGGAAATATATACTAGCAAAATATCCGGCGTCGCTCAGGATTGAATGACATTGCTGAAAATGTATACTAGCAGAATACCCAGTGTCGCCCGGGATTGAATGAGATAGGTGGAAATCATGTAGGAAAATAACTAGCGTCGCCCGGGATTGAATGAGATAGGTGGAAATATTTTTATTTTTTGTTTCTTCACTTTTTTTTTCTTGTATCCGTTTACTTCTTTTTTCTTTTTTTTCTCCCTTTTCTTCTTTTCTATTCTTAGTTCATCAGTTTCTTTTTGTTCAGCATCCTTTTGTTACGTACGTGTGGAGACGGAGATGAGGTATGTTCTCTTTTTACTGCCTATCACCCCTTTCGAGGGGTTTATAAGAACGAAACAGAACGTACCTTTATATCTTTTCTCCGCATCTCTTGACCGTATCGCCTCTCTAGAAAAAAGCTCAACCCAGACGCAGGTTTCATTTCTCTGGACAATTGGAACTTTATTCATTTCACGGTCGAATGTCCCATTCCTGTTCTCTGCCTATTCGTAATTCATGGGAATTTTTCTATCAATTCATCTGCCGTCAATCACTATCTCTCGCCGCTTCCACAAGAAGTTTTTCATCTTCTCAGACTAACTGACGACCGTGTCTGTCGGACTCAAACTATCAACTCTAAACTCTAACTCTCTAAGCATGTGTGCTCCCTTCTTTTTATATTTGAGGGTGGGGTGTTTTGTGGGTAATCTCCGGCTGGATGCACTTGCAGCCAACGCGTTCATGACGTCCTGGACTAATCGTGCTGTTCATGTCATGGACTCCATAACACTCTTATACTCTTTTTTCTTTCATTTCGTCTTTTTTTCTTTCATATTCATCTTTTTTCTTTCATGTTTTTCTTTCATCTTCATCTTTTTTCTTTCATCTTCATCTTTTTTCTTTCATTTCGTCTTTTTTCTTTTCATGTTTTTCTTTCATCTTCATCTTTTTTCTTTTCACTTTCATATTTTTTCTTTCATCTTCATCTCTTTTCTTTTCATCTTTTTCTTTTCTTCCATCTTCATCTTTTTTCTTTCATCTTTTTTCTTTCATCTTTTTTCTTTCATCTTTTTTCTTTCATGTTTTTCTTTCATCTTCATCTTTTTTCTTTTCACGTTCATATTTCCCCTTAATCTTTTTTCTTTCATCTTCATCTTTTTTCTTTTCATCTTTTTCTTTTCTTCCATCTTTATCTTTTTTCTTTCATTTTCATCTTTTTTCTTTCATTTAGTCTTTTTTCTTTCATGTTTTTCTTTCATCTTCATTTTTTTTCTTTTCACGTTCATATTTTCTCTTCATCTTTTTTCTTTCATCTTTTCATTTTTATCTTTTCTTTCATCTTCATCTTTTTTCTTTTCTCATTTTTTCTTTTCATTTTCATCATTTTTCTTCCATCTTCATCTTTTTTTTCATCTTCATCTTTTTTTCATCTTCATCTTTTTTCTTTCATGTTCATCTTTTTTCTTTCATTTTTATCTTTTTTTTCTTCAGCATTTTGTTTTTTTTCCTTTACGCACTTTCTCATCCTCATCTTATTCCTTTTTTTCTTCTTTTCATCAACTTCTGCTTTTTTTTCAATCATCTTGTGTTGTTTTTTTCTTCCCATTCTTTTTCAGCTTTTCGATCTAGTTCTTCTTCTTCTTCTTCTTTTTCTATCATCCACACATCAATTTCCAGCTTCATCCATCCTATCCAACTTCAATTACTTTTGTACTCAGAGTTTCCTTCTCCTTCCTTTGTTGCCATGACCCTGGCATTCAAGTTCCCATTCACGTCATAGTCAGATAAACCTGATGCATTTTACCATCTCGACCCTCCATTGTCTTTCATTCTTTTTTCAACCTCTTTCAAATATCCTTTTCCATATTTTCAAAACTCTGCCTTTTTGTTCACGCACCTTGTTATGTTTGTTTTCACCTTTAAACTTGAACACGTGCGTCTTCCGCAAAGATTAAAAAATGGCAACCAATGATGGAAATGTCAACTAGATTTTCTATTTTTATAAAATGAATACAGCATATTTTTATACTGTTTGTAACTAATGTAGTTGATCGCCTTACAGACTAGTTGAACATATTTTTATACTTTGTTTATTATTATTGTAGTGATTCGCCTTACGGACTAGTTGAACATATTTTTATACTGTTTGTAACTAATGTAGTTGATCGCCTTACAGACTAGTTGAACATATTTTTATACTCTGTTTATTATTATTGTAGTGATTCGCCTTACGGACTAGTTGAACATACTTTTATACTGTTTGTAACTAATGTAGTTGATCGCCTTACAGACTAGTTGAACATATTTTTATACTTTGTTTATTATTATTGTAGTGATTCGCCTTACGGACTAGTTGAACATATTTTTATACTGTTTGTAACTAATGTAGTTGATCGCCTTACAGACTAGTTGAACATATTTTTATACTTTGTTTATTATTATTGTAGTGATTCGCCTTACAGACTAGTTGAACATATTTTTATACTGTTTGTAACTAATGTAGTTGATCGCCTTACAGACTAGTTGAACATATTGTTATACTTTGTTTATTATTATTGTAGTGATTCGCCTTACAGACTAGTTGAACATATTTTTATACTATGTTTATTATTATTGTAGTGATTCGCCTTACAGACTAGTTGAGCATATTTTTATACTATGTTTATTATTACTGTAGTGATTCGCCTTACAGACTAGTTGAACATATTTTTATACTATGTTTATTATTACTGAAGTGATTTGCCTTGCAGACTAGTTGAACATATTTTTATACTATGTTTATTATTACTGTAGTGATTCGCCTTACAGACTATTTGAACATATTTTGATACTGTTTGTTACTAATGTAGTTGATCGCCTTACAGACTATTTTAACATATTTTGATACTATGTTTATTATTACTGTAGTGATTCGCCTTACAGACTATTTGAACATATTTTGATACTGTTTGTTACTAATGTAGTTGATCGCCTTACAGACTATTTGAACATATTTTGATACTATGTTTATTATTACTGTAGTGATTCGCCTTACAGACTATTTGAACATATTTTGATACTGTTTGTTACTAATGTAGTTGATCGCCTTACAGACTATTTGAACATATTTTGATACTATGTTTATTATTACTGTAGTGATTCGCCTTACAGACTATTTGAACATATTTTGATACTGTTTGTTACTAATGTAGTTGATCGCCTTACAGACTATTTGAACATATTTTTATACTATGTTTATTATTACTGTAGTGATTCGCCTTACAGACTATTTGAACATATTTTGATACTGTTTGTTACTAATGTAGTTGATCGCCTTACAGACTATTTGAACATATTTTGATACTATGTTTATTATTACTGTAGTGATTCGCCTTACAGTCTGGTTGAACATATTTTTATATTATGTTTGTTAGTAATTGCGAATTAATTTGCAAAAATAATAAAAATGAAATTACATTTAAAAGAAAAGATCTGCAAACTAATATGATGGCTAAGCAAACCAAATAGTTAATAAAATTTGTCAGCCATTTTGGGAGCTAACTGCTTCAATATAACCCTCAAAATGATGATTTTTTAAAACCAAATTGTATACTTATTTCTAAAAGTTCAGTTACATTCTTGTACCATATTTAAAAAAAAAAAAAATTTTCATAAGCTTAAAGATTTTTGGATATGATGTTTATTTAAATTTTTTATTTAAGTTTTAAAGTTGAAAGAATTTTTTTGAAGTAAAGTTGCTGTGTCCATCTTACTGACCTTGTTTAGAATGAGAGAAAAGGGTCACCAAGTTTTTTGTTAAAAGGACAGATACTTCTTCTCTTAAATCAATTTTATTCAATAATTCCGTCAACACGAAGTCTGTCATCCAAACCCGAGTCTAAGACACGTTTGTTTGATAGAAAGTGAATTGAGTCTAGAACTTTTAACTCGCCCAAGTTCTGATGAGAAGTGCGCAAGCGATATGACTTCTTCTCAACAATATCATAATTAAATTTAGCTTTAAACTTCCAATCTACTCGGCAAAAAGCAATATGGATTTCATCCTGCAAGATCAACTGCTGATGTGCTGACTGTAATATCATGCAGGATCAATGAATTAATAATGGATGCTTCATGTCTAGACATATCAAAGTTTGGCACCATGGTTTGTTTCACAAACTATGGCATATTTAGAAATGTCTTTTCAATCACCAAATCTTTTTTTTTCCAATAGGTTCATAAAAATTGTTGATGAGCATGCTTTAAGAATCGATTTTGGACCAAACTTTCTTCCTGATCTTCGTTAATGATCGCCCAAATCGCATTCAGCTAAAATGTATGTTCTAGAGAAATGGAATCTAGTCAAGATCTTCTAACTTGCACAAGTTGTGTCGAGAGACACACAAGGGATATGATTTCTTGTCAATATGGCATTTGCAATCTGACTGTAAAATGCCCGAAACAACTTTGGACAGAAATGGGAAAAGTCATGTATGCGTAGAGTGTTCTAAGCTCTCAACACATTATTACAAGAGTGAGAAAACGTTTGTGTGTTTTTCCTGGACTTTGCACAAATCACTCTGCGAGTGATATCATATAAGTGCAAAATAAAAAAAAATCTTATTTTCAGATGTGAAGTTGCGTAGGCAGACAATATCTTGTTGCATAATTTTGTTATAGATTTTTCTTTTTTTTTTTTTTAACTATTAGATCAATTGAGAAAAAAATTCTTTTTTTTTTAACTATTAAATCAATTGAGAAAAAAATTCTTTTTTTTTTAACTATTAGATCAATTGAGAAAAAAATTCTTTTTTTTTTAACTATTAAATCAATTGAGAAAAAAATTCTTTTTTTTTTAACTATTAGATCAATTGAGAAAAAAATTCTTTTTTTTTTAACTATTAGATCAATTTTTTTTAACTATTAGATCAATTGAGAAAAAATTCTTTTTATTTTTTAACTATTAAATCAATTGAGAAAAAAAAATTTTTTTTTAACTATTAAATCAATTGAGAAAAAAATTCTTACTCCATTTCCAATTTATTAATTATTAATACACTTTTGTCTCAGTGACTATCGTACAATCATAAATCCTTATCCTCGAGTGGCCTCCATCTTTGATAAGTGGTTACTCCCATGAAGAAAACAAAAATAGAAATAAAAATTATTTAAAAGTTTTGTCATGACGAAATGGAAAGAATTATAAAAACCGGAAATTAATAGGCTAGGTTCGTTCAGCCGACATGTATGTTCTATAGAAATGGAATTGAATCCATTAATTTCCTCTCATTTAGAAACCGGAACGAAACTGTTTATATTTTGCGGGAAACAGGCTTGTTGTTATCGCTGAACATATCTTAAAAAGAAAAATATCGCAATTATGAAATAGTTTTTAAATCATCACAAATGTTAGTATTGTTATTGCTGTCACATACGTAACGTTGTTCGGGAACCAACACATAGTGGCTTCAGTCGCAAAGCAGACAAAGAATAGGAAAGAATTAGCTTTTTGACACTTCTACACTAGTAGGACAAAATTTTGTAGTCGATAAATGAAGTTTCCAGATAAAAAACAATGGTTTCAACTGATTTTTTTGTCAATTCTAATAAATTACAATCGTAGCTTCCAAATTATGCAATCGAAATTACCTGAATATTAATGAATTATTTAAAAAAAAAAAAAAAAAAAAAAAAACTTTAATCATGTTAGCAGGTGAAAAATTTTTGCCACCTTGTTTAAATCAAAACAGAAAATTCCTCCCTTTTGAACTCTTCTGTGACTTACAATCGTTTTCATCAAATTCTATTTTTTATTTCTTTAATAAATAATTTTCTACCTTATTGATTTTCGTAATTTTTGGATATAATCATCTTAAAAATACGAGGAATATGTAGATACCATTTTTGTTCATGTGAAATTCAGTTTTACAATTTCTGAAATTTCGTTCCAATAGTGTAGAAGTGCCTGCTTTTTTTTTTTTTTTTTTTTGTACAACATTTCTTTCCTTATTCTCTCGTTACTGTTTTGACGTCCCTCACGTGATTATCTACTCAAGCGTAATCTTGAACCGTCCTTATTTTTTCCTACTGGTGAAATCATTTCGCATATATTTGCTTATGCACATCCGTGTTACGTTATACATAGTTTGTCATTTTTATTTTTATTTCATTTTTATTTTATTTTTATTTTATTTTCATTTTATTTTTATTTATTTTCATTTTTTTTTTATCTAGATGCTTTTCAAAATCCCAGTGAAATGCCCAGTAAGTAAAAACTTATTTTTAACATTCATAATTTGTTTAAAAAAAAAAGTGTTTCTACAGGATGTCCAAAAAGTCACTGAAAGGTTTTGAACTTAAAACAGATTCTTTATTTTTGATATTTTTCTGTAATTTTTACATAATCTGACTAAGACATTGAAAAAAAAATTTTTTAATGCAAAATTCAAACAATCTTTAGTTATGAAAAATGTCTTTTAAATGTTGTCCATTTTAAGCTTTGCATATTGTGCTCCTTCCAAAACATTATTCATGACAGATTGCAGAATCTCTGGATTGCGATTTAATTCCCTTATTTCGTTCCTGATGTTTTCCTTCAATTCTTGCAGGGTTTGTTTCTTTAAGATATCCCCACAAGAACAAGTCGAGGGCTAGTCAAGTCTAGGGGAATGTGGTGGCCATAGCAAGAGGTTATATGCGCTGAAAACAGGCAACATTTAAAAAACATTAATTTTATAAAGATTGTTTGAATTTTACATATTTTTTAAATTTTCTGATATCTTTGTCAGATTGTGTTAAAATTACAGAAAGATATCATCAAAAATAAAGAATTTATTTAAGTTCAAAACCCTTCAGTGACTTTTTGGACACCCTATATATATATATATATATATATATATATATATATATATACTAGCATGGATACCCTGCATTGCCAGGGTCGACATGAAGTTCGGTTTGGCCACACCTGCTATACTAAGAATATTGATCAGTTTTTCATTATTATATGTCAACTCCATCGTTACCCCAACAAAAATTTCAAAAATAAAAGCACAAATGAAAACACAAAAACTTTTTTTAATTCGTATACAAAGTTTGTCCTATGCAAAACCCTTTTCAGAGGGAGAAATAATTCAATATCTCAACTAAAATATCAATAAATAATGGTTGAATGCCTTTAAAAGTAACGTAGAACTGGTTAACACAGTTAATTTCTTTGGAGGAGAGAAAAAAAAATCACCGACTAAATATCTTAACATTTTTACAGATAACCATCTCTGGATGGATCTGGAAGTACAATGAATGAAAACAGAAAATCTTTCTTCAATCGATAATGTTCAAATGTGGTAAAAATTAATATCTGCCAATTTATATATTTTAAAAATGTTTCTGTAAATTAACATTACCTTTTAAAAAAGTTTATCAATTAACATTTATTTTCTTACAAGTTTCTGCAAATAAACATTTATTTATTTCTACTAATACACATTTATTTTTTTAAATAAAGATTTATTTATTTCTGTAAATAAAGATTTATTTATTTCTGTAAATAAAGATTTATTTATTTCTGTAAATAAAGATTTATTTATTTCTGTAAATAGGCATTAATTTATTTCTGCAAATAAACATTTATTTATTTCTGCAAATAAACATTAATTTATTTCTGCAAATAAAGATTTATTTATTTTTGTAAATAAACATTTATTTCTGCAAATAAACATTTTTTGCAAATAAGCATTTATTTATTTCTGTAAATAAACATTTATTTCTGTAAATAGACATTAATTTATTTCTGTAAATAGACTTTAATTTATTTCTGTAAATAGACTTTAATTTATTTCTGTAAATAGACTTTAATTTATTTCTGTAAATAGACATTAATTTTTGTAAATAGACATTAATTTATTTCTGTAAATAAACATTTATTTCTGCAAATAAACATTTATTTATTTCTACAAATAAACATTTATTTCTACAAATAAACATTTATTTTTGCAAATAAACATTTATTTCTACGAATAAACATTTATTTATTTCTGCAAATAGACATTAATGTATTTCTGTAAATAGACATTAATTTATTTCTTTAAATGAGCATTTATTTTTTTTTTTAATTTTGTATGCATTTGTTCTTTTAACTTTCTGTAAATTAACTATTTTTAAAAAGTTTCTATGAATAAACATATATTTAAAAAAAAACAGTTTTTAAAATGAACATATTTCAATGAAAATAATCAATTTTCTTTGAAATACTCATTTACATTGCATCAGTAAACATGCAAAACCGTCCAAGTTATTCATCTTGTGATTTAGGATATATTTTATTTCTAATTAAAAATTGTTTTTTTTCTTTTTTCACAAAATTCCATTTATCAATTGCAATCTGATGTTTTTTAGTGAATTTTTCATTTGTTTTCTTCACAGATTCAAAAAGGCAGAGGCTAGTGGACGATGCCGACATGCAAAATCAGTACAACGATAAAGATTTGACGAATGAAATAGAAGTTAGAAAAACAACTCGTACATTTTACTTTCAACATTACAGAAAGGTTAGTTTTTGTTGACTTTAAAATAAAAACAATTAACTTTGCTTTACTCATTTATTATATAAAAATATTCGTTACATAAAATCTATATATAAAAGTGAAAATTGTCTGTGTGTGTGTACATTTCCCTACCAAATATGTCAATTTTCGGTCTACAGACTCGAGATTCGACATAAGGGGTGTTGAGATTTAGGAAAAAAAAATTTTCATCAGTTTTTGGACAGAAATTTGGCTGTCCAAGGGGTCAAAGTTAAACGATTTGACCTTTGAAAACTCTACCAAACTTCTCCGCCAATTTTGGGTCTAAACACTTGAAATTTTAAATGTAGATTACTTGGACATGGATCGAACTTTTTAATTTGATTTGAGACCAAAGCAATAAATGTTAAGGGGTTAAAGTTTTTTAAAAATTGACCTCAACGGTCTCTACCAAATTACTCAGATAATTTCTGGTCTAAACATTTGAAATTTTACATAAAGGGTATTCAGAGATAGGGCAAGCTTTTTAATTGGTTTGGGTCGAAAATTTGAGTTGGCAAGGGGTCAAAGTTCCAAAGATTTGAGTTTTGCGGTGTCTAGCAAACTACTCAGCCAATTTTGGGACTAAAGACTTGAAATTTTAGATGTAGGTAACTTGGACACGGTTAAAAGTTTTTATTTTGATTTGAGACCAAAATAATAAATGTTGAGGGGTCAAAATTAAGGTCTACGTTATAAAAAATTTACCTCTGTGGTCTCTACAAAATTACTCAGATAATTTTTGGTCTAAACATTTGAAACCTTACGTAAAGTTTATCCATAGGTAGGGCAAGTTATGAACAGTACATAGGACCCGAACAAAGCCCGGCTGAATTGCTAGTATAAAATATATTACATAAAATCTTGTATACAAATGTATGAAAATATTAATAAGGGTTGAATTGTTAATCCTAAGACATTGACCTGGGAATCTCCTCTCCTGAAGCCTTTCTTCTTGGCTAAGAATGACCATAGGTTCAGTGGAAGACATTTGACCGCCTGGGAACAAAAGTTGATATGGTCAAATGTGCATCTTTCCTTTACTCATATACAACTCGTACAATAATAATATCAGCATGCGTAATAATAATGCGACTGCTAAAGTATGTGTTCAGGCGTCTATCCCATATCTAATATTATGGAGAGAGAGATCTCACTAAAATTATTGTTTATATAATTATATCCTATTTATTATCTATCACAGATTCATATACTTTAAAATAATCTTTAAATAAATTGAATGCATCTTGCAATCTGACTGAAAAATATGAAACCAGGATTGAGACTCCCACTTTCAAAAAACGTCAGAAAATGGATTCAAATTTCACGACTTTGTAACCTGTGTATCTCCTATTTTATATCCTTTTTTTATTTTTTTTTTTTCGCCAAAATATTTGAGTCCATAATTAATCAAGCTCTATATAGGCTTTCCCGAGGCCACAATCCTGTAGATGAAGAGTCGGCTGATGGTCTACTTGTTTAAATGTTTAGTGTTCTACAAAACCACTTTGTCCAGCACCTCTCACCCGAAATAGTAATTTGGGACAGAGCAAACAAAAAAGCGACCGTAATAGAGGTCAGTGTACCCAATGATACAGGGCTTAACAGAGTTGAGAGGGAAAAGATAACAAAGTATCAAGGACTTATGTATGATATGAAACGAAATTGGAAATTAAAAGACGTTTCAATTATACCAGTCATCATAGGAGCAACTGGGCTTATGAAAAAGAACTTTAAAAAGTACATAGCAAGCATACCCGGTGAACCAAGTGCAAGTGAAATACAAACGATTGCACTGAAAGGGACGGCTAGAATCCTGAAAAGATCTCTTGGTTGGACTCACTAAAATAGGGGTAAATGTCAGACATCTGGTTGGATGTCCCATCCCCTAGAAGAAAAAGTTTAAGAAAAATGAAAAAAAAACTTTTAGATAAAATAAAATGACAGTTCAATCAAAAATTACAATTAAACCAGGCATGAACTCAAACAAAACCTATTCACCTCCTCCCTTGAGGCTTGCATTCATGAATATCCATGGGCTTAGAACTAATTTAGATGATCTTGAATTGTTTCTCCTAGCAAACTCCCCGGATATCTTGGCACTAAGTGAAACTAACTTGCACTTCTCTAACCACTTATGCCTGGTTATCTTCCAATTTGCCGTAAGGACTCAGACAGACATATGCACGGACTTGGAGTCTATATTTGAAATACCTTCCCCTTGACTAAAGAATCAAATCCAGAATGAGACAACCAGGCTTAACCTTTAATATAGCGTTAGCTACTTACATTTTCTCTACCACTTTCCTTTGACTCAGGACTGTATCCTAATCAACCAACTCTCTGACAGCATAGATACAGCACTCTCCTTCGATACTACTGCACGTCCATGTATTTTGTGACTTCAATGTCCGCCACAATAATTGTCTTGGATTCTCTACTTATACAGACGCAGCTGGTAGCATAACACATCGTGTCTCTATATCTCATTCCCTATCATATATGGTTACATTTCCGACCCGTCTCCTAGATCAACAAGCCTCACTTTTAGATCTGTTTCTGACTATAGTTTCCGATGATTGTTTAACGGATGTTCATAGCCCACTTGGGAATACTGATCATGCTGTGATCATGTTAGAAATCACCCTAAACTTTTGACACAACCCTGAAGAGCCATTGCTCAAAACGACAGAATATTATAAGAAGGCTGACTGGGAAGCCATCAGAGATCTCACCAGATACGCCCCATGAGGAAATATCTTTTCTTTTCCTGTAGAGCTGTGCGCAAATGAGACCACTAAATGGTTCAAAGCAGCAATAGGAGCTCATGTTGCCACAGAGAAATTGTGTAGCAAACCTCACAATGGTTTACTTGTGCAGCTACCATTGCTCAAAGGCAGCATGTATACCACAGATTTATCCGACATAAGTCCAGTACAAATCATGGCAGGTGCTCGTCTGAGCTCCAATCCCTTGTCCCTCCCCTCGCCAATCTTTTACGAGAAACACCCGTCTGGCTGAAACTACTGTCAATAATTTTCCCCACTCTTTATCTGTGCCTAAATCCAAACGTAGATTCCATGAGCAGAGCTTCTTTCTTAGAAGTGCATGATTGTGGAACTCTCTTCCGTTCGCCTGTTTCCCACCTGACTACAACTTGGATGCCTTCAAATCCAACATAAACCGCCCCCTTAAGTAAGACACTCTATCAAAACCCCCAATACTAATGATTACTACAATACTATCTCATTGATTACTGTACACGCAATAACCCTTATCCCTGAGTGGCCTCCGGGCCTTGATAAGTGGTGACCCCCATGTAAAAAAACAAAAACAAAAAAAAAACATAAGTCTAGTACAAACAGGCAAAAGTATATAGAAGCTAGAAGTAATTGTAAGAAAGAAATAGCAACAGCTAAGAGAGAATATACCGAAACCACCAGAAAACG